>NC_132839.1:46279938-46594807 GCF_048164855.1 Canis lupus baileyi | reverse complement strand
ACAGAAACCAACCCTACACTTTTGAATCAGATCCTTGAGCATATTGGAAGTAAAAAGGCTCCTAATACTCCGCGTGTGGTTTTTAAAGAGAGGAAGTGGTCAGGTACCGCATATTACCAAGAAGAGCTCTGTGACAGATTGTATTTTACAAAGATGTCTGCGATAGTTTCCCATCACAGACCACACATTGAGAAATGCTGGAAATTAATGCAATGTATTTATATTTCAATATAACTTTTGATATGCTCATTTGTTTCAAATTATCAATGTAATACAAGCTCATTATGAGAAATTTGGAAAATACAATAAAAGAGTGTGAGCTTAAAAAAAAACAAGTTAGCACTGGTATTAAAATATCTTTTGGATGAATTTCTGTTTTCAAGTGTTTAGCTACATAGTTCAGATACAAAATTATAAGTGACCATGATGCTAAGGCTGTGTCTTCACATGCAAAACAAAGTGCAAATTAAGATAATTATTGCAAAAATTTAGGCCTAGAACTTGCTTACCTAGACAATCCCTATAATTAAGGAAAGGTGTTTGGGATAATTGCCTCAATTTACCACTTCAGTTGGTTGAGGGAATGAGGTATCAGGAATTGGCTGGCATAAGTTTTCTTTTCTGATTGTATAAAATGCTTAATCAGACCATTTTTCTCAAAGTATTTTTTTGCTCAATGAAAAGCCTTTAACGAAATATTAAACATACTTTGATTGAATTGTCAAAAGAATCTTCCTATTTTCAATGCCCAAATTACCAATCAATTCTATCAATTTAGTTAAAAAAAAAAGAAAAAGAAAAAGAAAGAAAGAAAGAAAAGAAAACCAAAAAGCAACCAAGCCATTTAACAATTTCAAAACATATATTTCTAGGTATAAAACCTTCCCTGGAATATTTGTAACAAGCAAAATAAAATGTACCCTCCACATTGTTCTGAGTTATGCCCTATCAGATTTATAAAAACAAATAGGGGGTGAGCCGCACTTGGACAGAGTTTCCATTTGCCTCCATAGCATGTGCATATTGTGGGGTGTTAGGTAATGAGATGATCTGAGGAGGGAGAAAAGGGGGGGGGGCTACAGTCCAACAACTTAGATCAGATTGCAAATATTGTCTTTTATAAGACTAACCTAAAATATTAGCTTTCTAAAAGATGTTCAGAAGGTACATTTTAGGAGTGCTTCCCATCTTGTCCTCTGTGTCTTATATTAAAGGATGCTGAATAAGTTGTCAGGTACAGCTTACTATCAAGAATCATGAGGAAAATTGATATAAAATGAAATAATCAGAGGAGTAGATAAGAGGCATGCAAGGTCTCCCTGTGGCCTTTGATCTCACCAGGAAAGGAAATGTAGAACTTGAAAAGCAAAGCTGGGGGGGGGGGGGGGTACCTGGGTGGCTCAGTTGGTTGAATGTCTGCCTTTGGCCCAGGTCATGATTTCAGGGTCTGGGATCCATCCTAGCTCCATGTCAGGCTCTCTGTTCAGCAGGGATCCTGCTTCTACCTCTACCTGCCACTCCCCCTTCTTGTGCTCTCTCTCTCTCTCTCTCTCTCTCTGTCAAATAAATAAATAAAATCTTAAAAAAGAAAAAAAGAAAAAGCAAAGCTGGAACTCAGCAGGCCCGGGGCACATACCATGGAAAAACCATTTGTGAGGGAGGGAGATTAGGGCTTGGGTCAGCAGCGGAGGGAACTAGACTGGACTTCTGATGGATGTCATGCAAAGCTGCCAGTTTACGTCTTCCCACCAGCACACTGTCCACCTTTTGAAACCTCACTTCCATTGTCGGGTTGCTGAGTGTTTTATTTCTTACATTCAAGATGGCCAGCTTGAGAAGGGACTGTCACTTTGAGTCATATCATGCCAAAAGGAAGACAGTATAAGCACAGGGAGGCTCTGCCTTGCAAAAAAAGTGTCTGGTTAATTCAGACTTGGTTAATTTCTCAGCTGTCACCCATGATATCAAACAATTTAACTTTCTACCTGTCGTCATTTTGAAGATGCCTATGTGTAAAATCACGATTTCTTGATGAATAGTTGTTTGCCAAGATGTATCTTATGTTTTGTAGAATGCTAAAATGCACCGAATGGGAGAATCTGCAGGCTTTGTTCAAAGCCCTCTACTGCCTTGAAATGTAGTACTTTGTACTTGGCAAAATGCAACAAAGCCTAATAACCCAGACAAATACTTTTCTGAAACTTCTAGTTGCTATTCTAAAGATTCATAAATAAATGTGGCTGGTTTCGAACTTACTGGGGCAACGATTGATATATCTGGTTCTTCTCACAGGAGGTGGGTGTCCTGGTGAGGTGTGTGTGGTGTGGGAATCAGTCACTGTCCAACTGGGACTCCGCTGTTCCTCAGATCATCTCTCCCTAATTCACATTTCCTGTTACAGTGGTAACTGGAGGTAATCAAAAGCAGTAGGATATTTATTTTCTGGGTTTAGCTGATTAAAGAGAATCTAAGAGGTACCTTGTAACCTTTGTGTGCCTGCTCAGACAGTGGGGTTCTTTCCACTGAGGCAGCTCCTTTTCCTCTAAAATCAATCCAAATGATATCCTCAACTGGTCCTATATTTAACTAAAATAAAATAAACCAAGGGAATACCTGGGTGGCTCAGTGGTTAAGTGTCTACCTTGGGCTCAGGTCGTCATCCCAGAGTCCTAGGATAGAGTCCCTCATTGGGCTCCCTGCAGGGAGCCTGCTTCCCCCTCTGCCTATGTCTCTGCATCTCTCTGTGTCTCTCATGAATAAATAAATAAAATCTTAAAAATAAATAAATAAACTGAGGTTTTTATTCCATCACTTAGGGTACATAATAACTGGTCTATTACCTATTTTTAAGAAAAGTAGCAAGTATTTAAATGATATGACTTCTTCATAGAGTAAAGATAAACTCTTTTCCAATTCTTGCCAAGAGCAATTTCTTAACTAGGGTGGAATGGGAAGGGAGGGAAGAAACAAAAAATCACCAAAAATAGGTGTTCTGTATGAAAAATCAGTGGATGACTCTAATATCATCTCAAGAGTAAAAAGGAACAATAATAATAATAAATGGCAAATCAGAAACGGATAGTACTAAATTTCCCTCCCTTTTCACCACCTTACAGGATATCCCGTCTAGCTGCAGAAACAAAACATGGAAATGAATCAGTCGATAAAGGATTTTCTCCCATTAAAGATGTCAGTGATTTTGTCCCATGCAGGGGAAGTTAAACATTAAGATAGATGTTCACAATCTGTGGACGCCACAGCACCACCTCCTCTTTACGCCCCGCAGGGGGATGCAAACTTTTCTGTGTGTGATAAAGAACATCAAGAGCAGAAGCATTTTATCTAAGTATGATAATACATCACGCCACAGGCTGACCTAAATATTTAATTTTTCCAACACTGATTAGTCTTTTGACTTCTCTTTTGACTGCTGCCATACCTGACGACTTGCCTTTTTCTTACTACATCTCAGAAAGTGACATCTAGTCTCTTCTAACTTCTTTGAGGGGACAGGGATGGAGTCGTGAAAGCAGTAACAGTCAGTGTGGAGCCCACAAGAGAGAAGAAGAGAAGCTCTTAAATTCAGGAGAAATTCAGAGGTCATTCAAAAATCATTGCAGGAGTGTTCACTTCAGAAAGTTGCAAATTGCCTGTAAACAGCTTATATTTTTCACAAGCTGAAACTGAAAAGGTTAGGGATGCTGGGGAGTTCAGTGGTTAAGCATCTGCCTTCAGTTCAGGATGTGATCCCGGGATCCTGGGATCGAGTCCAATATCCAGCTCCCCAGCAGGGAACCTGCTTCTCCCACTGCCTGTGTCTCCACCTCTCTCTCTGTGTCTCGGTGAAAAATACATAAAATCATTTTTAAAAATCTGAAAAGGTTAGTTTGATAGTAGTGATCCCTTCATCATGTGTTCCTGTATCAAAGCATTGAGTGGTATACCTGAAATATACACAATTTGTATTTGTCAGGTTTGCCTCAGAAAAGCTGAAAATTAAATTAAATGAAACATCAGGCAAGGAAAGGAAGGAAGGAAGGTAAGAAGGAAAGGAAGGGAAAGTCTATTACATTCCCAAGGTTCGTATGACTGAGAAATGAACTTGTCCTAAAAATCAGGTTTAAGACATCGATTCGATGTTTAGAAGGGCTTCGGCTTTCCACTTTCCCAGAAAGAGAAACTGAGTATCACACATGGTTGGGATGTTGGGATCAAGATGGAGGATTCTCTGGGATGAAATATTTAAAGGAAGAGATGAAGAAAGATTAGTGTAATGCTCACTTCAGGCAGCTTCTAGGGCAGTGCTTGTCCAAATTTGCACGGCCAACTCCCCCCACCCCAGGACATGTGGTCAGTTCTGCGGGGCTTGCCACAGACATCAACCACTTCTGTGACACGCTGGCTGCAGTTCAACAGTAAAGCATGCATATCCTCTACTGAGCATTTGGGGGCCTGCAGGCACCGAGGTATGATATAGATGGCAAAAAAAATAATAATAATAAAATAATAAAATAAAAGGAAAAGTATGATCTTAAAACTCACCACTGGAAGCCATCTAGGTGTCCTGCTCAGGCTTCCAAAGTGGGCATTGAGACAGGCCACCCAAACTGCTGATATCCTTCATTGACTCTTTCAGAGCGATCGTGAGCCTAATGACTTTGTTTTTAGGTTTTGGAACTGAACTTTACAGGGACCGATTCCAATCCTGGGTGGTGCTGAGAAAAACTGAAGTCTCAACCAGAATCTGGCAGAGACCACCAGACGCGTTTCATGTGAGGGCCTTTTCCCATAATCTGACCAAAATGGTTTATGAATGTTCTGGGGAGCAAAAAGCAGGTCCCAGAGGCCGAGAAAGGGCCGTGCCCTGCTCCCAGCTAGGAGACCACACAGCCGTCCTCTTTCCCCTCTGAGTATTTATAGTCAGAAAAACCACACCACCCCTCTCATTCGGAAGCTAAGGGTGAAAGTGGAAAAAGCCAGCAAACACAAATTGCATCCTACAGCTGAGAAAGCCTCTCTCTTGGAAAAGCTAGAAAATAAATAAATAAAGGGGGAAATCCAAATGGGATTGCTCTTCAAACACACAAATGATCTTATGTTAACAGTTGGGATTAAACAGCTGTCTCGTGGTTATGTGATCATAACAGATGCTGTGTGCAAACGTTTCCTGCTAGCTTTGTTTTGGTTATTGCTGTTTGTGCAGTTCAATGGGCTGGATTCAGCTTAAGGGATACAGGTTTTTATTATCCTTCTGTGCTGCACGGGCAGCTTCATCATCTCTTTAAGAGGGAAGGAGGCGAGTGTGAGGCAGAGACGGAGGGGAAATGGAGGGTGGGTTCTCCGATGTCACATCGGGAATGATGTCACATTGATGAAATTCCAACACACTGGTTTATGACCACTTTGCCATGAAAGTGGTCCCCAGTTCTATTATGTGGCTGTGTTCCACCCCCGCCCCACCCCCCACCCCGACCCCACCCCACCCCCTGCCTTGTGGAGGCTGTCCTTGGGTCCTGGGCAGTTTATGCAGCTGGAATAGAATTTATAGAACATAGAGAAAGGCTTTTTGATGACTAACAGCTTACAACCTCGTAATGATCCCCATTCCGTCTCTTTTCTTCCCATGCCCTCCAGAGATAAAATACCCGAGTGGATTTTGATTTTCTCCTAGAAATTGTATTTCATCCTAGGAGTGGGGATCGCCCTATCTATGTCAGCCAAGTGACATAGCGAGCTGCCACTATTTTTTGCAAGTTCAAATCTGGAAGCCATTTTGGCCTGAATTATATTACTTGTTTAAACCAAAATATCCTCTTGACTCAAATTCTTCAGAGAATGGCCATGATTCATAACCCACTTTGCCAACCAGAAGATTTCACTTTTATTACTGATGTTTTCCAATTTTTTTGATCTGATGTAAATGGCAGAAATAATGTTTCTGGGTTCAAAAAGCACCTGGCTGCCTTGAGGAGGAGACAGGGAGAGTAATGTGGTCCATACTTAGCAGGTCAGGCGTGGGTGCTGGTTGCTCATTCCTGCCACTCCCCAGGACCTTGGTCCTCATGTTGAAAAGGCTGCTCATCAGGCAAACAGCTACACAATCGCCGGCTGGTAGCTCATCTGCTTTTTGTAATTTTGGATGGGGAACAGAGGGAGTGGCTTTCCATCGCTTAACACTTTTTTCTTATGAATCATACCTTTGAATTGGACATCTTACCATGGCCAAGTCTCTCCCAAGAACATCTTTACTACTAAAGAGGAGGTTTTAATAACATATGCACACACTTAAGGAACCAAACTTAAAACACCTCTTATTCTCTCTCAAATAAAAGGGTTTAATGATTACTCCTTGGGGCTCTTCAGCTCACAGAGTGAAATTAGACCTCCTCTGATAAGTTGTCAAAGCAGTCACATTTCTATAATGTTATCAATATATTTAAAGGTGACCTCATATGCATTCAATGCTTGATCCTATGAACAGCTTCTAGAAATATTTTCAAATCTTACAGAAAAGCAAGACAAGACCCATTTTATAGGCTGAGAACCACATGGAAGTTGCCCAAATTTATAAAGCAACAAGTGGTAGAGCCCACAGTGGTTCCCAAATCAGGGATCTATGGCCACGTGATAAAGGGAATTGAGTAGAGCATTTGCCCCAGGGACCACTGCTGTTGTCTTTGTCCTTTCTCATTAGGTGAGTTAGTGGGATGAAGCCACACTACCTCAGTGTTACCTCTGTTGCCTCTACAATACAAGAGCAAACATCAGCACTTATTCCAGACTATCTAGATGCTCTAGGAATTTGAGCCTAGAACTGAATATCAACTTCCTTTGTGGAATCAAGCCTGTGCCAACATCAAGACAAAGATCTTTCCAAAGAAGATATACAAACAACTAATAAGTACATGAAAAAGGTGCTCAATATCCCTCATCATTAGGGAAATGCAAACCAAAACTACAGTAGGACATTACTTCCACCCATTAGGATGGCTACTAAAGGGGAAAAGGGTGTTGACGAGGATTTGGAGAAATCAAGATCCTAGACACTGTTAATGTAAAATGGCCTAGCCAGTGAGTCATACAGTATGGCAGTTCTTCAAAAATGAAGAGTGGAATTACTGTACGATCCAGCGATTCTACTCCTAGATATATACTTAAAAAAAATAAAAACAGGGCAGCCCTGGTGGCTCAGCGGTTTAGTGCCGCCTTCAGCCCAGGGCCTGATCCTGGAGGCCCAGGATCGAGTTCCACGTCAGGCTCCCTGCATGGAGCCGGCTTCTCCCTCTGCCTGTGTCTCTGCCTCTCTCTCTCTCTCTCTGTGTGTCTCTCATGAATAAATAAATAAATAAAAATCTTTAAAAAAATAAAAACAGGGTCTTGAAAACATATTTGTAAACTCATGTTCATGGTAACCTTGATCACAAGAGCTAAAAAGAGAGGATGCCTGGGTGGCTCAGCAGTTAAGCGTCTGCCTTCGTCCCAGGATCGAGTCCCACATCGGGCTTCCTGCATGGAGCCTGCTTCTCCCTCTGCCTGTGTCTCTGCCTCTCTCTATATATCTATATCTATATCTATATCTATATCTATATCTATCTATCTCTCTGTGTGTGTGTCTCTCATGAATAAATAAATAAAATCTTAAAAAAAAAACCAACAACAAGCACTAAAAAGTAGGAGTAACCCAAGTATCTACCAGTGGATGAATGGATACACAAAATGCGCTCTACACATAAAATGCAATATTATTCAGCCTCAAGAGGAAGGAAATTTTGTCACATGCTGCAACATGGATGAAATTTGGGGTCATGATGCTGAGTGAAATAAGTGAGTCACAAGAAGAAGACAGATACTGTATGAATCCAATCAAGCAAAGTACTTAGAGAAGTAAAATGGAACACAAGCAGAATGTGGTAGCCAGGGTTTGGGGAAGAGAAAATGGGGAGTCTGTTTAATAGGCACAGAATTTCAGTTTGGGATGATGAAAAATTTCTGGAAATGGGTGTTGGTGATGATTGTACCCAATATGACTATACTTAATGCCACTGAACTGAACTATACATTAAAAATTTTATTTTATATGGATTTTACCACAATACAAAGAAATCAGAGTTTAAAAAGAAAAAAAACAGAAACCAACAACAGCAACAACAAAACCCACAAAAGTTCCCATGGTCACCTAGAACCTGAAAGTTTCAATCTCCACACACTGCTCCTGTTAGCATCTTGCTCTTGCCCCTTCTCCATATATGTTCTGAATGTAACACATACTGAGCACTTCAGCATCATTGCATATCCATATACTATAGTGCGAACCAATTAAATATCTATGGGAGAAGTGCAAATCAAGCACAGAGAGGTTTGATTTATACCCTTTCCTTGATGATTAGAAGTATCCCTAGGATCTTCTTTCTTTTCAGGCTTGATACCAATTAAAATGCAAGTCTTTCCAAGAGAGAATATTTCAAGTATTTTCATCTTTGAATAAACTTCAGATCCTTTCATCTTCTGCCTCTTTTTCTAAAATGAAGCATCCTTGTGTTACAAAGGTAATAAAAGAGTTAATAGCTAATACATACTAACAACTCTGTACAAACTGTCAAGACAGAGACAAACAGCCCCACAGAAGTATAAGCTTGAACTCTGAGAAGGTAGTGGAGCAGCCAGTCCACAAAGCCCCCGGGGAAAGTAAAAAACGGTCAAAGTGGCTTGGTGGCAGGAAAATGAAAATAACAAAATAGTGAAGGTATCATTTTATGTTCACCAAGCTGACAAAATTGAAAGAAAAGTCTCTATCACCTACTGATGCCAAGAACATGTGTCAAAGAGTACAATTTATATACAGTTTGTAAAAACGTCAAGCCTTTTTGCATTTTAGGAAAGCAATCTGATAACAAATCTTAGGTTAAAAGTATCTATATCTTTCCATTCAGCAGCCCCACTCTCAGGAATACACCCCCCAGAATCATAGCTGTCCTCTTTCAGGCAGTATGTGGGATGTATATAAGAATGTTGGCTATAGTGTTCTTCATAGCTAGAAAGAAAGAAGGAAGGAAAGAAGGCAACAGAAGGAAAAACATAAGTAAAGGAAACAAGAATAAAGATTCAAGCTCAGTAACCCCATTGCATGGGCTATAATGCAACCACTAAAAAGAAAAAGAAATAGAGCCATAGCAGATGACTCAGATGGAATTCCATGAAAAATTGTTGAGTAGGAAAATCCTCGTGTAGGAAGTATAGTTCATTTTGGAGAAACAAGTAATCACATGCAGGCACGTGTGCGTGCGTGTGCACACACACAGACATGCCTCTAGATCCACTGATTGAGGATCATAGGATTATATTTGTATAAGAATGTATGTGCTTGAAGACATATGGAAAGATTATTACTGGGTAATTCATATTATTTCCCTGTGGAGAAGTAGGCTGATGTGAGCAGAGAGAGAGGGGGAAGTGAATTCACGAGCTGAAAAGAAAAAGAAAAACACTATATAATGGTACCAAAAATGAAATATATTTTCCACATTGCATATTTCTTATATGTGGGCATACACACAAAGAAATCCATATTAAAAAACACAAATTATAGTAGCTTTTAATAACTAAAAACCTGAAAAAATGAGGCTTCATGAAAGATACTACCTGCTACTCTTATGATTACTGTGATACTTTGCTCAGTTAGAAAGAAAAATCAGTGACTCAGGTCATTCAATATGAGTTTTGATGATGCAAAAAATTCGTTTGGCGATAGCCTTGGGAATTAACTGATTATCATTTTTGCTGTTCTGTGTATCTCTGGTTCTAGGAAGCAAAATAGTGAGGAGGGGGTAGTTCACGGCGCAGCATCACGTACTCAAAATGTAAGAGTAGGGTCACCTGTAACAAGGGGTGAAACATAAGGTCATTAGTTATTATTCGAAGTCACAATCAAACACAAGCAACTGAGTTATGTCACACATCATTCCCCAGTTCCAGGAAGGAGTCTTGGAGAGGAATAGCTGAAGACAGCAACACAGGACCGTACTTGCCTCTGGTGGCAGGATATGCTTCTCAACACATAATCATCCTCTAAACTGGCTTCCTAATTTGTATTTCTAAAATCAGAATACAATTTGCGAAAGTGAAGATGGGGCTGTATGATGCCACAAAATTCTCATTCCTGATTTTATCATTTTGATTCGTCTCTCAGTTGGCCAGTATCTAAGTGTGAATTTGTTTTCAAAAATCATGATACATGGATGATCAATTTTCATATTATTTGAAAATGTACCTATGAAGCCTTTCCATAGCAGAGAAATATTGGCTAGTGACGATACTGTGAGTCACAGTCGAATCCCCTTCAGACTGAGGAGATGCTTTTTTACTACCTTTATTGTTTTCAGCAGAAAAGTCTGAGGTCAGCCTGTTTTGTATTATTTTATCGGTCTTTTTAAAAATTTTTTTTCTTTTTATTACCATATGCCGATATGATACGGACTTCCATAATTTAATTATCATGCCAACCTGTTATTTTTTTCATGGAAGTTGCTTATTCTGCTTTGAGACTATTTGCTGTGTCTATTTCAGTTTTTGTAACACAGTACAGTTTTCTTTAATTTTGTCTTTGAAAATTGTTTCTGTTCCAGCTGTTCTGTCTTCTTCCTCCAAAACTCTTATGAATTTCTGTTTTACTATCAATTTCTTCCACATTTTTACTTCATTTTCCCTTGAGTATTTATTGCAGTGTCTGTAGTTTGTTCTTGATATTTTTTGTGGGTTTTCCATTTTTCAACATGATTTCTGCCCCTTACTACTGTCCATACTTGCTCTAGTGAAACAATTATATTCTAGGTTTATTTTGTATCACTGGTATGATACATCACAGTTCTGATATTATGCAGGACTCCAAGTTGGAAATATCTTTGTAAGTTGGCTTAATTTCTCTCACACAGTTTCTAACTCCACAGATGCCAAAATACGTGTTGTTATCATCTCCAGGAACATTCCTTAAGATATGTATTAGTTTCCTATTGCTGCTATAACAAATTTAGTGGCTTAAAACAACACATTTATTGGGGCGCTTGAGTGGCTTAGTCACTTAAGCATCTATGTTCGGCTCAGGTCATGATCCTAGGGTCCTGGGATTGAGCCCCATGGGGCTCTCTGCTCAGTAGGGAGCCTGCTTCTCCTTCTCCCTTGCCTTCTGCTCTGCCTGCTTGTGCTCACTATCTGTCAAATGGATAGATGAAACCTTTATAAAAATACATTTATTATCTTATAGTTTTGGAGGCCAGAAGTCTAATACCAATTGGCTGGGCTAGGTTGCTTCTAGAGGCTTTATGGAGAATATATGTTTCCTTGCTTTCTACAGCTTCTAGACACCACTTATATTCATTGACTCATGACCGCCCCCAATACTGCAACCTCACCCCTTTCTCTAAGCCCGACCCTCCTGCCTCCTCATATAAGGACCCTTGTGATTACATTGGATATCTAGGATAATCTCCTCATCTAAAAAACCTGAATCACATTTTCAAGGTTGCCTTTTGCCACGTAACAAAGCCATATTTACAAGTTTGTAGATTTAGGACATGGACATCTTTTGGGGGGCCATTATTCAGTCTACTACAGAAAAGTTCATATGTGATTGATTATCCCAGTCACTGGCAAGTGTACAAATGCCCACTAGGCCTTTTTCTTGTAATCCTCCCTTCCAGGTTGCTGGAAGTCCATGAGGATGGTTGCCAGAAGGTAAGCCTGTATGCTATCTCATATCTTTTCAGAATAAACAGACAGTAAGTAAACTGCTTTCCTGAGTTCTGTGGCCCATGCTAGCCAATGATTTGAATCCAAGGAGGGGTTCATGGGAACCTGTGACTTATAGCTGATTGCTGAGAAGCACAGGTGCTAACCTGGCCTTCGAATGGCATCTGAAGTGGGGGTGGGGCAGTCTCATAGCCTTTCACCTGTGGGATCTGACACTATCTCCAGGTAGACAGTGTTGAAATTGAGTTACATTGTAGGACACATAACAGGTGCCACAGAGAATTGCTTGGGGTGAGGAAAAGCCTACATAGCTGGTATCAAAGTGTGGTACCAGGATGAAACAAACTAAATAAGAAGCATGCTGGAGAAGAGTGAGTGTTCCTACACCCATTCTTTTGCATTTTGCCAATGAAATCAAACTGTTCCTTGGATTTTTTTTTTTTTTTTTTTATGGTTCTGGCAGGAGACTACATGCTGTTTATTTATTGCTTCTGTGGTGAAATTATCTTGGTTCTTCAAGTCATTGTTGGTGCTGTTTCCTCTCCGTGCCAATGTTGAACCAACGTGCCCTCCATCCAGAACTTGTGTTAAGTGGAGCCCTCTGAACACCACTCACAGTCCACTTGGGTGCTGCTTGAAAATCTCTTCTGAGAGCTTCAGCTGTTGCCTGTTCCATGCCACCTGACCTACCCCAATTCCCAGTATTTAATTCCAGTGACTATGCTAGGCAAAAATTATATCTGATCCAAATCCTACTGCCTGTATATGTGGTTTATCAAAAAACTCTAGAATCTGCCATCCCTTAAAAGACTCCTCTGGTATATCCCACACATCCGACGATGACACTTGCTATGGCCCTTCCCCACCTTAGGATCCGTAGCTCTCCATTACACATACACAACACTGGTGTCTCTTTATATTCTTCTGGAAATTAGAGAATGCCTACCAATGTTAAAAAGTTACGTATTCATCAACAGGAGAGAGCAGGGAGAAACTGAATTCTGAGATCCTCAAAAAAATCTGTAGCTACATATCGTATTGCTAGAGAACCTAAATGATGGTTCTCATGGGAGGCAGTGGGTGTGTGTGTGGGGGGGTGGGTGAGGAGGAAGGGAAGTGCAAAGAAAGAATCTTTAAGCTTACATTCATCCTGATGGCATTGCATGGGTGATGATGGATCGATTTACCTTTTCTGGCCAACCTCCAATTAGTGAGAATTGTTCTCAATTTTGCTAAAAGTTGTCTGTCAATGATAGTGTTAATTTTTTTTTAAAGATTTTATTTATTTATTCATGAGAGACATGGGGGGCGGGGTGGAGAGAGAATGGCAGAGACACAAGCAGAGGGAGAAGCAGGCTTCCTGCAAGGAACCCAATGTGGGACTCGATCCCGGAACTCCAGGATCACGCCCTGAACCAAAGGCAGATGCTTAACCGCTGAGCCACCCAGGAGTCTCAATAGTGTTATTTTTTATCTTTTTCCATGACTTCATACGAGTGAGGGTTACTATACACATGACATTTTGAATCAAAGTTCTTATACTTTCTTTCTCTTCTAGAAGAAAACCAGAAAGGACTGGAAGGGAAGGAGAGTTGGGAAATGTAGAGGAAAAAGATCTATGCAACAGTAGCTGGGAGATGGCAGGCAGTGAGCATATGTGAGGGATGGGTTATGGGTTCTGAGTCTTATTCTGTGAACTAGTGTGAGACCATACCTTAAAAAAAAAAAAAAAAAAAAAAAGGCACATTGGGTTCTGCATCCTCAAATTTATTTGCAAAATGTGGTAATATTTATTTAGCCATAGCCTTTGGGTTTGCTCACAGCTTTCTGGTCAATAACCCCTCTTGGTTTCCAGGTCAGAATTCTTTTCTCCACAACTAAACTCACCTGATCCCGGTAATTCTTTTTTTTTTTTTTTTTTTTTTTTTTTTTTAATGATCCTGGTAATTCTAGTTACTCCTTCAACTGTATTCTTCCCTGGACCTCTTTTTCAAAGTTCCTCTCTCTCCCTCTCTCTCCCTCTCTCTCTCTCTCTCTCTCTCTCTCTGTGTGTGTGTGTGTGTGATAAATGCTAAGTGGCCCCTCCTTATTTCTCAGGAATTTCTCACCAGCTCATCCTGGGACACTTCATGCCCTTCTAGTTGCCTGAACCGTGCAACCCATGGAAAATCATCCTGCTGGCACCTTTGGCTCTAGGAAAACCTTCTCTGTTGTTCTCCATTCCTGTTTCTGCTCTGTTGAAACAGGCAGGTTCCCAGCCAACACCTTATTATAAGACCCACTCATCAAAAGCTTTTCTAATCGCACTTGCAAAACTCAGTTCATTTGCATGGTTTGAGGTCACTTTGTTTTGCTTTCCTCCAACAAACATAGAATGTTTGGGGGAGGGTTATTTATTTGCCACAATCTTTTTAGAGTTTGGCTTAAATTATTGAGTAAAATTGAGTCTGTTCCGTCCACATGGGAAGAAAATTGCTCAGCCCTCCCTCTTTGAGCCTCTTGGCTATTGAGACCCTAGACCCTTCCAGGCCTTTGCTAGATTGGCCTCATGTGCCTCATTTTGGCTTCTCAAAGGCCCATGTATTTCGCCTGCTTTGCTCAGCCTCTTTTTTCCTTGACTCTCTTCTTCCCTGAGGAGCAGGATACAATCACCACAGCTCTCTCAGTGGATCCGCAGCTCCTGATGGTAAGTTCACAGATTCTCTAATTTTATTTAATGGTTTCATAAAGAAGCAATGGAGATTGCAATTCTTTACAAAAGTTGACACCCAGGTCACTGCTTGCAGGAGGTTTAGACTATCCTTGTTTCAATGAAACAGATACATAGCATCTTCACAATCTTGGCTAGTTTTCACCTCTTTGTGGGATGGTACGGAACCACTTTGCTGGGAACTCTGCTTGTTTCTGGGAGTTAAGTCTCCCTAGTTGTGGCAGGAAACAGAGTCCGCTTGATCCTGTCTGCTACATGCTGAAGTAAGCTACTTGGACTCAAGCCTAAAACAGGATTCTAGGTCTGGCGAGATTCACACACACCTCTATTTAAAACCTGTTCCTGAATTTTCTATTCAGGTGCATTTTCCCAGTCATGCAGTCTGATTTCACTATATGGGAGACATTTCCTGACAGCCTCCAAGATTCACTTCCTGAGCTCCAGATAAATGTACAGTAATGTTACATATTTTTTTGCAAGGCTCCAAGACTTTCCAGAGTCAGAGATGGACATACTGCAAACTACCCTGAGGGCAGGTGAGCTCCATCCATCCCAGATTATTATATCCTGAAGAAGTACAACAAGGAGAAACAGAGGAAGATTTGGGAGATTATGTCACCCAGAGGTGATGTCATCCAAAAATTGGAATATCACCTTTCTCCTCTCTTCTACAATCATCTGAATCGTCTGTGATCTTCTTTTTTTAAGGATTTTATTTATTTATTTTGAGATAGAAGGAGAGCAGAGGGAGGAGAAGGGGGAGAGGGACAAGCAGACTCTGTGCTAAGTGTGGAGCCTGACACGGGCTCGAACCCATGGCCCTGAGATTATGACCTGAGATAAAAGCAAGAGGTAGATGCTTAACCAACTGAGCCACCCTGGCACCTCTGGTCTATAATCCTTAAGAGCCTTGGAAATTAATATGGAGTTCATTCTCATTCATTCATTTAACAAATACATTTTTTTTTTAACAAATACATTCTGAGCATCTACTCTGTAGCAGGAATTTGCTAGGTAGGAGGCACATACTGATAAAAAAGCAGGCAGTCGCTCACTGATGTCAATCTTGAAGCCTTAGGAGGAGACAAAGTTAACAAGTTTTTAAATGTTTCATTAAAAATAATAAGCAATAGTCAAAATGGTAACAATGTAAGTAAATAACAACTGGTGAATAGGAAAACAAACTATGGCATTCCCACACAATGAAATATTATTTGGCAATAAAAAGGAATGAAATACTAGTGTGTGTTATAACACATAAAGATGGATCTTGAAAACATAATGCTAAATGGTCTTTTGTATATAGACCACATTTTAAATGTATTCATTTATATGAAATGTCCTCAAAAGGCAAGTCTACAGAGATGGAAAATACATTAATGGTTGCTTGGGCCTGGGATGGAAATGAGGAGTGACTCTCAAAAGGCAAGAAAGAAATGTTCTGAAATTAAACTGTGGCAATGGCTGTACAACTCTTTAGGCTTAAAGTATAAAATATTGAATGTACACTTAAAACAGAGAAATTTCATGGTATATAAGTTATACCTCACAGCACAATTTTAAAAAATCTTTAAGAACTAATTGGGCCAATAAATCCCAGAAATTCTTACTTGATAATGAAAAATTATTGCTCTAAAGGAATTAAAGGGGGGGTGTGTGTGATAAAGGATCAGTGTGTCTATGTATGTGTCGCCTTAAATCAGGTGGCAGATGAATATTTTGCTCAGGCAATAACACTTAAGGAGAAATCAGAAAGGTAAGAAAGAGCCAACCACAAGAAACTCAGATGAAAGAGACTATGAATGAGAAGGATTAGTGTGCACAAAGGTCCTGGGATGGGAAACCTTCCGCCTTACTGAGGAACTGAGGAGAAGCCCATGTGGGAGGGAACAATGTTGTATAGGGTCATATGCTCCATAGTAACTATCTGAGATTCTACTCTCAACATAGTATCAATCCACTGCAGAGCTTGAATCAGGGCATTAGTGAAGGTGGGGAAAATCAGATCAGATGCTGTTCCATAGCTCAGGAGAGAGATGATGATGTCTTAGATGAGGGCGGCAGAAGGACAGACAGAAGGATAGACAGAAGTAGATGCATATGGTATTGATACATGAGACAGACTCCACCACAATGGCTTTGAGGTTTGGGTTTTGAAGAGTGAGGTAGAAAGAGGAATCAAAGAGGACTTCCATATTCCAGTCAGAAAATTTACTAATTTACAATTTGCTTAGATGAGGAAGATTGAAGTAGGAACAGGTTTGGGCAGTAGGAGAATCAGGAGTTCCATTCTGGACACGTTGAGTTAAAATGTCTCTGAAACCAAAGGAGTAGTGCTGGAGAAGGCAAATGAAATGTAGGTTCACAAAAGAGGCCCAAGGGTAGTGACC
Organism: Canis lupus baileyi; assembly: GCF_048164855.1. Lineage (NCBI taxonomy): Eukaryota > Metazoa > Chordata > Mammalia > Carnivora > Canidae > Canis > Canis lupus. Next base: position 46,577,965 of record NC_132839.1, on the reverse strand, counting down.
TGTGAGGCCAAAGAAAACACAAAAGAGCGTGATGTCACAGAATCTTAGAAAAAAGAGACTTGAGACAGTGAGAGAGGACACCATCGGTTATAATGTGGATTGGCACAATGGACACCCTGAGCTCAACTAAAGCAATGTCTTATAGGTATGATGATAGGAGCCACACTGGAATCAGCTGAAAGGAGTGAGGATATAGAGGCTGTGTATGTGGATGACTCAAAATACTTGGACATGGAAGGAAGATGAAGACGTGGCAATACTTTTACGGAAATGAGGGATCAAGGGAATTCCAGCAGATCAGCTAGGATTTGTTTGGGCTCCAAATGATAGAAAACCCAACAACAACTTGATAGATGTCTATTTTTCTCCCCATTATGTTAAGCAGAAAGAAGTTTTGGGCTGTTGTGGTGGCTCCCCAAACACAAGGGCCCCCCAGATCCTTTGACCTTACAGCTATGTCAACACAAACATGAGAGGGAATGATGACAAGCTCAGGTCCTCCCATTTTGAGGATACTTCCAAGATGTTGAGGTACTGCATCTGCTAACTCAGTCACATGGCCACAGCTAGGTGCAAGAGAAGCTAGACAACATTGTCTCTTCTGGGTGTTGATGGACTCAGCTAAAAATCAAGGGAGAAAGAAATGATGGTCATTGGAGATCAATTATCATCCTTTACCAGAAATAGGGTCGAGTTTTGTTTGTGTATCTTCTTTTTGTTTGGTGTTTGTACTGTTTAGTCTGTGAACTGATCCAGTAAAGGAGTCTTGGCTACAGGAGGGCAATGGACCAAAGCCCACAAAATCCTTGAGAAGGATGAGAAGACAGGATTCAGAGCCTAAGCAAAAGAACTGGCCTTTTGAAGGCAGAAGACTTCTTTCACCAGTTGTAGTTTTGAAGGAAAAAGGTAAGCCAGGGCCATTGCAGGGAAATTTTAATATTCGAATTATATAAAAGATGAGGGATTCCCAACTAATGGCATTTATTGTCCAGGTGACATTTGTAGCAAAGTTAGCTTAAAGTGGAAGTTCCAGTAGAGAGGTAAAGTGTGGGATGTTTTATTGTCATGGAGATCCAACATAGTGGGGAAACTGGGTGGAGCTACAGAGCAGTGGTAAGAGCCCATGGGAAGCTTGGGATATTATTCTTAAAAGGAACCAAGGTTAGCCAAGGTCAGACCATACTAGCAAAGTGAAGCTACTGGGACAGAAATGGGGAAGGAAGATGGTTGAATTAATCCAACGTCCGGGTTTGGCCAAGGCAACCTCTCTAGAGGCTAAAGAATGCAAAGGTGTTACAAAAACTTGGAAGGAAGTAATCACAATGTTCATCACCATAATGATCATCAATAAGTTTCAATCACAGCTCTTTATTTATGTAATACCTCATTTGCCTAGAGTACCTCTTGCTCAAAATAACTGTTACTGTGTAGCTTCTCTTTGTTGGTTCTTAAAATTTTTTTAACTTTCAGAGTTCGCAAGACGTTTTCCTATATACATGAAATTGTTCATCATTAGAGTCCATTTTTCAAATTATTACTTGTTACCTTTGAACAAGAAAGGTCCTGCACTGTGTCCTCCCTGCCTGATTTTTTGCCAAGTTCTCTGTCCCCTTTTGAAATGTGGAACCAAAGGTTTGTCCCTTCAAGGGACCATGGGGGAAGCTTTATGTTTTAATGTACCATGAAAAGAAAGATGGGGAAAATGAAGAGGCATCGCCACAATCTCGAATGTCCCCAACCTGTAGCAGGGTTGGAGGAGGCAGTCCTTAAGAAGTTGGTTGAGGGTTCATTTGTATTTCCAGGGACACTTTTCCTCTTGAAAGCATTTTCCCTGGAGACTAGATTCCCAGGCCTATAGATCTAGATGAAACCAAATGCCAATACATTGTCGAATTTTACATTTATATTTCCATTCCGTTACAAGCCAATTTTTAAAGTAAACTTGTGGAAGCATTGAATCATTCCTTTAGCAGTATTCTGTGGGAGAAATTACCCACAACTCAAAACTTGCTTTACATGAGTTGTGATATGGAGACAGCAAGGAAATTGGAAGGGCAGGGGCCAGTTCTTGGCTCCTAATTTTATTTTCCCTGGCCCTTAACTGTCTTATTCCAGAGTTCAGTCTACCATGGTATCTTGGACTTTTTTTCCTTTTTTTAACTCCTCCTACTCTCCCGAGTCCTCATCAGTTTCCCAGGAACCAAGACATGCTCCTGTTTTGTTGGGTTATTAAATGTATCACTGAATATAATCATATGTCATCATTACTTCTGCAAGAACAATATCTCAAATTTCCAGTCTCATTTTGCATTTGATTTCTAATTTCCAGTACAGGGGCTGAATTAATGGTCATCTGCAAAAGCTGGAAAACCAGTTCTTGGTTTCAAATTCAGCTTGCTTGTCACCATAGTGTACTCAATCAGATGATAGAATGAGTATGACAGGGGCACTGGGTGGCTCAGTGGTTGAGCGCCTGCCTTCGGTTCAGGTCATGGGCCTGGGGTCCTGGGATTGAGTTCAGCATCAGGCTCCCCACAGGGAGCCTGCTTCTCCCTCTGCCTATGTCCCTCCCACTCTCATGAATAAATAAATAAATAAATCTTAAAAAAATAAATCTTAAAATAAAAAAAAGAATGAATGTGACATAGCTCCACAAGCCCCTCTAGACAGAGGTTCAGTCATAGGGACTAGGGGATGACTGAGGCCACAGATTGTCCTTTCTATTTTTTTTTTTTTTAACTAGGCTCCACACCCAATGTGGGCCTTGAACTCAGGACCCTGAGATTAAGAGCCACATGTACTACTGTCTGAGCCAGCCAGGTGACCCCAGACTGTTCTTTCCTTAAGCTCATAAAAAAGTAAATAAAATGTATATGCATGCATACATTCATGTATAATACATGTATAAGTGTGTGTGTATATAAAGCAGACATATAATTTGTAGAAATGTATTTCTATATGTATAAATACATAAGCATATATATATGTTGAAATACATATATAAATATATATAAATAAAAAATATATAAATATAAATATATATATATATATAATTCCCTGATTTTCCATTTTATTACTCTCTAGAGGCACCACCATCTTAACTTCCACATTAACTGACCCCCCAAAACAAATAAGAAGTTACAACTATAACAGCCACTGCTTTAAAGGAAAGAAAATGCCTTTTGCCATTGACTCTAAAACTCTTCATTAATGCAACATCACCCAACTTGTAGTCTGAAACTCACCCATATCTTTTCTATTGTACTTTTCAACATATTGTTTCCTGTTCATTTGCAAAGTGTTACCGATTGCCAGGTGGCATCTCAAATGATCAGGGTACTTGTGGTACCTGGCATTTGGCTCCCAAGCCATGCCCCAAAGACTCAATGGAACATGCGAGGCAAAGGATAGCTCTATTTGCCTTTGTCTTTAAGAAAGTGAGTAATTGTCTCCCTCCTTGCCTCTTTCCTCCATGGAGAATTTACTGGCCCCAATTTTTAAAAAAGCTCCTACCACACTCCCATTTTCTGTAAGTGCAATTAGTTGCAGGTACAAAATTTGGAGCAAAGAGGCCTCTCGTGGCCCGTTGTGCCTGCAGTTATCCAACTGTGGCTGCAGTTTTTCAGTGCACAACTGATTGCACCCACAAAAAGAAAGGCTAAACTCTGAAAATGGGTCCCTTTAAGACAGTTGGGGGATTGCATGCCTCCCATTGGCAAATTGCAATCTTTTATAGAGACATAGGCATCGCTCTGGCTCGCCCTGCAAGTCTGAAATCCAGGTTAGGCATCTCGGGTGGGGAGAACCCCCTGTCCACACACCTCCCCCACCGCCTCTGGAAAGCAGGGGTATAGCCCCTCCTCAACTCCACCTCACCCCCAGTTTCACCTTGAGCTACTGGTGGACAGTGCATTAGTATGCAGCACTCCCGACTTGGTCTCCTGCTTAGTTCACCAGTCACTCTCCAAAAGGGTTTGAAGAGAGAAGCTCGGTCACACTGTCAATATAACACATTTAACCAACTCTAAATTTGCTTTAAAGAGACAGCTACAAAGATTGACTTTTGCAAAGTGACTCACTCCACCATGCAGCAAAAGACGTCCATTTGCTCCCGACTGTTATTAACTGTGTCACTGAGTACATAAGAAAGGGTTTTGAAGGAATTCCAGTGTGAATCCACTAATTCAATAATCCAATAACATAAATTCAAGTAATGGATATTAATACTATGTTCAAAACATGCTCGCAACTTTTATATCTCTCTTTCTCCAACAGACAGAGCATGCGTCGCCGAGAGGCTCCTGATGAAATAATAAAACCCAATTCTCATCTAGAAAAAAGAATCATTATAGGAGGATGGTAATTTACTTTATATGACCTTCAATTGATTATTCTGTGGCTGCTACACAAATATCACAGGAGCTATTGATCGTAAAACCTACCAAATAGATCTCTAATAGCTTTTACTGGGCAAAAATAATTATGCTTGCACTGTGGTCAAACACACATAAACCAATGTGGAGGTATTAATGTATGCTATTATTACCCATCTGTCTGCGAGGTATGGAGAAGACCCTTCATGGGAACACACTATGTCTGAGCCTATGAAAGCTCAATATCCAAGCCAACAATTACAGCCAGTTACACTGAAAAAAAAAAAATTGATTACTGTAACTAAAAGCTAGGGCTGGAAAAACAGAGGCTGCAGCTTGCTTAATAAAAGTAAAATCATAACAAGAGAAATCCTAATTGAGGAGGAGTCCCTGGCTGGGCGCAGGCAGAAATTGAATTTCCCCGTGGTGTTGGCAACAGAGTAACTTTTCAGAGTCAAGAGCTTTCTACCCAGCCCAGATCAAGATCAATGATCAACACCCGTAAAAGGTCAGGATGTCTAATCAAAGAACAGATCATCTATCTCTCAAGGAAAAGTGTACAACATAATCCAGAAATGCGGCACTGCTGGCCACGGAGAGCGAGAAAAAACCCAGGGAAAGAGGGACTCCGGTTCCACTTTGGTGAACAGTAAGAATGCTCCGCTCATACAAAATGTGTAGCCAGACCTGAGTAGGCTACTGTGAGGTGGCTCAGGTGGGCCTGGAGCTGATGAACAAAAGCCACCGAGGAGGGGGGAACTTCTCCAAGTTCTGAGAAAAAAAAAAATATTTGAGACTTCAGAATTCCCCAGCAAGCAAAATTCCTCCTATCACTTGCTCTCCACCTGCCCCTCCCCAGCCGGTACTTTAAATAATAATGAAAACATAGATGCATTAATACAAAAACAAACAAACAAACCCTTGCTATCAAGGTGTTAAAATAAGAAGTGATCAATTTCTAACACCTGGAATAAACAGACCAGAATGCTAATAAGAGTAAGTGATGGATGGCACAGAAAGAGAGACTGTCACCTCAGTGTGGACTGCGTGTATTTGACGGAGGAGAGGAACAGGGGGCGGTTGGATCCCATGAAACAGAACTGAATCCTATCCCGTGAATCCTATCCATGGATCCCATGAAACAGAACAGAAATGGAATGTGCAGCTGGAGGGCCGTGCATGCCAACGACAAGGGTGGTTTGCTAAAGCACTTCTAGTCCGACCACACCCCAGACCAAGAGAATCAGAATGTGGCTCTAGGCATTGGTATTTTCTTTAAAAAAAAAAAAAAAAAAAAAAAAACACCAACCCAGGTGTGGGTCTCATGTGAAGCCAGGTTTGAGAACCACCAGCTTTGAGGATCTGAGACCCTTCTTAGCCAGGGCGGTTCTCAAACAGATGAGAAACCTGGACCTTCCCATATGTACCCCTCCTCTGGCAGCAATATGGCTCACATGTTTGTTTCTCTTCCTTTTTGGCATTATCAGTTCCAGTTGTTAAAGGCAGGAAAACTGGGGTCATTGATCTCTCTTTTGTGATTTATGATTCAGAAGGAAGCCAGGGGTGGAGGGCTGGGGTGATGCTTACTGCTGTGCTTGCCATTATTTATTTTTATTTTTATTTTGTTAGACACCTGCTTTTCTGGAAAACCTGGAAGCCATTGGCAGGGCTGTCTGGACCCCTCCTCCAGTCCTCCCAAGGCCTTGCCTGGACACAACTGACATCTACATAGACAGCCACACTCGTGGAACACAAGGGGGAGGGGTGGGGATTCGGTGTGGCCTCAGTTGTTCTCAAATTACATGATAAAGTAGATGTAGTGGATCCTTTACACCAAAAGGCGTTGTGGAGTCCAGTTATAGGAATGCATAACATGTTAGCAGGACTCATTGTAGCCTCCTCCTCAGAAGAGCCAAGGAACTCAGCCACACCCTTAAAGGCAAGGTGATTGCACTACAATTAGTTGACCTATCTGGAAAATTAAAGCTTCCCTGTGGTTTGAGGTTCTGCTCCTTTCTTTTTCTTTTTCTTTTTTTGTTTTTATTTTATTTTTTTTTTTTTGAATTCTTACAAGCTTCTGTTTTTGTTTTGTTTTTACCACCCTTGAGATCCAGGTGAGGCTTTTGCTTGGAGTAGTTCGTGCATCCTATGGAGACAGGTTATCAGCGTTGTGCTAGCATTGTGCACTTCGGTCTGGGGTGGGGGGTTAGGTAGGTGTTGGGGTGCGGTGGGGGGGAATTCTGCTTGAAGTCTGCGTGGGCCAATGCCGAATTCAGACTTGGCTGCCAGACCCACCACGAGTCCGTGCTGTCCAAAGGGAGCAGACCGGAGGCAAGGAATCCTAGCGCTCAGATGTGTTCTCACTCACTCCTCCCTTGCTAAGGTAAGCGTCGTCAGCCTTCCACTTGGTTCAGAGACGGACCCCAGCGCGGGCGCGCGTGTCCGCACACGCGGACGGCAGACCAATCCGAGGGGCGCGTGCCTGAAGGGAGAAGGCGATCCCGCCCCGCTCACCCCACCCAGGCCCCCGCAGCCTGCCCCCGCCCCACGCCGGGCCCCGTCACCCGGACCTACCTGCCCGGTCCTGGCCTCGGAGAGCGCGCGGGCTGCCAGGGCACCGCCCACCTGGAGAGCGCGGCGAGCGCGGGGGGCGCGGGGAGCGCGGGGGGCGCGGGGGCGGCGGCCGCCCCGCAGGTGCGCCCCACCTGCCGCCCGATTGGCCGCGGCGGCGGCGCTCGGCGGGAGCGGGGCGGGTGATGGATGGCCTGTCTGGCCGCCGGGGTCCGAGCCGCGGGGGGCCCCGAGTGTCCACGGCAGCGCGCGGCGCGGCGCGGCGCGGGCACTGGGCGGGGAGAGCGAGACGCCTGCACAAAGGGACCCGGCTCGCCGCGTTTGGGTCTTGAAGATTAGTTTCTATTATATCTCCGTGGGAGGAAGGAAAACGCACGATGGGAAAGTGGAGGGCGAAGAGCCCCGCGCAATTTGGGACCGCTGTTTGACAAATCGTCTCGCCATCGGAACAATCCCCGAGCCTCCCCTTCCCAAACTGCAAACAGTTTTGACGTCCTGTTTGCCGGTCGTGTGGCCGATGCCCCGTTGGTTATACGAAACCAGACCTCAACAGTTAGGTGCAGGCTCTCGTCTCGGCAACATTCAAATCATTGGAAATAGGTTTCAAAAAATTGGGGGGCGGGGGGTGTAGGAGGACACGATGCACTTTAGATGGTCTGTGCAGGATAAAACAAAAACAAAAACAAAACACAATTGGATATTAAATGCTTAAAAAAAGAAAAACCTTAGCTCCAAAAGAGTAAAATAAAATAGAAGAGTGTGTTCCAGAGATCATTTTGCACTCTAGAATGTAAAATTTTCATAATTTGTCTAGCTTTTACGTGCTTAAAAGTCATGAGCAATTTGAATGTTTTGTTTATCCTTGCAAAAAGATGACAGCACATGGTTTTAGGCAATTCGATTTAGGAAGTGTCCTTTTACAAACTCATTAGATTGAGAGTAGGGATTGAAGCAGACAGAGGATAACAGGAAAAAAATATGTCATGAACCACCAGAGAAATTGGGTTGGTAGAGAGCTATTGTATCATCCGGGCTCTTCTTTGGCAACTGAAGGGCAGGTGCATTCACCATGAGTGTTTCCTCCTGTACAAGCTGCGGCACTGAAGCTAATACATCTCATGTCAAGAAATAAGGCAGTCCTGCCTATAAGCTGATTTTTACCTCTGAGAGCAAAATAGTTTAGAGAAAACAGTAGGATTTTTTTTTTGGGGGGGGGATGTTATTCCACCTCATTGTGCTTTAGAATACCCACCATCCATCCGACTTCTGTCCTAGCAACCACCACCCCTAAGAAAATAAAAGCCATACTTAAAATAGCAATAAGTGAAATTGAATCATGTCACAGAGGTGTATTTTATCCCATTGTGGTTGGAAATGAGTCAAGGGAGCAAGAACGTAGCTCCATGCAATTTCTCTTTGAAATACCATATTTTAACAGTACAACAGTAAGTCAAAAAAATTAAAGAAACTTAATCCCATCGAGCTAGCACAGATAGTGTATTGGCCCTCCCCCCACAGTAAAGCACACATGAATTAAATTCATGTACGTTTCTTCCTAGAATTGTTTTTATGTATGCTTAAATATTTATAAAAGAGTTCATTTGAATCCTGTGGGGTTTTTTTTATATATGATATCAAAAGAACTTTTTAATATTAGTAGAAGATAGCCATGTTAATCAATTTTAGTAACACCCTAAGATTTCCTTGAGTGTATATATAATTTGATTAACCATTTCCTCATTGTTGGTTATTAGGTAGCTTCTAGCTTTCAATAAAGTAAATAATACAGTAAGGAACATCTTTCCGTCTTTTAAATTATTGATTTCAAAGAAACCATTTAAATGGGACACATAGGCCATGTTTAACGAACATCTTGATAATTTTATACAATAATTTCCAAATTGCTTTACAAAAGAAGAAGAAGAAGAAGAAGAAGAAGAAGAAGAAGAAGAAGAAGAAGAAGAAGAAGAAGAAGAAAAGGAAAGAAAAACAAAAAACTTGTAGCTTTCCATCCTATCTAACAGGAAAATATCTGGTCACTTTATTTTACAGTATGCTCAGCGTTATTGAGAATATTAATAAAAAAATATTTGGAAAAAAAATATTTGGTAATGTAGCAGGTGTGCTCATTTCTTTTGTTTTCCTTGATTATTAATGATGGTATCCTATTGATCCTTTTAAAAAAAGGATTTCCCTCTTTGCTTTCCCTCTTTTCAATTTTTGGTTCCCCTTTTATTTAATTATTGAGATACCTCTGGTCAACATATGAAAACGAAATACTACATTTCTACAAATTTCTCTTTCATGGTGTCCATTTTCTTTCTTTTTTTTTTTTTTTTTAATTTATGATAGGCACACAGTGAGAGAGAGAGAGGCAGAGACACAGGCAGAGGGAGAAGCAGGCTCCATGCACCGGGAGCCCGACGTGGGATTCGATCCCGGGTCTCCAGGATCGCGCCCTGGGCCAAAGGCAGGCGCTAAACCGCCGCGCCACCCAGGGATCCCCTCATGGTGTCCATTTTCAACTAGGGTTGCACCCCCTGGTTAAAAAGACCATAGCAAGAAATCCCTGACAAAATTGGGCTAACCTGCAGTTTGAGATGATCTATTGAATTTAGATTTCCAGCAAGCTTCTGCTTCCCCTCCATTGTGACACATAAAATGATATTATCCTCTGTGAAATTACCCCGGAAACTTAAGGTACTTTATAGCAAATCGTATTCTCTCATTAGGAAACTCAGGATCGTTGATCCTTGCACTAGCTTTCTTTCTCGCCTGAAAATTTGTGTTGTTTTCTTAGGCTGCGATGTGGTCGTTTAAAAATGCCTTCGTGCGTTTCCGCACCTTCACAAGTGCACCAGTGCCCAGTAAATAAAGTAGCAGCCCATGTCCCTTTTAGCAAAAGCTATATATCTGTTCAGACTTGTAATTTGCTCCGTTTATATCCTTTGCCCTTGAACTCTGGTTATTAACGCAATGTTTCTCCAAATGATGCCATATAACTCTGCTCCCAGCACATTCACGGTGACACCACGCAAACATTCCAAGGGCCAGGGCCAGCTGAGGAACGGAAGAAATGATGACTGAATTGTGGGAGTTTCAGCACATTACTCACGATGGAGCGGCTGTAAAACTCTGGCTGTGAATATTCAAATTGCAACAAGGCCAGCGCCAGACTTTTGCTAATATTCTGAGGTCTGACTTGGGAAGCAATTTTGCAAAGTAGCTTTGATTAAAAAGGAGGCAGCCAGAACACTTCTCCCAAGAAATGAACTAAAAACCCATCAAAGGATTTGAGACAGGTGTCCCAATTATACATCTTAAAAAAAATTATTTGTGGTCAGTCTGGGGGTGCGGGTGGGATTTTTGCTCAGTTATAAACCACAGATTGTATAGGTAGTAGAACCATAGATCGAATTCCTTTGTGTAAACTGTAATGAAATGCACCCATTTTTGTTGTGGTTGTTGTTTGCTTTAAGTAGTTTGCATCCTATGTCTTAAGACTGCTAAGCATTAACTGGGCTTAATACTGTTTTCATTTTAAAATAGAAAAAAAAATGCACTGATTAATATTGTGTGAAGTTTTGGAGAGGAAATAGGACCAGACTGCCTCTACAATTTCTGTGGAGGGAATGTACTGATTAACCAAATTAATAATTTAGGTATGATCGCAGAGACTGTGTGAAACCTCGTTTGGAACGGAAATTGTTCTCCCACATTTTAGAAAAGGACATTTACAAAAAAGCCCCTTTCTTTTAAAATGAGGAAGTCCTACGTAGAGGATAACATGGTGGAAGAAAGAGCCTGCCCAGGTCAGCCTATTTTGAAATGTTGTATTTGTTTCAAAATAATATCTTTAAAAAGTTTATTTTTTCAAAGCTTGTTATTTGAACAAGTTTTAGTAGATTCATATTGAAATGACCTTCCAAAAAAGTTTTCTGTTTTTTTTTTTTTGGGGGGGGGGCAGCATTTTACCCTTAAGCAAATTGTTCATGGCAATGAGATTTAATTGGTACACCTCCTCCAAAAAATTCTTGGCTATGCATAATGCATTTCCTACAAAAAAAATGTTGATGGGAATGAGAAAATAATATACCATCAAATATCAAATTTTATGCTGGAACATAAGCTGCCTTGAAACCTCAGGGCATAAGTCTTAGTACTCACTGTGTGCCTTTAGAAAGAAAAAAACACTTTCACTACTCCGATTGACTACACTATTAATGCACAAAAGATGATTTAAGTACATTTACATCTGTAAATACACACGTGAATGTTGCCAATGGAAAACAAATAAGCTATAGCTTCCCAAGAACACCAAGCACATCTGTAAAATATTAGCTGCCCTCATTTCAGTATTATTTCCGGAGGAAAATGGATTCTAGGTTCCAAGTAACATATATTAAGAATAGTTTGGAAAACAGTCTTTTCATGACTATGGAGCTGTCCATTTTCTTCCTAGTCTCTCTAATCAACTATACTTAAATTAAAGGAGTTTTTCACATTTAAGTAAAGAGACTCTTCTGAGCGATCTTAATTTGAGTGCATGGTTTGGCTAAGGAAGATAAAAGTACTGATAAGGGAATTTTGATTTTTTTTGTGTGTGAGAATTTTAGAATCTCCTATTTACTGGATGAGCTAGCTCTTGAGGCAGACACCTTGGTTACATCATTAAATCTGAATCCCCATGAAAGGAATGCCTGATGAACGCCCTCAATCTCGTTATTGAATTAAATGCATAAATAAACACAGTTGAATGTTTATTGTTGCATATCATGTAACTGAAATGTAATGAAACTATGGGCTTTATAATATTAAGTAATTTTAATTAAACTAGATCTTGTTTATGGTTTCCTCATCCTAAAACATCACAATGTTTTGCTTTCTGTATTTCATTCAGAAAATTATGGTTCCATTGTGCTAGTAAAACCATGTTTGGGGGTGCCTGGCTGTCTCAGTCGGTAGAGAATGGGACTATTGATCTTGACGTGGGTTCAACACCCATGTTGGACATAGAGCTTACTTTAAAAAAAAAAAAAATGAAGAAAAAAATAAAACCAAGTTTGAAGAACCTGGTCATATGTTTTTTTGTTGTTGTTGTTTTTGTTGTTGTTGTTGTTGTTTTTTCCCCATCTTCTGAACTGATTGCTAAAAGGCACATGTGAACTAAAGCTGTGAATGATGTTAGATGCATATTTTATACAGTTGCAAAGGAAAGCTATATTATTTGGTGGAAAGCATGTGTTTTGGTCTTGATAGAATGAGAGCATTGCTTATTAAAAATTCTGAATGACTTGAACTTTCAGTGGTTATCCACAGACTAAACTTTGGATTTTCTACCTTGTCCTCCTAAATAAAATATATTTATGTATAATGCAGATTCTATGTAGTCAGTTTACACCAATCACAGTTTCAAACATTGACTTCCGAAATGTTAAAAAGAATATTCATCCCTGATTCTGTCCTTCATCCCATTTCCCTTTTCATAAAGATATGTATTTCTAACATTTCTATTAGAACTTGCTTTCCTAACATGTTTGTGTGGCTACTTCTTAAAAACTTCTTCTTCTCTATCTTTCCCTTCTCAGTATTAGTGCTATTTTAGTGTGGGAAATTATCTATTGACTTTCCCTAAAGAAGATCAAGATTTGTCTGTCTTTTCTATCTCTACTCCTTATTTTCTTAATAGTTACATTATACTTTTTAAATTAATATTCAGTGTGCATTATCACTAATAAATTCTACTGAGGGCTGTGAACATTTTTTTTTCACAATTTCTTTTTCCCCTGGTGTTAATAATTGCTTTTTTGTTTGCTTCTGTGTTCTTTTACTTAATTTTCTAGTAATTGGCACTATAGCATGATCATCAAATCGTCTCCCAATCTCTCTCAAAATATTCATATATTTCAGTTCCTCTACCAAGGCCTTCTTAAAAAAAAAAAAAAATCTTTCCAGGGGGCACCTGGCTGGCTTGGTACATAGAGCATGTGACTTTTGACCTTAGGATGGTGAGTTTGATCACCATCTGGGGTGTGGAGCCTACTTTAAAAAATACATATAATTAAAAAAAAAATCTTTCCAGGACTATCTGGTCTACTTCCCCGTAGACTGGATGCCCTTGTATCTAGGCACAACTGTTTTCTGGGTTCTCCATTCCCAACAGTTTGGAAGATGCTTCAATTATCTCTTGTGCTGGGTATCCTCCTTTCTATATCCCCTTTCTTTCCCTTTCTTGATTTATTTTCTCATATATGTGGTCCCCATTCTCCTATGACTGGCTATAAAAATATGAGGAAGATTTCACAATCTAAAAATGTTCTTATTTTATACAACCTGTTTACTAGTAGTCTGGCTTGGACTGAAGTATAATGCGTAAGTTTCTACCTTTCTAGAAGATGATAATTGTGCCTACTACATGTCTTATTGTTTTCTTAAGATTATATCAACAACTTATATTGTTTAAATGCTATTTTGAGGGATGCCTGGGTGGCTCAGTTGGTTAAGTGGCCAACTCTTAATCTCAGCTCAGATCATATCATCAGAGTCCTGGGATGGAGCCCCACTTTGGGCTCCACGCTCAGTGGGGAGTCAGTTTGAGGATTCTCTTTCTCCCTCTCCCTTTGCCCCTCTCCTCACTCACACACACTCTCTTTCTCAAATAAATAAATAAATAAATAAGTCTTCAAAAAATGCTATTTTGAAGTAATATTGTTAAGTATTTCATCAATTGATTATTCCTGATGTTAGTGAAGAATGCTGAGTATGGAATGGAAATAGGCAGAATGTATGCTGCAGAACTGAGTTCTGTTCTGGCCAACAAAGTGAAAGGCACCCCACATTAAAGAAGATTAATTTCTATTATGAGATTATTGAAGGGTGAAAATTAAAATAGGAGAGATAGATTATCGAAGACATACTCAGCAATGTAAGATTTAATTAAAGTAAGTTATTCCAAACTCTATTTGCAGATGCAAACGCTAATAAACTGAGTGCTAGATCTTAAACACACTTTCCTAAAACCTTCAAGTAAAATCTGCTACTCATCATCAAAATATTGAGATGACTATTCTGAATACGTGATTCCTCCACATTGTATTTGAGTTAACATTCCACTTTTACAGTGATTTATTGAATTAACCTCGAAAAATTCTAATTAGCAAGAAAATCAGTATACATCTAAGAATGCTCTGTAATATCAATGCTTTCAAGAATTATACACAGTGAAGTAAAAAGCAGAGTGGATATAAAATAAGATTTAAAAAATATTACCAAGTTTAATATCATTCTCATAAGCTTCCCAAGTCTGGTGCAATATATTCAGGCCTGTGAAGGTCAATACAAAATGACAGATTGAAATACTGTACGTGACTTGCAAAAGTCATTTTTGGGCAAGCTGTTTTCCAGGACTTAAATTAAATTAAAGCATACCTTGCTTGAGACGTTTTTATTTTAACTGGATTGTGGCCTCGTTTTCAAAGAATATCACTTTTATCCCCGGTTGTCAAATAGATATTACCATTGTGAAAATGAGTTTGATAGCATGTGGCAAATACTGATTAAGTGCTGGCTCTGTTTCTTGAAGAAATGATTTTTTTTTTATCATTGGAAATAAAATGCCAAGGGTTTTCCCCTCATAATTTGCAACGTCTTCCTGAGGCTGTAATTGATAGAGGGAGTATGTCCTAGTGTTTAGGAATACACGATTTGAGCCAGACACAGTTGGGTTCAAATCCCATGTCTGTCACTTATTAGAAAACTGTTTAACCTATCTGCAGTAACTGGTTACTTCACGTATGAAGTGGGGAAAATAACTAGTGTTTATCAGAATCCAGCAAGGCATATAGCACAGTGCCTGGCTCAGAGGGAGGAGACATTGCTGCTGTCAATGATTTTATCATTGGTCTGTAATTTCATTATTTTTGTTTTTAATTATTAACTTTCCTATCAACTAATAGTATAATTTTAGCGCTCTTGGCTTTGTATACTGATAATGCCGGAGATGAAGATCCTCAAATGACATAATTTGTAATCAGATCAAACGTTTTCTGTGCCTGAGTCACTAAGACTGCTCATTTTCAGGCCCTCATGGGTGGATGGTGGAAACTTCTGCAAATCTCACTTCTCTGAGCTTTCTCTGGATGAATTTGATTTTGAGAAGGTCCTTACCTTTGACCCTTGTTTTTTTTTTTTTTTTTCTTATTTCTTCCCTTTTCCTTTATAGGATCTGCCATCATTACTATCAACGAGAAGCCAACCAGACATGTAGTACAGACCTATTTGGTCACTATGGCTCCTTAAGGCATTCCCCCTCATACTCTCAGGGTCCCTGTCATATGTCCTGTCATTACAGGAGTCATAATGAGATAGATGGGCTGAATCAAATTGATCAGTCCTGTCTATTTCAGCCACACTTCTTCATGCCGGATCAATGCTTATTAAGCACAAAGTAAAGAGAAATTTTGGCCACATTTTATGAAACCCTTTTTTTACTTTATTGGTGTTGAGAATAAATAAATTGTTCCCTAGCAATAGCCAACGATGACCAATGAGATATCTTCTTTTTAAGGTTTTCTTAAGTACCACCTTGGACTTTGAGACTTCTATCTATTTGATGTTTTAATCCAATTATCATTTTATTAAAAACAACCCCATTCTCGTCACTAAGCGTAACAGGTAAAATGCATAGAACAAATGCACATCTTTTTTTCTTCTTTATTTTGTTGTTATTTTTTATTTTTTTTTGAATACCATGAAATTTTTAAAATTTATTTTAAATTCCAGTATAGGGGATCCCTGAGTGGCTTGGTGGTTTAGTGCCTGCCTTTGGCCCAGGGCGTGATCTTGAAGGTCCGGGATCGAGTCCCACATCGGGCTCCCTGCGTGGGGCTTGCTTCTCCTCTGCCTATGTCTCTGCCTCTGTGTGTGTGTGTGTGTGTGTGTGTGATGAATAAATAAATACAATCTTTAAAAAAAATAAATTCCAGTATAGTTAAGATACAGTGTTATATCAGTTCTGAGTATACAATATAGTGATTCAATAAGACCATACATCATGCGGTACCCATCATGACAAGTGCTCTCCTTCCTCCCTATCAATTGTACATTTATGCATTTTGAGGCACACATGCTTTTGTATATAACTTTGCCAAGCATCCCAATGGTTTCCACAGGCCCCTCATCCAAGAAATGTAACAAGAGTTTCATTTACATTTATTCGTGAAGAACAAAAAACTAGATATTAGACCTCCAAACCTTCAGATATTTGAGTGTATCTTCATAATCTGAACACCTCAAGGAGTGGAGGTAGGCAGAGCTGGGCAGAGCACGCAGTTGTCCATTCAGTGCGGGCCTATCTATCCACGTGGCTACAGGAAGAAGAGGTTGGAAAGGAAGCTGAACCAGCCATAGGCCAAAGGTGGGAGCCAACTTTCCCTCTCCTCTCAAGTTCTAAAGAAGATTTCAAAATAATTGTAATAGTGGATGATAATTACATTATTATATTACTATTATTTTGAAGACTTTATTTTTTAGAGCAAATTTAGGTTTATAAAGAAATTGAGAGGAAGCTACAGAGATTTTTCCATTTATCCCCTATCCCCACACATGCATGGTCTCTCCCATTATCCACATCACTCACAGAATGATACATTTTTTTGCCAAGGATGAAAATACACTGGCATATAATCATCCAAAGTCCATAGTTTACCTTAAGATTTAGGTAATAGGTGATTATACATTGCATGGGTTTGAACAAATTCGTAGGAACATATATCAATCATATAATACAATACACAGTATTTTCACTGCCCCCAAATTTCTATGCTCTACCTTTTCATCTCTTGTGTTTGTTCCCACCCCTGGCAACGACAGATACTTTTACTCTCTCCATAGTTTTACTTTTCCAGAAAGTCATATGCTCGGAATAATACAGTAAATAACCTTTTCAGATTGACTTCTTTGACTTAGTAATACGCATTGAAAGGTCCTTATGTCTAAAATATAGGAGATGAAAAAACACTATATGGCCATCTCAGCAGTTTGGGAGTTAGTCTTGAAATCAGGAACCGTGAAGTCTCCAACTTTTTCTTTTTTGATATTGTTTTGGCTATTTTGAATTACTTGCAAATATATATATATTGAGAAGGAGACACATCTATGAATCTATGATTCTATAAAGGAGACACATCTATGAATTGGATTGGGTAGGGTTTTCTTAA
Organism: Canis lupus baileyi; assembly: GCF_048164855.1. NCBI lineage: Eukaryota > Metazoa > Chordata > Mammalia > Carnivora > Canidae > Canis > Canis lupus. The sequence goes on along the minus strand of NC_132839.1, from coordinate 46,560,804 downwards.
ATATGACATCAGTCATTTTGACATATGACACTCCACATTTTGGAGTGAACTTATCTATTTTTGGAAGGAAAAGGAAGATGGAATTTTGATAGGATTGTATTGAAAGTGTAGGTCATTTTGGAAAATATTGCCATTTAATAATATTATATTTTCCAATCCATAAACATGGATGTCTTTCAATTTATTTAAATCTTTAACTGATTTCAAGAATATATTATGTTTTTCAATGAATAGTTTTGTACTTCCTTGGTTACATTTACTCATAAGTATCTTACTCTTTGTAATGCTATTATATATAGGAATGCTTTCTTATGTTTCATTTTGTGATCCTATTATATATGGGAATGTTTCTAATATTTTCACTTTTAAATTGTTCATTCCAAGTGTGTTAAAATACAACTGGGTTTTGGTTAAAAAAATAAAAAAATTAAAAAATAAAGTTCCTTATGTCATTTCATGGCTTGATAGCTCATTTCCTTTCTGTGCTGAATAATATTCCATTGTCTGGATGTGCCAGTTTATTTGTCGACACATCGCCTGAAGGATACTTTGGTTGCTTTTGGTTTTGGAAATTACGAGTAAATCTTCCCTAAACATTCATGTACAGGCTTTTGTGTGGACATAAGTTTTCAGCTTCTTTGGATAAACATCAAGGACTATAACTACTGGATCATACTTACCAGAATATGTGTAGTTTTATGAGAAACGTCCAACTGTCTTCCAAGGTGGCTGTGCCATACTGCATTCACATGAGAAATGTATGAGATGCCCTGTTGATCCACATCTTTGATAGCATTTGTAATGAATTTTGTTTTGTCAGTGTTCCAGATATTGATCATTTTAATGTGTATAGTATTATCTCATTGGTGTTTTCATTTGTACTTCTAATGACATATGGTATAGAAAAAAAAAAATGTATGCCACCCACACATCTTTGGTGAGATGTCTGTTAAGAACTTTGGCCAAGTTTTTGATTGGATTGTTTGTCTTCGTATTGAGTTTTAAGAATTCCACATATATTTTAGTTAATAGCCCTCTGTCAGATGTGTCTTTTGCAAATATTTTCTCCAAATCCATGGCTTGTTTTCTAAATCTCTTAATATTGCCTTTCACAGACCAGAAGTTTTTAATTTTAATAAAGTCCAATTTATTCTTTCATGGCTCCTATCCTCTATGTTGTATCTAAAGCACATCACAATATCTGGGGTCGTCTAGGTTTTCTCCTGTGTTACCTTCTAGGAGTTTTATAGTTTTGGATTTTATGTTTAGGTCTATGATCTATTTTGAGTTCATTTTTGTAAAGAGATAAGGTCTGTGTCTAGATTAATGATTTCACCTGTGGATATCCAAGTGTTAAACACCATTTGTTGAAGAGACTACCTTTGTTCCATTGTGTTCCCTTTGCTCCTTTGTCAAAGATCAGTTAAGTATATATGTGTGAGTCTATTTCTGGATGCTCTATTTTGTTCCATTGTCTGTTCTTTTGTCAATACCACACTGTCTTGATTACTGTCACTTTATATGAAGTCTTGAAGTTGGGAGGTGTCAGTCCTCCAACTTTGTTTTTCTCCTTCAATACTGTCATAGGTATTCTGGATCCTTTGCTTATCCGTATAAACTTTAGAATCAATTTGTCAATATCCACCAAATATCCATCCAACTTGCTGGATTTTGATTGGAATTACATTGAATCTATAGATCAAGTTCAAAAGAACTTGACATTTTGACAATATTGAGTCTTCCCATCTATGAACATGGAATATCTCTTCATTTATATAATTCATCTTTGATTTTATTATCAAAGTTTGTAGTTTTCCTATAAAAACAAATGTTGCACATTTTTAAAATATTTATACGTAAGTGTTTAATTTTTGGGTGATAATGTAAATGGTACTCTGTTTTTAACTTCAAATTCCACTTGTTCATTTTGGATACATAGGAAAGCTATTGACTTTTATATGTTAACCTTGTATCCTGCAACCTTGCTATAGTCATTTGCAATAGTTGTAGAAGGTTTGGTGAATGTGTGTATGTGTGTCAACTCTTTCAAGCATGATGGATGTTGGCTATAGGTTTTTTGCAGGTAGTCCTTATGAAGTTGAGAAAATACCCTCTATTTTTAGTTTACTGACAGTTTTTGATCATGAATGAGTGTTGGATTTTGCCAAATGGATTTTCTACATGTAACATTTGATCACATGATTTTTCTTTTTTGCCTTACTGATGTGATTAATAGTCTTTATTTAAAAATTTTTAAAGCTATCACAGCACTTTATTTTTCTTTCCAATTTTCTTGAAATAAAATTGACATATAACATTATGTAAGTTTAAGATGTACAAAGTGATGATTATATGTGTATAAAAATGATTACTACAATTAGATTAGTTAACACATGTATTACCTCACATAATACAAATTTTGTGAATTTTGTGTGTAGGGAGAACCCTTAAGATCTACTCTCTTAACAGCTTTCATCACATATAACAGTATTGTTAACTAGAGTCATCACACTGTACGTTTGATACTCAGAATTTATTGATCTTATAATTCTAAGTTTGACTCTTTGACATCTCCCCATCCTCCTCTCCCATTTGATTTTCTGTTTCTATGAGTTTGGCCTTTTTCCCTCAGATTTCATGTATAAGAGAGATTATACAGAATTTCTATTTCTCTGATTTATTTCACTGAGCATAATGTGCTCAAAGCTCACCCATGGTATTACAAATGACAAGATTTTCTTCCTTTTTATGGCTGAATAATCTCTCTCTTTCTCTCTCATTCTCTCCTTCCCCACCCCCCCATCTCTCTTTCTTTCTCTGTATATGTGTGTACATTTTCTTAATCTATTCATCTGTTGATGGGCACTTAGGTTCTTTCCATGTCTTGACTATTGTGAAATACACTGCAATGAATCTGGGGATGCAGGTAATCTCTTTGTGATAGTGATCATTTCTTTCAGATATATATTCAAAAATAGAATTACCAGATTATAGGGTATTTTATTTTTAATTTTTTGTGTAACTTCCATGCTGTTTTCCATAATGGCTGCATCAATTTATATTCCCACCAACAATGCATTGGAATCCCCTTTTCTCCACATCCTCATTAACATTTGTTACCTCTTATCTTTTTGATAATAGCCATTCTAACAGGCAGGGGGTGATAACTCCTTGTGGTTTTGATTTGCATTTCCATGACAGTTAGCTATGTTGAGTATATTTTCATGTATCTGTTGGCCATATGTATGTCTTCTTTGGAAACACATCTATTCAAGTCCTCTGCTCATTTTCTAGTCAGATTTTTTTCCTTCTTTGCTAGTGAGTTGCATGAGTTTCTCCTATGTTTGAGTTGTTAGCCTCTTACCTTATATTTGGTTTGCAAATATTTCCTTCCATTCTGTAGGTTGCCATTTCATTCTGTTGATCGTTTCTTTTGATGGGCAGAAAAATTTTAATTTGATGTAGTCCTATTTATTTGTTGCTTGTGCTTTTGGTGTCATATCAAAAAAATTCATTTCTAACACCATTATTGAGGAGCTTTTTCCTCATATTTTCTTCTAGGAGTTTTATAGTTTCAGGTTTTACATTTAAGTATTTAACCCATTTCAAGTTAATTTTTGTGAGTGGTGTAAAATAGAGGTCCAATTTCATTATTTCCATGTGAATACTCAGTTTTCTAAACTCATTTATTGACCCTTGTCAAAAATTAATTGATCATGTATTTGTGGGTTTATTTTGGTACTATCTATTCTACTCCACTGGTGTGTGTGTGTATGTGTGTGTATATATGTGTTATGACAGTTGCTTACTTTTTGGCTACTATTGCTCAGTAGTATACTTTGAAATCAGGAATTGTGATGCCTCTGGCTTTTTCCTTCTTTCTCAAGATTGCTTTGCATATTCGAGTTCTTTTGTGGTTTCACATGAATTTCAGGATTGAATTTTTCTCTTCTATTTCTTCTGTAAAAAAATGCCATTGGAATTTTGACAGGAATTGCATTGAATGGTAAATGGATTTGAGTAGTATGGGCATTTTAAAAATATTAATCATTCCCATCCACAAGCAAACAATACCTTTCCATTTATCTGTGTCTTATTTCTTTCATCAGTGTCTTAATTTTTTTTTAAAGATTTTATTTATTTATTCATGAGAGACACAGAGAGAGAGAGAGAGAGAGAGAGAGTCAGAGACATAGGCAGAGAGAGAAGCAGGCTCCATGCAGGGAGTCTGATGAGGGACTTGATCCCGGAACTCCAGGATCATGCCCTGGGCTGAAGGCAGGTGTTAAACCACTGAGCCACCCAGGGATCCCCTCATCAGTGTCTTTACAATTTCTAGTATTCAGGTCCTCCACCTCCTTTGTTAAGTTTATTACAAAATATTTTATTTTTATGGTGCTATTGTGAGTGGAATTATTTTCTTTCTTTTTGTTTTCAGATATTTTCTTGTTAGTGCATAGAAATAAAACTGACTTTCCCATTTTGATTTTATATTCTTCAACTTAGCTGAATTTGCTTATTGATTCTAGCAGTTTTTTGGTGGACTCCTTTAGGTTTTCTACATGTAAGATCATGCATCTGCAAAAAGAGACAATTTTATTTCTTCCTTTCTTTTTTCTTTTTAAAGACTCTATTTACTTATTATATAAATAAATAAGAGAGAGAGAGAGAACAAGCAGGGGGAGGGACAAGTGGAGAGAGAGAGAAAATTTCAGGCAGGCTCTTTGCTCAGCACAGAACTTGACACAGGGCGTGATCACACAACCCTGAGATCATGACTTGAGCTGAAATCAAGAGATTCTTGATGCTTAACCAACTGAGCCACCAGGCACCCCTTTCTTCTTCCTTTCTCATTTAGATGTCTTTCTTTATTTTATTTTTTTTCCTACCTAAGTGCTCTGACTTGGAATTGCAGTACTAGGTTCAAATGGAGAGTTGAGAATGGGCTTCCATGTCTTATTCCTGATTTTAGAGGAAAAGCTTTCAACTTTTCACCATGAATGTGTTAGCTATGGGTTTGTCATCTATGTCCTTAGTATTTTGAGTTATATTCCTTCCGTACCCAATTTGCTAGGAATTTTTATCATGAAAGGGTGTCAAGGGATGCCTAGGTGGCTCAGTGCTTGAGCATCTGCCTTTGGCTCAGGTCCTGATCCCAGGGTCCTAGGATCGAGTCCCACATCAGGTTCCCCGAGGAGCCTGCTTCTCCCTCTGCCTATGTCTCTGCCTCTCCCAGTGTCACTCATGAATAAATAAAATTTTTTTTAAAGGTGTTGAATTTTGTCAAATGCTTTTTTTCTGCATTTGTTGAGAAAATCGTATCATTTTTATCCCTCATTTCATTAATGTGGTGCATTGCATTCATTGATTTGCATATGTTGAACCATCCTTGTATCCCAGGAATCAGTCCCACTTGATTATGATGTATGGTCCTTATAATGTGCTGTGGATTTCAGTTTTACTAGGATTTTGTTCAGAATTTTTGCATCCATATTCATCAAGGATACCGGCCTATAGGTTTCTCTTCTTATAATGTCCTTATCTGACTTTGGCATCTGGATAATGCTGGCTTTATAAAATGAGTTTGGGAATGCTCTCTTTTCAGTATTTTGGGAGAGTGTGAGAATAAATTATGTTAATTCTTCTTTAAATGTTTAGTACAATTCACCAGAGAAACCACCTGATCTGGGGTTTCCTTTTTTAGGAAGTTTTTGTTTTTTGATTTTGTTTTTTGATTTTGTTTTTGTTTGTTTTGTTTTAAGATTTTATTTATTTATTCATGACAGACACAGAGAGAGGCAGAGACATAGGCAGAGGAGAATCAGGCTTCCTGTGGGGAGCCTAAAACAGGACTCTATCCCAGGACCCCAGGATCACACCCTGAGACAAAGGCAGCTGCTCAACCACTGAGCCACCCAGGTGCCCCTTTGAGAAGTTTTTGATTACTGCTTTACTATCCTTAGTCTTTACTGATCTGCTTAGATTTTCTATTTCTTCATGGTTCAGTTTTGGTAGTTTGCATATTGGTAAGAATTTATCCATTTCTTTAGGTTATCTGATTTGTTGGCATCATATAATCATTCATAGTAACCTCTTAAAGATCCACTGTGTTTCTGTGGTGTCAGTTATAATGTCTCTTGTTCCACCTATAATTCTGCTTATTTGAGTCCTCTCTCTCTCTCTCTCTCTCCTTTTTTGGTTGGTCTAGGTGAAGGTTTGTCAGTTTTATCTTTTCAAAACTAAATTTGAGTTTCATTGACTTTTTTCCTACTGTCTTCCTAGTCTCGATTTCATCTATTTATGCTCTAGCCTTTATTATGTCCTTTTTTTTTAGCTCACTTTTGAGCTCCATTTGTTCTTATTTTTCTACTTTCCTGAGATGTAAAGTTAGGTTGTTTATTTGATACCTTTTTTCTTAATGTCGGTATTTATTTTAACATAGATATTTATGACATTGTTAATAAAATTTTCTTAATGTAAGTATTTTATAAAATTCCCTTTTAGAACTGCTTTTGTTGCACATCATATGTATTGGTATTCATTTTCATTTGTCGAAAATACTTACTGACTTTGCTTTTGATTTCTTTCATTCTTTAAAGATTTTATTTACTTATTTATCTGAGAGAGAAAGAGAAGGAATAAGAGGGAGGAGTGGCAGAGAAAGAGGAAGAAGCAGACTATCCATTGAGCAGAAAGCCCCATGCAAGGCTCGATCCCAGGACCCTGGGATCATGACCTGAGCTGAAGGCAGATGCTTAACCATCAGAGTGATTCAGCCACCCCTGAACTGACCTGTCAGTTGCTCAGGAGTATTGTCTAATTTACACATTTTTGTGAATTTTTTCAATTTTCCTTCTATTATTGATTTCTAGTTTCCATACCACTGTGATCAGATCACACTAGGTTTGATTCCAACCTTAAATTTTTTAAGACTTGCCTTGTAGCTTAACATAAGATCTATCCTGCAAAATGTTCTGTCAAAGCTCAAGAAGAAAGAGTATTTAATGCTGTTGAATGGAATGTACTATACGTGTCTGTTAGGTTTATTTGGTCGATAGTATTGTTCAGATTCTCTGTTTTCTTACTTTCTCATGGATGATCTAGTCACTGTTGAAAGTGGGGTATTAAAATTCCCTATTATGGTATTGCTGTCTATTTTTTCCTATAGTTCTGTTAATATTTGCTTTAAATATTTAGGTACTCCCATGTGGAGTGCATATATATTTTCAATCATTAAATGGTTAGTAGTTTTTAAATAACCTTATTGGTAAAACTACAATGTTGACAATCAGCTGTGTGTCAATCACTATTTTTATCTTTCTTATTATTATTACTGGTCTATTAAAAGTCCAAGTCTGAGACCCACTGACTAACTACATATTTATTACCATCTTGCTAAATGGTGGGTGCCATGTTCTGAGCTGGGTATGTCAAATTAGGACACAGCCCCTGCCCGTGTGGGTCAGCTCCATGAAGGCAAGACAGTCTCTATATTTTTTTTCTTTCTCCTCTATAGTATGCCTCATACACAGTAAGTGAGAAAGAAACATCTTTTGAATGGGTGAACAAATGAAACTGTGTCACATTCATACACTTACCTGATCACTATTGGTTATCACTTAACTAATCTGATTAACTAAAATTTCTTAAATGGTTACATGTATAGGCTTATGAGACAGAAAAAAGGAATGGGAAAGGGAAGAAGCATCCATCTCACCAACCCATAGACTTGGGCAAGTCATTCAATGTCCTCTAAGAAAATATACTAACTTTATAACTCTCAAAATGTCACCTTTGAGAGTAATGACATAAATGGAAACATTTGGGCAACTCTCAATGCTAGACCTCTTTCTGTGTTCTCTTTCCACTTTCAGTTCAAGAAAAACTGCCTCCCTCAAACCATACACACACAATGTTATTTAAGGAAATTATAGAGAACATGGCAAGCAGATAGTGTTTATTATTTTTGAGTAGGTCAAATTATTCTGACCTCTCATTGTAGAGTGTGGGCAGTCATATGCCATGTTCTTCTACTTTATAAGACTTGGAACCTTAGTTTAAATCGCTTAAAGGAAATCTCTTGAAATTTTTTTTAAAGATTTATTTATTTATTGGCGAGAGAGAGACAGAGAGAACATATGTGACAGAGGAATGGGCGGAGGGAGATAATCCCAAACAGGCTTTATGCTCAGAGGAGAGCCTGATGCATGACCCTGAGATCAAGACTTGAGCTGAAACCAAGAGTCAGATGCTTAACTGACTGTGATACTCAGGTACCCCAAGAACTCTATTGTGGGGTAACTCTAATTTGGGTAAGGTTGTCTATACATATTAAGCCCTCTACCTGAATAGATGAGAATAAGATTGGTTACCTAAATATCATTAAATAAAGTAGTCAAAATTTCTTTAGGCCTAAAATATGCTTCATCATAATTTAATAAACTGCTACTTATCTTTGGAAGTTTACCATAAGAAAATGTTTGTAATGATTTGAGCTAAAACTCTAATATTCAACTATAAAGTGTTCTTACACATCAGTAAGAAGTCCTATAGAATGGGCAAAACATGAACAGTGAATTCATGGAAGAAAAAAAAGACACAATAAATGTAGGAAACAACTAAATAATAATTTATAAAACAACATGTTTATGGAATACTAGTCACCAAACAAAAGCAAACGGAGAAACTATTACCAATTTTTGTCCTTCATATTGACAACAATTAACAAAATATTAACAAACAAATGTTGGAAATGATACATACTCATATATGGTTGATAGGAGTTGGCAGGAAGTTTTTTACTCAAATATAGATTGACCTAGCTATCTCAGTAATAGAAATTTATTCTGAAAACTAATTTTACATCATGGGTGCAGAAAGGACTTATTATTAACAGTGGAACACTAGAAATGATCTCAATGTCCACCAAGTAGGTAAGTGATTATCTAAACCTTGGTTCAGCTGTGCCATAGGATTCTAGACAGCCCTTATAAATGCCTAGAATGGAAAACCTTTTAAGATATGTCAAGTGGAAAAAAAAAAACAAAAACGTTGTTGTTTCTGGGGGACAGAGAAGAAGGAGAGGGAATTCAGAGTCTAGGAATGGTGAAAGGAGGCTCTCACAGTTGTGTTATTCTGGTTGTTTTCATCTTTTTTAAAAAATAGAGTATATTCAAATATTTTGCAATTTAAATTTTTTTAGACTTCTTTTAATTCAATGTAACGAATCTTAACAAAGAATTACATTATTTTCTTAATGATTTATAGTAGTTCTTTGTAAATTCTGGATAGTAATAATTGACTAGAAACATTAAATTCTTCTAAACTGGTACTTGTTCTTGGTTTATGAAGTCTTTTCTTACTCAAAAAAATGTGTTATACTATGACATCATAGATGATATAATAGTCTTCTAAGGTTTTAGGTTATGTACATGTCAAGATTATAAAAATACCATCCAGAATTTTTTTTAAGATTTTATTTATTCATTAGAGACACACACAGAGAGAGAGAGGCAGAGACACAGCCAGAGAGAGAAGCAGGCTCCATGCAGGGAGTCCAATGCAGGACTCGATCCTCAGACCGAGGGATTATGACCTGAGCCGATGGCAGACACTTAATGAGCCACCCAGCATCCCTCATCCAGAAATTTTATTGTTTTTTTTTTTTATGGTTTTCAAATGCATGTATCTCTGTGGTACACCTAAAATGGTTTTCTTTTTTTTCTTTTTTTAAATTTTATTTATTTATTTATTTATTTATTTATTTATTTACTTACTTACTTACTTACTATTTGTTTTGAGAGAGAGAGCACAAGCACACTCACATGAGCAAGTAGGGAAGCAGGGGTAGAAGGAGAGGGAGAGAGAGAATCTTAAGTAGGCTTCATGCTGGGCACTAAGATCCTGACCTGAGGGGAAATGAAGAGTTAGCCACTTAACCATCTGAGTCACCCAGATGCCCCAAAGTTTTTCTTTTCTGTGAAGTAGTTTACCTTGAACTTTTTCCCTAAAGTTTGATATCCAATTTGACATATCTTAAATGTTTTTCCTTTCCTACTAATTTAAAATATAAATTTTATCAATTCCTAGATACACAAAGACCTGTTTCTCTATTTTCTTTTCCACTCATACATTTTTTCTGTCCCTTTGCAAATACCAGAGTTTTAATTATTATAAGCTTGCAGTTTGTTCTATAATCTAATGAAGTTTCTCTTAGCATCATTGTTTTCCAAACTTTCTAGACTCTCTTTACAGAGGAGTCAGCTTGTGAAGTGCCACTAACTATCATACTGCAATTTTTATTTGAATCATTTTTAACTTATAGATATATTTAGGAAAATTTATATCGTTATAATATTGAATTTTTCTAACATACATCTTCACTCACCATTTAATTATGTATTCTTTTATGTTTTGTGGTTAATTTTCATTTAATTATTTTGTTCACACAGGCATTTCTTATTTCTAATTACTGTTATTTCTAGGTAAATGATGGTGTTTATTACTGTTATGAAAGACCTGTTTTATTTCTATTATAGTCTCCAGTTGATTATTCTTGTCTTAAGAAAGCATATTGCTTTTACAATATTGATCTTGGATCTGATCAGCATCCTCTGAATTGTGTGATTCTCACAATAAGTATGTCCATTCTTTTCTTAAAACTCCTAGATAGTGTCTGTAAATTATGACCCTCTCTCTTTTTCCATTTTAACATTATCTCTCATGTCTTTCTCATTTTAATACATTAATCAGAATCTCTAATACAGTGCTAAATAGCAGCAATGAGAGTCAGTTCTCCTGTCTTTTTTGTGTGTGAGCTTTGATAGGAATGATTGTAACATTCTAGAAATAAGTATGATTTGGACTATACATTTCTGGTAGATTCCATATTTCAAATAGAAGCATTTTTTTTCTATGTTAGCATAAGTTGTGTTGTTGTCATCACTTACTTTTTTTTCAGTTAAATCATTAATACTCTCTGTACAAAGGCATCATAACACATTGGTTCAGAGAGCAAGTTGGAGAGTCCAAATTCTGCATATCCTGTGTCATTCCACCACTTAATTTCCCTGTGCCTCATTTTTTTAATCTGAAAAGAGGGAGAAATAATAGGATCTACTCCACAAAGTTATTTTAAAAATTAAGTGGATTCATGAATGTTAAAAAGTTTAAAATAGTGTCTAGTACATAGCACTCAATAGGAGTTATTATTTATCATTATTGTTACTATTATAGAAATATACATTTGATTTTCACGTTTGTTTAATATAGTGACATATATTAACATATTTCTCAATGCTGCACCATCTTAACATTTCTGAGATTTACCCTATTTGGTCATGATTCATTTAGCCCATTGCTGGATTGAATTCACTAGTATTTGCATCTGTTTGTAATACACATTTTGGTCTACTGTTTTCTTTTGGATGAATGGGTTTGTGTGTGTGTTTATGTGTGTTTGTGATTTTACACAATTTTATTTTCAAGATTATACTACCATCATCTAATGAATTAGAAAGATGTCCTTTTTTTTTCTTTGTGCCTTGGGACACTTTCTATCACATAGATGCTTATACAAAGTTTCTATAAAACTTATCTTCAAAGTTTGGAGTCACTTTTAGGAACAGAGCTCTAACAAAGGTTTAGTTTCTTTTGTGATTATTTGCGTATTCAGGGTTTTTTTTTTTGATAGAAACTTGATACTCTATATTTTTCCAGAAAATATTTTTCTATGATTTCTATATTTTGCATGAAGGAGTACAGAATATTCTCATATCATTCTTTTAAAGTATTCCCCATTCCTACAGTTTTTTTTAATTTTTAATATATTTTATTTTATTTTATTTATTTACTCATTTTTAAATTCTTGGTTGGACAATGCCAGTAGTTTGTCTATTTTCTTGGTGTCTTTTTAGACTAGCATGAGGATGTAGTCTCATCAATTTTATTTCTTAATTTAACCAAATGTATGCTTCTATTATTATGGATTTAATTCTTTGGATTTAGGTTAAAGCTATTGTTTATAGCTACTGAATAATATGCTTAGGTTATATATGTTTAAGCTTTCCTGTTTCCACATTTCCTCATTTCCCCAGTCACTCATGAGTATTGCTGAAGTTGCATTCCATGAGCATGAATTGAGTTCCCACTAAAGGTAGATTGAGGGTAGCCCCAGTAGCTTAGTGGTTTAGTGCTGCCTTCCATGATCCTGGGGAGCGAGGATCGAGTCCCACCTCGGGCTCCCTGCATGGAGCCTGCTTCTCTCTCTGCCTCTCTCCCTCTCATTATTCATGAGAGACACTCTCCCTCTGTGTCTCTCATGAATAAATAAATAAAATCTTTAAAAAGAGGTAGATTGGAATTGTTTTTTAAGAAATATGGAAGGCATTGGAGATACTACCTATTCATAATTTGGTAAGGAAGCAGATTTTGAAAAGGCAGAATGAAAGAAAACAGTCAAGAAAGTTCAGCAAGAAGGGAGGGAAAGAAAGAAGGAAGAAGGAAGGAAGGAAGGTTGGTTAGTGTGAAATAAAGACTCACTAACCATATGCACAAGGTACTCTGAAATGACAAATCTCTAACTGACGGACAATAATAATTGCTCTGCTTACCTCAGAGGATTGTTGTAAGAAACAAATGAATTAATGTATGAGAAAGCATTTGGGAAACCAGTACGGAAAGATTAAGTACAATAGGTCAGGTGGGTGGGATAAATCCTAGATTTCCACATGCAATCAGGAATGCTGCCATTCTCAATGCCAGCTTCATTTCTAATTGTGTCACATACTTTTTAAAATGTCATCCAGGAAATTCATACTTAATTTGTGCCTACTGTAACACTCGGATTACTCTTCCTCTATTGAACGCTATGCTCTGAAATAATTTTCTCTGCTATGAAATACTGAATACTTCTATTTGTAGCGCAATTGCCTAACTACCCTTTTCCTCAAGGGATCTTCTTCAAGCCAACTCCCAGCTAGGTTGTGCTCAATCTTCTGTTCCTGACGGCACCACTCAGGAATACCTCAGGGTCACATGGTAGTATCAGCCTCTGGGGCCTTAAGTCTCACACAAAGGAACAGCATCTCCTTGGAGGGCATTTTCAGAATTTGGAGGTTGTGTGGTTTGCAGAACGCCCCAATCATTCTGCTTCTAACCCATGCACACTGAAGGACATCCACTTCTCAGCCTCCATTCACAAGTCTTTCCCTCATATTAAGACGCACAATTTGACAGTTGCTATTTTGGAGACATGACTATAAAGAGGTAATAGAATATAGACTTTAGATAACATATTCAGAGGGCTGACCGATCAAAGTCTCCAAGGTATTAAAACAAATTCTTCTTTTTGATCTGTAATCTGATTTACTGGGACCTTCTGGGGACATTCAGTTGCTTTGTACCTTCGCTCCCTTTGGAGGTATCAGTTCCTTGATGCGGTTTGCAATTGTTCTAAGATTCAAATATCAGAAGTATAGGAAAGGTATAGCCACTGTTCCGTCTCTTTTTCTTTAAAAGAATCACCTTATTCTTTGTTTCTCTGTCCTAATTGTGTGATTCCAGAAGATGCTGCTGGTAAGATAAACTACTTCCCTGGCCAGAGGAATATAAACTCCGATCCAAGCTGAGCCAATCAGAGCACCTGACTTCTCTTGCCAAAACAACTGGCTCAAGGGTGGTAGGCAAAACTATGGTCTCCCAAATACGATCACATCTTGATAATAGAGCCTATGTATACAAGATGTTACATAGCAAAGGGCAATTAAGGTGCCAGATAGAATTAAGAATGCAAGTTAGCTGACCTTAAAATAGAATACCTTGGATTATCTGCATGGTCTCAGTACAATCACCAGGGTAGTTAAATGTGGAAGAGAGAGGCAGAGAGGTCAGAGGGATAATTTATGGGAACTCATCCCAGCATTGCTGGCTCAGGGAGTAAAGAGGAAGAACCATGATTTCTACTAGCTAGAATAGGCTTTAAAAAAAAAAAAAAAAAAAAAGGATTCTCCACTCAACTCAACTCTGCCAACCCTTGTTGAGTCACCTTGCATTTGGTGCCCCCCAAGAAGACCCAATTCAGATTTATAACTTCCAGAACGGTAAGATAATAATTTTCTATTGTTTAAAGCCACTTAGGTGGTGGTAATTTGTAATAGCAGCAATGGGGAACTAGTACAAGGGTGTTTATGCAAATACATTTTTAAGACATAGCTAGTGGATAAAGTACAAGGCCAGGGAGGCATTAGCCTAGAACTGCCAAGAGTCCACATGAGAAAGATGGGTCATGAGAATGAACTGAGAAGGGCAGAGATAAAGGCTGGAAAATCCTCCTCAAATCTCCCTGCCCATTTCTGGGTTCTGCAGGACAACATGTTCCCCTTCTCTTTAGTCTACATTGAACTGGGATATTTTGTCCCTTGTAATATGTCCCTTGAAAAGTCGTGAGGAACACGGGGCTAAATATTTATATAAGAGAGGTTCCCAATGAGCACAGCCCCAGATATGAGACCAACTCAGAGTACCTTTAAGCCAAACATCCCCTATCCATGATCACAACATTGTTTACAGATGGAAATATGTGTGAGGCTCCTCGTGGTCTCCAAGCCCAAGCCTCTCCAGTGTTCCTTGAGTAGGTCAACTCTTGGCTCATAAAGAATTAAACATCTTTGAGACTCACATTTATATATTATGTAAGCATGTGTAAAACAATCACACAATTACTGACAATTACTCACAATTACTCCCATGTAATCTCTCTCTCTCTCTCTCTCTAATGATCTTTCTCATGGTTCCTTGCTCCTTTGCTTCATGGAAGAGAACAATCTAGTCATCTCAATTTAACAGTTTAATTTGGACAGCATCTTTAGACAATGTAATCTTCTTTATTTTTATTTATTTATTTATTTATTTATTTGTTTATTTATTTATTTTTTGTAATCTTCTTTAGATAGAATGTCTGGTTAGGCAGGGACTCCCCTGCCTTCCTTTCTTTTCTCTGAATTGTTGTATGAATACTTTATTCTCAAGCCTCAAGGAAAGATGGGGTCTCTGAGTCCACAAAGAATCCCTGGCTTCTCCCACCAAGGGTGAGGTTGCTGCTCTGAGTGGCTTCCAGGATAGGTGACACCTGGTGTGAAGGCCACATCCTTTGGCTGCACCCTGTATCTATTTGCATTGATGATCTTCCTTGTTCAGCCTCACTGGGGCCCACCAGTGCTCCTGAATCAGCCTCATGGCATCTCCCACTGCCTCCTCTAGAGTCACAGTCAAATGGCTCACATGTCCCTGGGTCTGAGCTGTGCATCTGACGGCCTCTGCTTTGGAGTCATGTTGCCTCCTGGTCCCTGTGTGCCCCATGGCAGGTTGACTGTCCCTCATCCAGTTACCTATCTAGGGTGCACATGGGCGCTTCTCTAAACTGGACCCATTCCAGGTTAACTGAAGTGAAGCTTGGGAAAAGTAAACGATGTCTTCTTCTCTAACTCTGCTGCCACCCCAGATTTATTGTGACAGGGCAGCCCCCCCATGTAGCATGTGTGAAGGCTCTGAACTGACCCCTTACCAGGTTCTAAATGCCCTCTTTGGGCTAAAACTTAGAAGAAGAAGATTAAGAAATCCATATCTGGGGATGCCTGGGTGGCTCAGTGGTTGAGCATCTACCTTTGGCTCAGGGCGTGATCCTGGGGTCCTGGAATCAAACCCTGCATGGGGCTCCCTGTGGAGCACTTCTCCCTCTGCCTATGTCTCTGCCTCTCTCTGTGTCTCTCGTGAAAAAATACATAAAATCTTAAAAAAAAATCCATGTCTTATATCCTCTTTTTCCAACTTCTTTCCCATCTTTTCCCCCCTTGCCTGGCTTGTCTTTCACTTCTCTGATGCCATTTCCTCCTGTGTCCTGATTTCAGCCTGAGGGCTGAATTGTAACCTTGAGAGGGTGGGGTTGGAAACAAAATGGGACTTGTGAAATTTTAAAAATGTTTCACCAGCTCTGCATATTTACAGTGGGTTTTCCTTTCAAATTCAAAGAAGAAATTGCTTTCACTTCTACTGCACACAGTATTGGGAAAGAGAGTGATCCTCCTTCACGAAAATAGCCATAACGCGTACCACTTAGCATTGTTGTCAGTGCTCTCTCACTTTGCTAATGCATGACCACGTGTGATTACAAAGCAGTCACAACAAAGTAATTAGTGCATCTTACACTTTCCTCGGGTGGAGATTCCAAGGGGGATGCTAATTTGCATCTTGACTCACAGTCCCATGTAGTGGTGGGGAATATGGGAAGTCAGTTCTACCAGGAAAATTGTTTCCCAAATGTCATTGGAACATGAGAGGAAGCAGCAAGTGAATCAAGGCAGTGACATTTTTGAAAGGGAGCTACATAGGAAGTAGAAAAAGAAAATGCATTGGTGGTTTGCTAAGTGTCGGGAAGCATGCCAGACCCTCTAAAACCACAACTGAGGCACCAAACACTCACTGACTTATTGACAGATAAATAAAAGCACAGGAGAGCTAAGTAATGGTATGATTCATGTGTCCACGTTGTCTGGGCATCCAGAGATCCTATAACGTGTATTGTTGGCAATTTATAGAGAACAGGATCTAAAGCTCAGAAGGAAAAAAATAAAAGCTCTAAGGTCCACCTTTGCATGCAGATGTGGAACAGATGTAAAAATTGCAACACATTTTCTTCCTTCTCAAATATTTTTTTCTCTCACCTTTTTCTCTATTTGGAGGAATATATATATATATATATATTCCTATATGTATATATATGTATATATATACATATATACAGCATCTTTAGGCAATGTAATCTCCTTTATATAAAAATATATATTTTATATATTTGATATATATTTTATATTTATATATGTATAAAATATATCATATATATATATCTGTGCCTTAGATCTCATTTGATGCAAGTCAGACTCCACTTGGTGATGTTGACTTTCTCAGCACAGAGCAAAAGCAGTTTAGTGAAGATGCCCTTAGTGCAAAATCTCATCTAAATGGTTCTCCAAAGGGAAGCTGGCACTCCGGGGCACAGTGGACACCTGTGGATGACAATCTTCCAGTATCTTTATGGAGTCTCCAGTGTCTGGCCTGCAAGCCACAAAGCAGTTGCCTGAAACATGCAATCGAATGAGACTCAGCAAGGCAGAGCCAGCATCCCAGCTCCCTGAACATGGTAGAGTGGTGAAGACATTAGGGGGCTTAGAAGCGTCGGTCTGGATCTATAGCCCTCCTTACTCTGCCAGCTTTTTGACCTTGAGCAAGCTACTTACTCCCTGGGTGTCTCAGTTTTCTTGTCTGGAAAATGGGGAGAATAATTTCCTACTGTCAGGATTAATGAGATAATATATGTAAATCGTATAGTTGGCAATTTTTATAATGTCGAGTTTAGCAACTCTTGCCATTTATTACTTGCACGACTGGAAAATTCTTCTTTGACCTTCCATCAGGGCTTATTTACTTAGTAAGCAAAAAATTCAGGATGTCCAGTTAACCTTGAATTTCAGATAAAAAATAATAATTTTTTAAGTTGAAAAATGTTCCATGAGATATTTGGTCTACAATATACTAAAAAGTATTCATTGTTTGTTTGAACTGGAAATTTAACTGGGAATCCTGGGTGTTACCTGGCAACCCTGGCATTGATTCCTCCTTGTCAGATGAATGCATATAGTTAGATTTACCCTATCTTATACCAGAGCATGACATGAAAGAAATATACTGGCAAAAGTTTTGTAAATTGTAACATGCGGTTCAGACATGAAGGAATGCTCTTATTACCAGCATGAAGAGTGTACTCCTCATCATCTGTTCCAAGCAGGCTGAGGGATGCACAGTGAAAGTCAATGAGAGGAGATACTGTTAAATTATAGACTGGTTAATCTGCTCACTTATTTTGAGGGGCCAAGAATCTCTGGGTTCCTCAAAACAGACTGCTTTTTCTCATCACTGTGCATGTGTGGATTTCACTGTGTGTTACTTTTTGTACTTGGGGAGAGAAGGAAGAAGAGGAGCAAGAGGAGGATTGTGAGGGGGACTGCCAACCCTTATACAGGGAGGGTTCTTTCTTTCTTTCTTTCTTTTCTTTCTTTCTTTCTTTCTTTCTTTCTTTCTTTCTTTCTTTCTTTCTTTCTTTCTTTCTTTCTTTCTTTCTTTCTTTCTTTCTTTCTTTCTTTCTTTCTTTCTTTCTTCTCTTTCTCTTTCTTTCTTTCTCTTTCCTTCTTTCTTTCTTTCTTTCTTTCTTTCTTTCTTTCTTTCTTTCTTTCTTTTTAAGATTTTTTTTTTTTTTTATTCATGAGAGAGGCAGAGACATAGGCAGAGGAGAAGCAGGCTCCCTGCAGGGAGCCCGATGCAGGACTCAATCCCAAGACCCCAGGATCACACCCTGAGCCAAAGGCAGATGCTCAACCACTGAGCTACCCAGGCATCTCGAGTTATTTCTCTTTAAAATAAATTTCTAGACATGCAATTTGCCTTTTCCAACGTATTAGGTTTTTCATCAGGTCCTGTAGTGGCAAATCACGAATGGCTTATTTCAGGGACAATCACAGGAAGGGCCAGTGGTGGTGTGCACTCACGCCAAAGCTGCATTTCAAGCATAAATGCAGAATTACAAGTGAAAAGTCAGGGTGCTAAGGAAGCTCAAGGAGATTTTAGCTCTCACATGGCAAATGCATCCAGGAAACAGAAGTACTCCAACACTTTCCTTTTTGAAGAAAAAAACATAAAGTATTTTCCATCTCTTCTCATGGCCCCACACTAGATACCAGAACAAAATGGGCTCCCGTGAAATCAATTTCTCATGACGCAATAAATAAGGAGAGAATGTGAATTTCACCTCTACAATGCTCAAGGTACCAGCTATCAGTTATGTCTCTTTAGCAAAACGAAAAATCCATTATGTCAAAAACTTAGTCAAATTGGTTATTTGATGGAACATAGTGAACAGAGGCCTTGGCCATGGAACTGCATTTTTATTTGTAAACCAGTTTTGCCAGCTTCCAGCAGACGCTGCCTCTGAGATGGGAGATACATAGGCTCAGTGACTGGAACAACCAACTTGGCCATTTCCTACAAGATATAGAGAAATAAATCTCCGGGGGACCCTTGGCCTTTGACTCTGGAATGCAGAAGCCTTGGGTGAAGAGAAACATATGCTGAGCACCCGCTCCAACGCAGACAGACACCAAGCAAGTCCCACCCCTGCATGAAATTGGCAATTTCCCAACACGGGAGTCTGATTTTCAGCTGGCAGGCACAACAGACAGGATAAAGCTCTCTGTGCGTAGACACTCAGGGCCATCGCGTTTTATGGACACAAATTGAAGATAAGATCTAGTGATGGAGTCTCCAGCCACAGCTTGAAACCAGCCCATCAATGTCAGGTTCTGTTAAGTACCTGATGCCAGCACTTTGCAGCAGTTCCGGTGGATAAAGGTTCTGGCAGGGTCAGTGTTTCAGGCGAAGTTCAGACTCTTCATTTGCCATAAATGAAGAAGATGGGAAGTGAGCTGTGAGATTTTTAGACTAATATTTAGATAATTGCAATTTATCTCCTCTTAAGGATCAAGCTGATTGAACCTGAGCCAGTCTGAGCTCCACGGTGTTTACAAGGGCCTCCTTCCTCAGAGCTGGATGTTTAAGGCAAGAGCTAGGATTTCCGGCTGACCTTGGAGCCGAGAATGACCAATCCCCGGTACCAATAATAGCGAGAATAAACAGTCACGGATACTGCAAACGCTCTATGTATCTCCAGTGCGGAGAGAAATTAATTTCCTATTTGGGTCCCATTCACAGAAATACTTCTAATGATGTATTTAAATCCAGACTCCGTGAAATCCCAGGCACACATGGTACCTGAGCCAACAGCATGAGTCTCGCATTTAATCGGTTACTGTAATAAACATATAAAATGTGTGTGTGTGTGTGTGTGTGTGTGTGTTTCATGAGAGGACAGAGCAGTGGCTACATAAAAGGACATCAAATGACACATCCTCCATCTCCCAGCAAATAAAAAAGCCATCAGCTCATAACAAGGCGGTGATAAAAGGTGCTGAGGCCAGTAAGATTAAGACTTTGTAATAAGGTGGAGGCGCCAAGAGTGACAGCCATTTTCTTTTATATTTATCATGTCCTCACATTGGGGTGAGAAGCCATGGCTCTGTCCCATTGCTGGCTAGAATTTATAGCAGCTCCATTATTAGGAGATTGCAGTGAAATGGGGTAGAGGTATGGTTTTCTGAGAACGTTACGATAGCCTCCTACATTATACACTTGACAGGTTTGTCAGCTCTTAGTAACAAGCCTTGTAAAGTACTTTAATATCATTAGCACTATTTTCTTAATGTGTCTGCTCTCCTCACGGCCTGAAAATATCATATATCATAGGCTGGAGGGGACCATGAACTCCTCTCTCCTGCTTTTCTGGTTTCTTCAACGTGATTTTATAGTCACACGCTGAGTTGATATTTTAATCAAAATAATGCAGCCATTTTCCTTTATTGATTATCAAGTAAATATGTATAAATATGTAGTTAGGGGTGGGCAACCCTTTTAGAGGATATTGAAAACACATAATGAATGGCTTTCTGGGGCTAATCTTGTTGCCCGCTCACTTCAGTTGTGCGGTTCGCCGGGAGGAGTTCCTTCCCTTTGGCTCTTCTGGCCCAGACGTCTGTGGAGTCCATGTGCAGCGAAGGGCATCACTGGCCAGAAGTGAAATTCTGGAAGCACGTTCCAGGTAGGCAAGGCCTACGTCGGATGCCTTTGAAATTTTTCCTGCCTGGACACATATCCTTTCTTTTCTTTTCTTTTCTTTCTTTCTTTCTTTCTTTCTTTCTTTCTTTCTTTCTTTCTTTCTTTCTTTCTTTCTTTCTTTTCTTTCTTTCTTTCCTTTTTTTTTTTTTTTTTTTTTTGTGAGCTGTCATAAATGACAATACATCCTGTGGTTCATGGTGCATTTCAAAAGGGCCAACATTTATTTCAAAGTACAGAAATCCTGTGAGGGTTTTTCCCCCTTTAAGTGATAAGCACATAGGCTTACGAATGTTGATCTGCGATGCTGGTGTAAACCCAGAGACCCAACAATGTGAGAGTTTTATACATGTTTTAAATTTCAAAAATAAACAGGTGTTGCTTTGTAAGTATAATAGAATTATAAACTCCGCTTATGTGTCCTTTTTAAACAGAACATATATCTTCATAGGAACATATATCTTCAGATTCTTGACGTTATGTGACCTGGATCAAAAACTTTTAGTTATTGGGGCACCTGGCTGACTCAGTGGTTGAGCAGCTGCCTTTGGTTCAGGTCATGATCTCAGGGTCCTGGGAGCAAGTCCCGCATCGGGCTCTTCAGAGGCAGCCCACTTTTCCCTCTGCCTATGTCTCTGCCTCTCTCTCTCGCTGTCTCTTGTGAATAAATAAATAAAATCTTAAAAAAACATTAAATTATTGTCAGCAATAGCATTATATCTCTACCAAAAATGAGGAGACACACACACACACACACACACACACAACATCAAGGGAATTTTACCATATTCTGTAAAATTCAAATCGTTTGCGACTTAAAGATTGATTTATTTATTTATTTATTTATTTATTTATTTATTTATTTATGATAGAGAGAGAGAGAGAGAGAGAGGCAGAGACACAGGAGGAGGGAGAAGCAGGCTCCATGCCGGGAGTCCGACGCGGGACTCCAGGATTATGCTCTGGGCCAAAGGCAGGCGCTAAACCGCTGAGCCAGGGATCCCCTCGTTTGTGACTTAAAAGAAGATTAAAGTAAAAAAAATAATGTTCATTTTGGTACTAGAATCAGAACAAAATATGAGCCACACGTAGACACTATCAATATTATGTTATTGGCTACACATTGCCCCAGATGTGTATTCAACTAGTTATTGGATATATGTGCTAACTCCCACCACCACCACTAACTCAGTGAGAAATCAAAGGGTCTAGGGAGTGTTTTCTTTTTAGTCAAAATCACTGCACCTAGAATGGGGTCTAGTATATAGGAGATAGTCAATAAACGTTGGTTGGAGGAGTGAGTAAATGCATTTATAATTTCCTCCATCTTGCATTGGGATTTCTGTTCCCAGTTGTCAATAGCCATCAAAACAGGTTACTTGCAAGCAACAAACACATCAGGAGCTGCCCTAAGAGGAGTTATGGCATCTCTCAATCTGAGATTAATTCATTTCATGCTTTTCTTCATTAACTTGCATATGTGCTTCCACATTAAAGCAGACTATACAGATCCACTCAAGGCAATAGCACTATATAATGACAAATAGACACCACTAGGCAATCCACACTGTCTATTGGCAAATTATTTGAATTATTTGGATGGATTGTATTTTGAAAATAACATAAGAAGAATGTATATCTTTATCTCCATCTCCACACATGGTCTTTCTATTTCTTGGTTGTGCAAATATTTCAAGATGCAGTTCACAAAGTGCAACTGTCAGGTTAAATTTTGTTGATTTCGTAGCTTTGTTTCAGTTTGCTTAACAATGCCCTCCTAAATTCTGTATCCCCACTGCATTTGCCTAATTTAGGTGAGAAAATAATGATTCATACTTTAGACCATCTCTCTTCCCACCTGAACAAGGAGACAGGGCAGGGTCAAACTCATATTTTTGTCTATTTTATAGTCAATACAATAATTGCTTCTGATGGATTAATTATATAGTAACTACGGCTGATTTTTCTTAGAAAGGAAATGATTAAATCGTGTATTTTTCAGTGGGATCTGGTCATCACATGAGAACCTAACCTAACCTTTTTTGAGTACTTTATGTCTCTTCATCTGAAGGAAAACCATTAATTTGATGTACAGAGAAACTGTCTTCTGAAAACGCTACCATTCACACAATCTAGTTAACATAAATACATTTTTAATACCTGTCGATAGGCAACGGTTCCTCATCAGTCACATCATTAGTTATAAAATCATTTAGTCTATTTATTGCTAGAAATCATTAAGAATTAGACTTATTTAAGCCTGTAAATTTACCAAGTTTCCAACATTTGATCCCATTGAGAAAATATTTTTTGATGAAGTCTTTCTGTGTAAAATGCCAGAGTAATTAGTCAAAATCATTGACTGAGGATTTATGGACATTCATGTATCTAAACAGCCATGTAATTTTTCCACACTGTTGCATTGGCATCCAAAGACAATATTGTAATATGTAGAGCTAAAAGGAAATTTAGAAGCACCTGGCTGGTCTTCCCTAAGCAAAATATAACTCTTCTTTGACATGCCACCTGAGCAAGAGTTGTTGGATTCCTCCTCCCCCTCTATATCCAAATAAGGCATACATGGAGAAAAAGTGGTGTCCTTATCAGTCCTTATCTCATGGTATAATTTATCTCCTCACCTTCAACTTTGAGATTCCAGAGTCTGTATAGCATTTCAACTGGTCAGATAGTTTTGGACACAATCCTGGATGGTCATCTTGACTCTGTTTTTTTTTTTTTTTTTTTTAAGATTTTATTGATTTATTCATGAGAGACAGAGAAAGAGAGAGAGAGAGAGGCAGAGACACAAACAAAGGGAGAAGCAGGCTCCCTGGAAGGAGCCTGATGCAGGACTCGATCCCAGACCCCAGGATCATGACCTGAGCCCAAGGCAGATGCTCAACCACTGAGCCACCCAGTTTTTAGTGCTTTACGGAAAACACCAATGTTGAGTTAATTAGCTAAGAACATGTCAGTTCAATGTTACTATATTTATGAGATCCTGAAACAACTAAGGGTAAAATCAAAATATCACCTTGATGATTTGTCCCAAAATTGAATTGTGTTTCAATGAATATTTTCGTTATTTTGACTTAGTGAGGATGTAGGGCAATGGGAGTTCTGTCCACTGCTGAATGGAGAATAAATCGATGTGATCATCTTGGACAATAGTTTGACATGATCAGGTTACTTGGCAATGTATGTACCTTCCAACATAGTAATCTGGCTTCTGGATGTACACCTGCAGGAATTCTTAGAAATGTGCTCAACATTGTTCAACATAGTCTAAAATTGGAAATAATCTGAATGTCCACCAACAATAGAAGAAAAAAAATTGATGGCATGTTTATACAATGGAAACTATAGGCTGGGAAACCTGTATAGCCAACAGTGAATCACAAAAACTTAATGTTAAACAAAAGCACGAGATGATGAAAGATACACACAGATGATTCCATTTCCATAAAAATTTTCAAAAGCAAATCTAAATCTCATACTGATTAGAAATCCATATGAAAGTGAAAAATAATCCTAAAAAAAAAGGAGAGAATTATTAACCCAGAATTCTGGAGAGTGGTATGATGAGCAGGTGGGTTAAGGAATGGGAATGCGATGGGAGGGGTCAAGAGATTAATGCACTGGTTACCTTAGAAGGTAGGTGTAAGGTTTTTTCTTTTAAATAAAATGAACATGTATAATGTATCCATGTTTTGAATATATCTTTCAAAATAAAAAAAACACAATAGATAAAAAAGTAACGATAGATAAAAGGTGGAGATGACTCCAAAGACACATCTCTGTTCCTTTCTATCACTTTACACTTTTAAAAATACCTCTGACGCAACCACAGAGTAGTCTCTGATGTAGGCAAAAGTAGGAACCCCTCTAAATTGTGCATTTTACTTCACAAAGAAATGTTTTTCTGTAGTATATCAGACTTAAATCAAAGCTAGACAGAGATTATTTAATATACATGAGAACTCTATGAGATCTTATATGTTCTATCTAATACTTTTTATATACCCTTGATAGTTAGCAGTATGTATGAAGATTATGATTTCAAATCAATTATTCAGACATCGAAGTTAGCCAAATGCAGTCCATTAAAATGCCCATTGTTTTATGTTCCTGTCTCCTTTTAAGACAATTTTCAAAGACTAAATCAGGCACTTAAGGCACCATCATCTCATTTTCCCCAGATGTGTTCATGATGTAACTTTAAAGTCACCATTGTTGCCTAGTTTTAGAAGATATTGATAAATCATATTCTTGCATTTCAAACTAGTGGATACCATTTGAATAGTTTTTTACCTTTGTTTTATTTTCCAAAAGAGACTGGGAGAAGGTGGCAGATACTCCATAACGCTTGCTGAACAGCCCAACAAGAACAATGAAAGAAGGCACACAAAGCAAAATGAGTCATTTTATCCTCTCTCAACAACTCTGTAAGGTTCATACTGTTATTAATTATCTCCTTCTAACAGAGGAGAAAAATGATACCCAGTGAATGTAAAGACTTGCCCCAAATAAGTGGTTACCCTCAGGTACGAACTCTGATGCTTTGTTCTCTCAACTACTCTAATAAATGACCCTCCCTCCCGTGTGAATAAGCAAAGAGTTTATTACTATAATTATGCATATGTTATGTATGTATATAGGCAAAAGACCATCTTCAAATGTTTAGTGTAGTTCACGTGCATCATTAAATTATTTTGAAATTCTCATTATGAGTAACATTTACTATTGGTAAGTTATGTCCTCATCAGGCACATAATATCACCATCCCTTTAAGTTAAAGACATCAAAGGGTTTTTAATAGAAACTGTAAAATACTTCCTTTAAAGCAGTTTTTTTTTCACTCTCACTCTCTGAGTGAGACTGACATTTCTAGGAGATGATTGTCATGTGCTTATTTCCATTTCTCAGCGCCCTTCCTGATCACACCAGGCTGGTAATTAGTAAGATAAAAATTGCTATTGGATAATGCAACATTTCAACTGTCATCCTGCTGGATTGGGGGAAAAAGTTACTCTGTAAAATGAGAGCCCAGTGGTGCGATTGTATTGACTTTTATGTCATGTTTGTTTCAGTTTACTAGTCAAAACGAGTTTCACAGCTCCTCCTGGTCCAGAAGGTTCCGTTTGCTTTATGAAAATGAAGCTGTCTTGTTTTCTGGTTCATAAATCATTGTCAAGCGGAGCTAGATAACAGAAACAAGTTCAGATTCCAGAATGATTATCCTTAGAGATGATGTATTAAATATACAGACTACAACTTGATTTTCATAAGCCATGTTGACTTTGCAGAACTAAGGCTTCAGGGGGAAATTATCTCATAAAAGGAGGTGTGAGAGAGCCTGCAAAATCTAACCAGGTGGGGACGATGAGGGAGGGAAAAAAGTAGAGCATCTTCACATATAAAGACGTGCTTTTTCTCCCATTTCCTCTCTGTTATTTACCTGCTGGTGCTCCTAGAAGCATCTGGGTGCCTCTTTATCTTATAAACAATATAGGAATCATCTTTAGAGAAGATGAGATTTCCTCTTTCTTTCATTATCTGCCATTTCTCTTTTGTCCTCTTCTCGAATATTCTGATGTCTTGTAAAGTCTTTCTTCTGCTCTTTATGTCTTAACCTCTTTCTCCCTGAAATTAGGGTGGTTTGAATTTCACTTCAGGGTACCACTGCCTTTGCACAAGAGGCTTTTTGATGCCTCACTAGAGCCAAATCAGGGGCCATGGGAGCAAAGTCTGAAGAAAAATCAGAGTGGAGTTTAAAAGAGTCTCAGAGATGCCCTGAGATTAGAACTGTCCCTGTGGCAACTCACGGAACAGGTTTCTTATACATACCTCGTCCTGAATGTGCTGACATCAACTTTTGCTCTAAATGAAGAGTTCAGACCTCCAAGCAGTCAAGTGCATTCCACTGAGAAAGAGAGATGTTTCTTCATGTGAAATGTGTTTCACCTCCTGCCTGACTATTTAGTTCCTATTGGAGCTTCAAGTCTCATTTCAGCATCCTTCCTCAGGGAACCCTTCCCTTCCTCCCTCCCAGCCACCATCTGAGGTCCTGTTTCTCTGGGCTTTCACACTATTCATTGTTCCCTCTTCATACTTATTGCAGGGCTAATCAAGAATTAATTGTATTATTCATTTCTGTAATATTCCTCTTACTTGGTAAGGTCGAAGTTCCACGGGACTCCATGGTCATTTCTGATCATAGGGTTGTGATCAAACACAAAGCACATAGTAGGTTTGCATTAATTATTTGGAAGCAGAGCATAAAGAATTAAAGACATGAGGGAAGGACATGTACCTGAAGCCATTCAAAATTCTGAGTAAAACTTGGTCTAGCAGGGCATTTGGATGGAGATTCAAGATGTAGTCAAGATTTAATTCTGCTTCAATTAAGTTTTCTTGCTCAGACTGGATGGCAGCCTTCTCCAAAGAGCAAAATAACAGAAAGTGTATTGATACTGGCATGTATTTCCTGTATCATGAAAAAGAACTTTCTCTGCTTTCCAGGAAAAGTCTTTGATTTTCTTAAGATAAGAAAAGCATCTGGGAAAGGAAAGAAGGTCTGCAACCCAACCCATAAATGCCACAAGCCTCCAATTTGGAATTCAGGAAGTTATAATCTTATATTACCTGGCTGATCTGATTAATTTATTGATTATTTATTTACCTATCTAGCGTCTTTTTACTCACTTGTTGAGCAGGAAGGCAAAGTGAAGAATTGGAAAGCTATTTAAAAACTTTAATAAATATAAATGACTGCATGGGATCTTCATGTCAATATGTATTCTCAACAGCATGCTCAGAGACCTCTGTCATCTGGACAGTTGTCTCAGGTTGTCACTTCACTCTATTTGCAGGAAAAAACCCTAACATCCCCCCCCCCAAATTTTTTTAAAACCCTATAACACAGCTTTTTTATAAGATAATGGCAAAATGTCTATTGAACTTTAGATTTTCTAAGATACATAAGATTTCTAGGCAGTTGGTTAACTCATGTGGACTTTGCACCTTTTATAAATACATAGGCAATTGTGAATATGATCTTGTTTTCCACACGGGCATTGTAATAACACTGGTGCTTGGCTCTTTAGGAAGAGAGAGTTTCTATGGAACAATCAATAGAGAAACCCTGCATGGTTTATTTTCTATTATGTATACCTTACAGGTCATTGAGTCAAGTACTGTGGCAGGATTTCTAAAAGGCTGGTGATTTTTAGGAAAGATCATCAATAACATATGTAGCCGAGCAAGCTAAAATAATTACAATCAAATTTCATGCTTCAGGGCATAAACTGATTTCCTCCAAGGGTCAGGAAGGAATCACGTTGCCTTCACCAATGTGTACTGCATCGGGTAAATGACCCACCTATTTTTGTTTGGTTTTGCTCTTTTTTTTTTTTTCTTTTTTCAGGAACTAATATACAGATCAGTTTTCTTTAGAATGCAGCTCAGGGGCAGCCCGGGTGGCTTAGCGGTTTAGCGCTGCCTTCAGCCCAGGGTGTGATCCTGGAGACCCAGGATTGAGTCCCATGTCCTGTTCCCAGCATGGAGCTTGCTTCTCCCTCTGCCTGTGTCTCTGCCTCTCTCTCTCTAATAAATAAACAAAATCTAAAAAAAAAAAAAAAGAAAGAAAGAAAGAAAGAAAGAAAGAAAGAAAGAAAGAAAGAAAGAAAGAAAGAAAGAAAATTCTAGAATGCAGCTCAGGTCACTCTAGGGCCATCATACCAGATTTGCTTTTTCTAGAACAAGCCACAGGATGGAGCATAGGTTGGCAAGCAATGCCTAGAAAATGCAAATGTCCCTTCTTGGATACATTTTTAAAAGTTGAAAGTCTACAAGGGGAAAATGGAATGGAGAAAAAAGCAAAACTATAGGATGTGAGATTTCAAGCACCCAGTCTTAAAACTCAGTGAGGACCACCTTTAACCTCTCAGGCTCTCTCCACCCATACACTTCAGCCTTGGCTTCGATTAATCTTGCCTCTTTTCCCTAGCTAACTTTTGCCATTGGCTCTCTCTGGTTTTAAAAAAATCTCCATCAGAACATGATTTTGCTCTTTTCAGGATTTCAGCATCATGAGCAATAGATTCTAACCTTTGCCACCACGGGGGAGGGTGGGGAAGGAGGGGAGAGAGGACCAAATGGTTATTCTCAGGCGCTGCTTCTACTACAAACTTAGCACAGAGGGCTTTGAGCTAATTACATTCTGTATATCTGAGCCAGCTAGCAGAGCTTCATGCTGACACTCAGATACATCTGGGCCTGATAACAATTGCAAATACTCAGGGCACACTTAAAAAAAAAAAAGGCTTATGTTACAATGTGAAACAGCATGTTTTACAGTCCTCAGAACGGTCAGATAAATAAAACAGCTCCAAGTCCAGAGCTTTGTGGGGGGAAATGTATTTTGTAACATTTCATTTAGAGCAGGAAAATTTCCCCACTGACAAGGGAACATTTGACCCTAAGAAAATGTTAAGTTCCACCCACAGCTGTTTGAGGAAATAGGCAATAGAAGACTCCGGGCTGCCTTCAATGATGTAGGCTATACGATTACAATCACCTCCCATTCAGAGGGACAGTTTTGGGTCCGATTTGAGAGTAGCAGAGAATATATAAACAGCTCCTTCTGCCCATATATCCAAGGAGAAGGCGTCGGAATGAAGAGATGGCACATTTCTAGGAGATATCCAGCGTCAAACCTGAACAGATAATTTGAGTTAATTTGGGAGCTTTCTTTAGGGGCAGTTTAACATATTCAATGCAGCTAGGTGACTTTCCAAAATAATCAGTCATGCTTTGGGGTGGTGCTGGGCGCACAAAAGGAAAATCCCTCCCAAAGCCAGAGTTGTGCAGAAGACAGGAACAACTGTTGGCTGTGCTTGGCAAAAAGCTTGTAGGCAGTCCCTTCTGCTAACACATGCTATATGTCAGCAATCATCTTTCTTCCCCCTATGGAGAGTTGCGGGGTCATAAAAGAGAGGGGTATCATTGACCTTAATCTGGCAAATTTCCCTGTTTCTTGAGTTTACATCTTTGTAAAGTATAGCCTTGATGCATTAGTATTTCATATTCTTGCCCTTTTCCCTCAGCTTGTGGTTTCGTGGCACAAATGCATATACCCAAGATGCTCATCTTCTCCATCTCATGCCACTGCCCTTCCAGAACATTTTTATTTCAAAGTTGCATATAGTGGCCACAACTTTATTATGGAAGAACACAAAAAAAGTAAGATCCCCATTTCTAAAGCATTATGGATTTTACTCATTAAGGTATATTTTCTTTTTTAATTAAAAAGAATGACTAGGAGGTAGTTAGCCCCCATTTGACAGATGTAGAACTGAGGCTCAGATATATGTAGGAAGTTATTCCAAATTCTATAGCTCTTAAGCAGAACCTGAGCTCAACTCCAAACCTATGAGCATCTGTAACTACATGGGGTGCCTTTAGGCAGTACACGACCACCTTTCGATGGGGGAGCAATTTTAATTTCAAAAGCACTTTTCTTTCCTGCACTGTCTCCTTTAATAAATAAATCCAATAGAACCCACCGACTTAAAAATCACTCTCAGTTCACAGGCACAGGGAAGTAACTGAATTTATTAACAGAGGTAAAGTAACTAATGTAATGTGAATTTGGTATTCCTTTTAGACATAGTCTCTCCCACATATGGATATCAAATATACCTACGAACATGTATTATTTTTAAGGATGATATGCCATGTCTCCCAATTTGTTCTCTTAAGGAAGAAAATAAATACAGATTATCTTGAATATAATGGATGTGTTCAGAGACCATGCTTCATGTTTACTGAATCCCCGACTCGCTCAGTGTGAAGGCCATCTCCCCTAAAAACAAAATACCGCTTTTTGGTAAGCTGTAGAGAGGTCGTGTTTGTTTGTTTTTTTGGTGGGGCAGTGGGGGGTGGGGAGGATTGGTTTCTCTGGAAAGCTCACTCCTGTGTTCTCAGGGGTTATAAAAATGGGAATCATTTTTATTGGCAATCCACTGGAATAGTGCTGAGACAAATGGAAACTTGAAGATTCGGATCCTCAGAGGTGAGAACATACAGCTTTTGGGAATTGGGAGAGAATCTGACCAATAAAGGAAGTCACTATTTTTCCAGGCCTAAAGTGAGTTATAGGGCGAGACGGGTGTTGTATATTTATGTAAGGCAGCAGCAGGGAGTTTAAGCGGCTGTATATTGCTGAAAGAGCATCATTCACATTCAGGCTGAGACAAAAGGTGGAAATGAAGTAACATCCTGGCCAAAGAAGGCCTCACGACAGAATAATAACATTTCAGAGAGGGGGGCCATAGAGGAGGCTGTGGGTAGGCCTCAAAATGAGGAAATGATCAAGATGCCTTGTCAGGCCTTCAAAAAACAGTCGCACATGCACTCACTCACACTCACACACACACACGCACGCACACACACACGCACGCACACACACAGACACGCGCCCGCCTGCTCAGGATTAAGGCCTGGCCAAGTGTCCTTGGGAGGGAAGGTCATTTATCTTTCACAGAAACGCGTACACAATTACTTGCAACCTTCATCAGTATAGTCAGCAAGATAGGTTTGCCAAAAGAACTAGAAAAAATATATATCAATACACGGATTACAGTTGGGACCCCATTTGGTGTTTATTATTATCAGACACTCTAGCCTCACTGCATCCGCGTGGAGACTAATTCAGGACAATATCTGAAGGACTAAAGTGGTTCTGGCTGCTCAAGAGATTGGGGGGGGGAAGGGGGGAACTGCCTTATCTCCTGTGTTTATTTATTGTGTCCTTTTGTTTAGAGGAAGTTGCAAGTAGAAGAAACGGGTCATGAAATTATACTCCTCTAATGCCAAATGGTGAGAGGGAAACAGACATTCACTTCAGAAAAAAACGATCAAAAGGGAAGGGGGAAGAAAAAAGACTTTTAACATTCAAAAAATACACACAGCTAGCCTGCGGGACCCTTTGAAAAGGCTCTGCTTGTTTGGTAGAAATAGTCTAGGGCGCCCCCACAGGCTAATTAAGATGTTGTCAAAGTTTTTAATGGTGGATCTTGGTGACTATTTCAGGAGATTTAGTCATTTTAGCAAAAACAAAACAAAAACAAAAACAAAAAAACAATGTAGGATAAGGATCTCCAGCCACACAGAGAGTTTTCAGTTAATACTAAATTAAAATGGTTGTTAAAATATGAAATCACATGGAACTGGGTTGCAAATAGCCTGTCCTAACCTTGAGGTTTGTTTCCTTTTGAAGCAGATATAACAATTATGAAAAACTTGCAATTAAAAGGCTTTCTATAAAAATGTGTACGTGACAGGCCGTAGACTAGATTTGAAAATTTACCTTATTAGGACAAAGTGCAATGAGTTTCACGATGATTTGATGCTCAGGAAACGTCATTTCAAACATAAAACGCATTCATACAAATCCTTCAGCATATTTCAAGTTTTAAGTTTGTTATTTCATCACAAAATGAATAGATTTGCTTCTATTTTTCATTTTAATTTTTTTCTTTTGCCATTTTTACAGCCACATATAAAGCTGCCATTTAAAAAAACACAAACAAAAACAACCAGTGGCTCAAAATGATTTAATTTTCTTCTTTGACCCTTTTTAAAAAGTATGATTTCTCACTCTTTCAGTTTGCACATTCAACCCCAATATTATCCGGATATGGTATTTAGCAACCTTTTCAATAGCCAAAGGCAAGAAATACTAAGAATGGGCTGAGGGCTCATCCTCTCCCTATAAAAAGGAGCAATTTGCAGATGGGAAGGGTGGCATCTGCGTTTGCAGGTGAACTTACCAGGCACAGAGCTGAAGCCAAAGATATCTAGGAATGACAACCTCAGCACATCCGCGAAATGATCCTACTTGCCAATTTCCTATTTTTCCACAGGGGACATCTTAAGGGCTGGGGTCATGCAAATTCAATCCTGACTTTTGAAGCAGCAGGTAATAGCCAATGCCAGAGGCGGGATTCCAAAACCATTAGCCCACTGGTCTGATCCTACATGGGCAGACTTCATTTTTGGACCACATACATACCCCACCTCATGGCATGCCTGTCTGGTACTAAAAGCGCATCGGTGGGGAAAATATTGAAACAGATCACTCACTGAAGCATATCTGAGAAGTGGTTTTTTTTTTGGGGGGGGAATGCCATTTCTGCAGAGTTTGAGCTCCATTGAGAAAAATAATATCTTAAATACAGATTGTTGGGAGTCTCCACTCCTGTGTTTACTATATATATATATATATATATATATATATATATATATATATATATAAAATCTAGCTATATAAAAATCTATCTGTAAAGAATTTCTTGAACTAAGAATCATTGGTCACACCTGCAGCAGTTCATATAAAAAGCAATATCGGCAGAGGGGGAAAAATTCTTCCTTCCTCGATTTTCCCTTAAATGTTTGAGTAAGGAATCATTAGAACAGTCGCAGGCATCTGTGCGGTGTGGTGTGTTTAAAAAAAAAAAAAAAAAAGAACCCTCCATTTAAACACAGATTTTAACCTTTCCACCTTAGCCTCTTACATTTTCTTTCCTTTTAGTCAAAGCATTTAGGTAAATTAGGATGAGGTCCCTCCATAAAAATGCAAGGGGATCAGTTAAACTTTCATCT
The DNA here is from genome assembly GCF_048164855.1 of Canis lupus baileyi. Taxonomy (NCBI): domain Eukaryota; kingdom Metazoa; phylum Chordata; class Mammalia; order Carnivora; family Canidae; genus Canis; species Canis lupus. The sequence goes on along the minus strand of NC_132839.1, from coordinate 46,527,366 downwards.
CTAATTTATTCATGAAGGAGTGAGGTCTTGCCTGGTCGTGCTGTGCATCATCCTGTCAGAATGACTTTCTCTCGTGTTGAGAAGGGAGATGGAAGGACAGGAAATCGGAGCCTGGGCTTTGCTTGTAATTGCTGTGAGGATAAAAATGCAGGTGCCTTCTTGCCTGGCCAAGTGAATGTGAGCAACAGTTTCGAAAATGAGCCAGAACTGAGGTAGCATCTCTATGTGTGTGAGGGTACAGACAAAATCCCGTATCAGAAATATCAATGTGTGTACATTACAAGAATACACAGGTAATACACAGGTCGATTCCATCTCTCTAAACCGAATTGATCATTACTGGTGTAGGCACATGTACAAGTGGATATAAAGTATTTCCAACAATGGAAAATACACCTGAATTAAATTTCCTACTCCATGCTCTTTCTAGCTCTGCTGGGTTTTGTAGTTACAACTTCCTCGAGCTTGATAGTGTAGGCTGTCCACTTTCATGATTCTTGCACTCATGAATAAAAAAACTGAAGCTCCTCATTGCCCTGTGTGTGCAAGCAAACACGTGTGTGCATATCCAGTGCACACATGACCAGGGCCAAGTTCAAAAGATTTATTCATCTTTTAAGAAGACCCTCATTTTGTCTTTCAAATTTAACTGTGGTGTAATACGTTTAATGTTCTCTCTTCAAAGTTCATCTTTTTTTTTTCTTTTCAAACCATTTCCTGTTGTTTTTCTCCCCCCCTCCACTTCCGAATATATTTCACATTTGCAGGCTTGTGGGGAAGGAGCACAGAGTCCTGTAATGTGAAAGACCTTATTCTAGTTGATGAATAGGTTCCTCGGTTTTGCCATTCCCACCCCAGCATTCAAAAATTATCATCTTTTATACATGTGCAAAAGGGAGGGGGTGGGATCTGGCATTAGTTCTTTTAGTCGTCAGGAAATTACAAAATGTACACTTGCGAAGTAAGCAATTTTTGCAGTCGGCCTGCACATCCATCTTTTTAATGAGCCTTGTTTATAACCTGACGCCATGTTTCTAGTCACCTACCCTGTTTACGTCTTTGGCCCCTTTAATTAAGAGAAGAACCAGTTAAAAGAAAGTAAGAAGAAATATTAATATGATCTGATTAATTCAGCTAGCAGGAGGTTATGGGGGACCAAGGTTATTATAACCTATAAAGGCAATGTGAATAAAGCTGTATTCATTTGTAATTTTATTAGGCGGAGCAAATTAGCGAGTCTGCATAGCAGTGACAAAAGACCCGTTCCTATTCTCTCTTACCCCCTACTGCAAGGGCCAGGTGCCCAAAGTTAGGCCCCATATTAGGCAAATGAGATCTGATAAATCTCAGCTGCACATCTAATGAGAACCTCCAGAGCTGGTGCTGTGCTAATTTGGAAAGATTAGCTGGGATGTTTGTGTATGGCTGGTTAAAGTCCAATGAAATAAAAGGAAAGCACAGAGAAGAGGAAGCAACACCAGGAAAGGGTTAAAGACATTAAGACAACTCTCTCAAGGCCAGAAAGAATTGATAATGGACAAACTATTAGAAACAAACTATCGAGGGCAGTTTGAGGGGTGAAGTGAAAATTCTATTCTAAAAGAAAACATCAATGTAGCTGGACTTTTTTATAATAATAAAAAGCAGTAAGGTCCACCTGTGTAGGCTTCCCCATACCTTGAACCTTCCCACCCTGGCCCCTCTGACATCAGGAACCCAGCTTTCATCTACTTTCACGGAGTCAAAGAAAATTACAGGGTTTATTTCTGGCAAAGATGCGGTGAGTCCTGACAAGTTACGGAGAATTCAAAGTGAAAGGAAGTAGGTATGCTGGGAATTTTTAATACAAAGACTTCTAGGTCCTTCCAGGGGGACATTCTCATGGGCTGGTCTATGGATTTTGAAAAGAAGTTCCATTATTCCAAAATCCTGTGTAGACAAATATGCTTGGGCCTCTGATGTATGAATTCTACTTTTCCTCACTTGCTTTTAAATCATCAGTTTTTCTAAACTCATTCCAGCTGTTCTGGCCTGACTTGGCATCTCCCGACAATGGCTCCAATCCTTACCTGGCTTATGCCTGGCTTCTCAGATGTGAACTTAACACTGAGACTTGGAGGGCCTCCTGTTCCACTACAGTTCTAGAAATAGGTTTTTTATTTAGTCATGAGTAAACTCCATTCCAATAGTTAAAATTGATCATGATAGTTCTTAGTCTGTTAAATATCCTGAACATAGACTCCTAAAGAGCCCCTCAGAGTGCTTAATCGACTCCAAGTAAGAAAATTAGCCTTTTCTAAGAAACAAAACAAACAAGCAAAGGGAAAAAATAAGGGAGAGAGATACAAAGCAAGAAACAGACTCTTAACTATAGAGAACACACTGATGGTTACCAGCAGGAAGATGAGTCTGCGGATGGGTGATGGGGATTAAGGAGTGCACCTGTCCTGATTAGCACCGGGTGATGCATGGAAGTGCTGACATGCTATATTACACACCTGAAACTAATATAACACTGTATGTTCACTAACTGGAATTAAAATAAAAACTTAAAGAAAATTAGCCTTTTACCATGAGTAAAGCATCCTGTCGAGTATACTTTTACTAGAAAAAAATCATAAATTGGATAATAAGAGCAATATTGTCAAAATAGGTCATTTCAGAAAACCAATGGAAAAATGAAGGACATTTAATTCGAGCAGGCATTTCCATGGCCAAAATTATTTGAATGTTTTAAATTATGTTTGATGCAAGTATAAAATAAGTTTAAGAAAGTCAAATAATAAGAAGTACCCCCCTCTCTGGTTGAGTATTGACTTCTCAAAGAAAAAAACCTCTTATTGGAAATAAAAGACAGAGCATTGTGTTAGATTTAAGTGTTCTCTTACCTCCAGGTTTAACATATTGTAGGACTCGCAAAAATGTGAAAAAAAAATCATGCAATTCCGTCTCTTTATGCTAAACGCATCTCGAAAGTTTTAAAATTTTATGTAAAAATCAGTGTATATGAATGCGTGAGGAAATCCCACCATGAACACGTTTTTCTTTTAAAGATTTTATTTATTTTTTCATGAGAGACACAGAGAGAGAGAGAGGTAGAGGGAGAGGGAGAAGCAGGCTCAAAGCAGGGGGCCTGACGTGGGACTCATCCGGTCTCTAGGATCACACCCTGGGCCGAAGGCAGCGCTAAACCGATGAGCCACCTGGGCGGCCCCATGAACACATTTAAATACCTTCCAAATCACTGGGATTTTACCTCCTGGGTGACACTCTCTTTATTTAAAATTTGCTTTGGTCAGTATGGCCACTTTTTTGATAGAAAATGTACACAAAATTGTTAATATTTACATAAAACTCAAATGTCCCCTTGATCTGTCCAAACGGCTCTTTGCTTCCACAGTTCAGGTGAAAAGTGGTTAAAAATCTCTGTAACAGAGGAGATGATGCATCACCCAGAAGCAGCTAATACTATCATAGTAGAGACTCAGGGAATATCTGTTGAGTCAAATAAGTCAAATAAGTGTTCAAATGCATATCACACACAGCTTGGGAAAGTGACCCGTGGTTTTCAATCAGAATCCATCCTTCTTTCATCACTGATGTCACTGCCCTAAGAACATTTGTTTTATTCTGAACAACAGGGGTTTAGAGCATGTCCTCTGGTCAAAATCCCAGCTCTATCACTACATGTCTCTGGGCAACTAACTGAATCTCTCTTTGGTTTAGTTTCCTCTTTTGTACAGTGGGGAAAATAATGGTAGTGCTTAGCTCGTGGAGTTATTTTGGGAATTAAATGACTTAATACCTGTAAATCATTTAGGAAAGTATTTGGCATATTGCAGTGCTTGATAAAAATCAGCTATAATATCATTTTAATTTTACTTTCAGTACAGTTTTTGTTGCGGTCTCTCCCCAACTTGTGAACCCCTTGAAGACAGGAAGAGTCTTATTCAATACCATGGTACATCTGTACCTAGCATGAAAGCCCTGCCTAAAAAGAAGGACTCAAGACAGGCTGATGTTTTCATGCAGGTAGCAGTCAGTGAAACAACTCTGACTACAACATTTCTTTCCTTCTCAACTTAGTGCTTTGGTTTTTCCTCTTAATCTTCTTTTACTTTTTAAAAATATTTTATTTATTTATTCATGAGACACACGCAGAGAGAGAGAGAGAGAGAGAGAGAGAGAGCAGAGACATAAGCAGAGGGAGAAGCAGGCTCCCTGTGTGGCGCCCAATGTGGGACTTGATCCCAGGACCCCAGGATCAGAACTGAGCCGAAGGCAGATGCTCAACCACTGAGGCACTCAGGTGCCCCCAGACTAGGATTTTGTTCCATCTGCAGGAAGCTAGCCTTTATGGGGAAAGAGAATTCTAAATTCCCCCTCATGGAATTGTGACCAGTCTTGGTGAGATATCTATGTGAAATACCTGGTACTCAATAAATGATGGCTATTGTTATAATCATTATTTGCAGAAAATTTCACCTCAGAGGGTTCTCCTAGGCATGAAAAACTTAGAACAAACATCATTTGGTAATAGTTGCATTAATAGTTTGGAATAGTGCTTTGGTAAAAAGGATTCAGTCTGAGCCCACACTCAAGGGAATGAGTCTGTCATTTGTGAATGAGTCTGCCTTGTGCAACTGTACAGGAAGGGCCAGCACTGTGCTATGTCTTTTCCATGTAGACTCTAAGGCAAGAGTCTTTTCAAAGATATGAGCGCATAGATGTGTTTGGAGATCTAATGAAGCCTATGAATCTGTCTTAGAAAAAAATGACTTTAAGTGAATAATATAAAATGCATTTTAAAATACAATCATTAAAATGTTCATAAGACAAACTCATAATATCAAAATATGTATGTGCTTCTTTATTAACAAGTAACAAGATCTAGTGGCAGGTCTCATACCTAGCATCCTGTCAAAGGTGTATTGAGCATACATGATGTTGTGAAGTATCTATGACATGCTTAACATGATAGAATTGTATCCATTTCTTGGTGAGAAATAGTAAGTATTGTTCATACTGTTGCTATGTTTTCTCCACATTCATAATAAAAGGGGATGCTACAATTCAGTAGAAATCAAGTGAAAATAAAGATGCAACTTATATCCATCTGATTTCATGAATCTCCTGCTCTAGAACCCTAGATGAAGAATCACTGTGCTAGAATCCCAACTTAAAACCCTGGCCTAAGGCCTAGAAGTTTCTTTTCATTTAATCAGCTTGGTATACCATACTTTTCCATGACCACCACCCTGTTCACCCTTCAGCACATATTTTACCATCTTATGAAGTTTGTAAAGACCTTCAGAAACTAAGTCTTAGAAACTTCTGTGGATACTTTAAATTGTTCCTCCTACCTACACACAGTTTACCATCATAATTATTATGATTATGTTTCTAGCGGAATGGAGTAAATTGGTAAAAATGTTAGAATTTAAATGAGCCAAGTTTGAAGGTAGATGCAAGAGAATTCATACTAAGCTATGACAATATTTTAAGAAATGAAACACTTTGAGAACAATTATAAAACAGGAAGTGCCTTAAGTCTTGGGAAACCTCATACCCAGTTGTGCAAAGGGGAAAGATTAAAATAAACTTTGGACAAACATGTAGACTGGGATACTAAACTATATAGCTTTTTGACACTGAACCATATTCCTAGATATAGGTTATAATTCATTCTCCTAGATATGAAACAATTCTTCACACTGTTGGATTAAACGCCCAGAATATTAAAAAAATCCGAGTATATTGGGACAGTGGGACAGAGTGATGTGTATCTCTAAAAAAGGAAACACAATTTAGATTAGGAATCCATTGTAAAGACAGGATACAAGCCTGGATTGGTGATTCATGTATTACAAATATTTTGCATGTTATGGGATCCCCATGAAAGAAACATGTCCAAAGGGACAGTTAAAATAAAATCTTATTCATTGCTCACACATCTTAGTGGTGTTTGAGAAAGAACACAGGATAGAAGTCCCCTAAATTTGACCTTTCAAAAGCAGACACCGTGTGGGTCTTCCTTGCTTGTTTACATTTGCAATACGGAAAAGATTAATTGATTGTTCAATAAATTATCACTTTACAGATGGGGTTAGTGTCTTAAACAAACCACCAATCACCTTGTTAACACATAGATATAAATAAATCGTTTTCAATAGGATGAAAATTATCCCCTTTGTAGGTGTGGCAATTAGATTATTGATTTTAGGTAAATGTCTAGTTAATTATGCAATAAGCTTCATTTCTTCTGTTAATTAAGCTACTGCTCTTTTAAGTCAATAAGCTGTAGCCTCAGGAGAAATGAAAAGTTTCCCATTTGAAGAGTCCAGTTACTTCCCCCAAAATGGGGCAGAATAGGGAACCCTTCTTTTTCCTTCACAACAGAGACCCAAATGAAGAAGAAGTTTTACAAGTGAATTGTATTTCCAGTTCATCCCGTGCCTATTTCTAGAATCCAGATTAAATAGATATCTGAATAGAAATTCTTAACTTGAAGGGAAACAACTAACCTGTCATTTGGAAAACTCTGTCTAAGAGAAATTAAACTATTTCTGTTTCGTTTGGTCTCACAAAGACCTGCTCTAACCTACCTCTCAGGAATCTCTACCCAGGATTCAACTCCTTCCAAAATGGTGTCGTCCTCATTTAGGCGTTAAATCACTCACATGATCTAGCAGAGAGAAAAGACTATTTTTAGAATTGTCCTGGGAACAGAGCCTAAATGCAACTCAGAGTATCCTTACCCACATGCCTCGCCCTGTTCCTTACATTGGATCAAAGACTGATCCATTGATGTTGGCTTTTGTCCCGCTGTACTTGGGAATTGACTGTTTTCTCTTCTCTTTTGTGGGGGCTTTTGTCACAAGGAGATGGGAGATGGGAACTGTAGTTGCTTTGCCTCACACCTGGAATCTGAACTTGGCTATCCCCCTCACTCTGATTTCATAACTTGGTAAGGCTTCTGACCCTTTGATTGACTCCAGATTTTGCTTTGTCTACCTCGGCTTCAGTGCCAAAGTCTCACACATGTCCTCTCTTGTAAATCTGATAATATTTTGCACATAATAGAGGCACAATATTAATCTAGTAAATGAACTGAAGGGTGGGAGCCACATTGTGTTATTTGCGAAAAGCCCTGGGTATATTCTATACTGGAAAGTCACTAGGTTCCAGACAGCAATGAACTGATTCTTTTCTTCTCTTAGGCACTGACCCAGGGATAGATAATTCACAAAAATAAAACTTACAGTGATAATCATTAAAATTTGATGAGTGCTTACTATGCTCCAGACATTATCCTAAGATAAATAGCATGCCTTATCTGATTTACTCCTAAAAGAAGACTTTTTAATGCCTACTTTATTATCTTCACTTTACCGTTGGAGAAAACTGAGACATAGAACCCAATGTCACAGAGTAATTAAGTGGTCGAACTAGGTTTCAAACCTGGGAAATATAACTACAAATTCTGTGCTTTTGACAACTACCCAGCTACCAGTGATCACTCATAGACCAAATGAGTGACCAGAGCCAAAGGATCAATAGCGCATCAAACTGGTCCACTTGACTTGAGAACTCTTTGACAAAAATAATAGCCTTTATTTAATAAGAACTTAATTCATTTTATTCTTCTCAAAGTGAATGTGCAAACTGCCATTTTACCAATGAATGTTCACATAGGCAAGAAGAAGTTGGCATTCTATGAAGCAGAGTAGGTGCTGGTCAGAGGAACAGTTATAAGTCCAATACCCCTCTTCCTGCTAATGATTTTCACACTAGAAACATGAGTAACACATAAATAAAAAGTATCTTCTCCTGACCACATTACTTGCTCACAGCATAGATATAGATAAGAGCCAGAACCTACTATAATTTTGTTTATATATTCCCCAATTAGTTTTCAATAAGTTTAGACATAGTCCTACTGACCACAGAATGACTTTTGCTACCTCTTGAGGACCAGGATATTTCCTTTTATGGTAAAAGCTATAATTAGCTGAGGAATCCTAAACTGTACTTGTTAAAAATAATCCTCATTCAAGAAACCTGGTAAAAGTTGTGCTGGTGTTTGCACGAAGCCTGTTATACATAATTTTCTGAAGCTGTTTTCAATCATGCAAATGATTTTTTCCTTTGCAATATGCTAATGCAATCTGATTTATTTCAGTTGTAAAAGTTAATTACAATGTGTTTGTGAGTCCCTAAAGATGATGTATTAAATGTTTATAACCAGGATTATTAAAATGTCCTGTCTCGATTACAGAGCTTCTCTTTCAAACACTAGAACTAATTGTAGCCTTAAATCACAACAACCTCACTGTTAAAATTAACACAAGGGCAACATTGCATAATTTTAATTAATTTTAATTTGGCCAGAGCAAATTAATTTTTGTTTTCTAGAAGGACAGCTAAACTCTTTTGTAGCCTGCTTCCACTGAACATGGAGTTCATAAACTTCTCTTTTTTTCCTAGCATTTTCATTACTCTGAGGATTGTACCATGAGACTGAATCTTTGTTTATGTTTTGGCTCCAATTTGCATATCTGGTTCTCTCTGGAGAGAGAGTATGGAAATGAAATGAAACCAGAGTGGAATGTACACAGTTCTATGGTGAAGGAGACAAATTTTTCTCTATGAGTTTCATAATCTTAGTCCAAGTATTTGTAGATAATAACGTTCAGAGCCCAGGAGAGGAGTATTCAGACTTCTATCTTTAGCACCCATTAAAAAGCTGCCAACACCTCTTTCAAAGTTGGCAAAACACTTTTCTAAAAAATACCTGCTAGGAAGACATCATATCTGGATTCTTTTCTCTTCCTTGTGTTTAACACATGTACCAAATTTGATTATTTCATATGAATAATACTAAATCTTCCACTGTTTTATCAGAGTGTGCTGGACATGAAGAACAGTAACAAGCTAAATTTCTAGTTAGCTAAAATTCTATTTATTGCTAAAATTAACTCATCCTTCCCTGGAAAGCTTCACCTTCACTCCCCATTTCTCTGAATATCATGGTCATTCTCCATATTCAAATGAAAGCTACCTTAAAATTTGCAGTAGCTGTGAAAAAAAAAATCTTGAAAATGCATCTTAGAAAGTCAACATGGCCCCCTGAAGTCTAAAAAAAAATCAATGACAAGTACCATATAAAATCCCAGTGTCTTATCTAACTGACCATAAGTTCTAAATGCTGCAAAGAACTGGATATATTATCTCTTATCTCAATTTACATGTAGCTATTTTGGGATGACATGGATTTACATTTTTGCTAATCATCTACATTTTAACCTGCTTGCCCATGCTTCCAGGCATTCCTTATGCACTTGATAAACTAAAATCTTAGCAATCTCATTTTATGGCCAGAAACAATAATTATAGCCAAAAGGAAGTATGATTTTAACAAAGTTAATTCATACCATACCAGGAAAGTCTAAGCCTATCAAATAATTCTTTGTCCTAGCCAACACATTGTCTTTAAGAGTAAAAGAGGAGACTGCTAATAACTACATGAAAACATTGTGCTTAAGAATCTCCTGGGATAACTGGAAGATTTGCTCACTCCACATAGGGAAATGACACTGATGTCTTTCTAGTTGTGTATGTAGTTTACCGCATTCCTTCCTTCTGTTCACTCATTATGGAGATGGGTCTCTGGAAACAATATCTTTATAGCATGATTACATCCTGGATATAGCTGACTGCATGGGCATGGATATTTGATTGAATTAGATATACGGAGGTGTGTCTGAAGCATAGTCAGGCATGAGATATTTGGGTTAAACTCTGGATCAACATTAAGCAAAATCAACATTAAGCAAAACTGAGAGATGTGGAGAATCCCCTTTCAGTCCATTGTGAATATATCTACCATTTAATAAAAATACACATTTAGGGATGCCTGGGTGGCTCTGTGGTTGAGCATCTGCCTTCGGTTCAGGGCGTGATCCCGGCCGCCCGGGATCGAATCCTGCATCAGGCTCCCTACAAGGAACCTGCTTCTCCCTCTGCCTATGTCTCTGCCTCTCTCTGTGTTTCTCATGAATAAATAAATAAATAAATTTAAAAAAAAATACATATTCAGTCACAGATTCGGTCACAGCATATATATGACCAGTTTAATTTTTTTGATTAAGGAAGAATATCTCTGTGTAAAAATTTAATTCTATTTATAAAACTATGAAAAGAAATTTAAAGTTCTTCCTGGTTTAAAAAAAAATTATCCTGTTGGCAATTTACAAATAATTGGTAAGATTTTTGGTTTAAATTCAATGACTTTTAAAATGAATCTAACAGAAAACATGTTACTTTGAGGAACACATTATTTTAAAAATTGTAAATTTGTCAAATTAGTAAATTTCACTTTAATCTTGTGTTGAATGGGCACTGATAACAGAGAAAAAGTAGATTTGGGTTTTTGTGGGTGTTTTGTTTTTTGTTTTTTTTTTGTTTGTTTGTTTTGTTTTTTCTTATAAGTGAATATTTGCAGAGAACATTAGGGCCTTTTTGTTATTCTTCTTGCTCCTAAAATTAGATTGGAGGGTGAGAATGGAAGAATTATATTGGTGAGCTGAGTAGCTATATATATCCTTGAATGAGTCTTAGGCTTATGAACTCTACAAGAGAAATTATTTTATTCATCTTTGTATCTCCAAGTTCTTAGCATAATTCTAACTACATATTGAATATTGAATGTTCTGATGTGAACAGAGACAACTGACATTTGGTATAGGCTAGGCATAAAATTAGACCAGAGCCACAATACTCATTCTCGCCAGTAAAACAAGTAAATAAACAAAAATAAAACAAATCTTGGAGTCTTACCCAATTCCCTAGAAATTCTTGATTTATCATTGGGGAGGTATCTCTGGTGTTCCAAAACGCAAGGAAATTCCATCAGTGAGAATTAGAATGAGTGAGAGTAAACAGAAGATGCTCAGGCTTATGATAAAACCTCAGGAAACAACTTCATTATGGCCTTTTTTAAAATATCTAGATTTTACCATTTATTCCAAGAATCATGCTGTGGACACGAAGCATACATAAAAAGGTGTTTTTATTGCATATCAATTTTGATTGTATTTTTTATTGTATTTTACTGTGTTTTTTGTTCCTCCTCAAACAACACGTCATGATGTGCATATGATATATGAGGAGGGCTTACATTGTCAAGTGTTTAAGGAATCTGTTCTCTAACTTTACAGATCACATTCACTGACATATGTGTGCCAAAAAGTAAATGGTTGCCAGTTAGTGAGAAGCCTCAGCTTATTATTGACGGAGTCTCTGTTACTCTCTCTAGTGAAAGAACACTGGTAAGAAGAATGAACATACTTCTTAATGCAGACACCCATGGATTAGAGAAATATATCTCACTTTGGCTAAATATGCCAATGATGAGACTGCATTCTTTATGTGCTGCCAGATTATTGACTCTAATCCCAGGTATCTCTGAAGACTACAAGTTTAGACATCATTGATTTTATAGTGACAAAGAAAGGAAACATGAGACCATAGACTTCATCTTATCCCAGAAAAATCTCTTGTTGTATGAAAAGATGTTTCCTTAGATGAAATTGCATCTTACTAGATGAGGCAAATATTTTCCTGATGGGGTCTGATGATAGCTGTCAAAAATTTATGGTCGAGTCTTGATATTAAGTGTTAATACATTGATGAGCTGTACACTGCCTAAAGTGACAACCACTGGCAAACAGGGCGAGAAATCATGTCTGGTCAAATCTTTCACTGGCACTCTTTGGTGATACAAATAGAAATGGCCATTTCTCATTTATCCCTCAAAGTATACTATAGGCAAATTAAAAATAAATTTATTAAAAAGCCAATTGCTTTCCTCTGTACTGGCAATGAACAATTAGAATTGGAAATTTAAAATTCAGTACTATTTATATTAACATTAAAAACCATTAAATACTTAGGGACAAATAAAACACACTATGTACAAGATCTATATGAGGAAAACTATAAGCCTCAGATGAAATAATAGAGAAATATTTCATGTTCATGAATGGGAAGAATCATATGGTTGAGATGTCAATTCCTTCCAACATATTCTTTAGATTCAGGACAGTCCAAATAAAAATCCCAGCAACTTTTCTGGTAAATATTAATAAAATGATTCTAAATTTTATATTAAGGGGCAAAGACCCAGAATACCCAACAGAGTATCGCAAGAGAAGAATAGCTGGAGGACTGATGCTACTTGACTCTAGCACTTACTATAAATCAAGACTGTATGGCATTAAAAAAAAATAGACACATAGTTCAATGCAACAGAATGGAGAACCCAGAACAGACCCACATAAATATACTCAACTGATCTTTGACAAAGAGGCAATGGAAATTCAAAGAAAGATTGTTGTTTCAGCAAACAGTGCTGAAACAATTTCTACATGCCAGAAAGAAAGAAAGAAACAAACAAACAAATAAAGAAACAAAGAAACAAAGAAAGAAACAAAGAAAGAGAAAAAAAAGAAAAAAGGAAAAAAAAGAAAATAGAGAAACAAGAAATAAGACACACACCTTTCGTCTTTCCCCCAGATTAACTTATAATGGATCATAGAACTAAATGTAAAATGCAAAATTATAAAATTCATAGAAGATAACACAAAAGAGAACCTGTAGGTGACTTTGGGCTTTATGATGATTTTTTAGGGTACAACACCAAAAGAACAATCCATGAAAGAAAAACGGATACGTTGTATATTGTTAATATTATAAACTTCTCAGCAAAGGACACTCTCAAGGAAATGGAAAGGCAAACCACAGACTGAGAGAACATCTTTGCAAGACTCATATCTGATAAAGGACTGGTATCAAAATAGGCAACCCTTAAAATTCAGCAGTAAGAAAATATGGAACCCAATTTTAAAATGTGCAAAAGGGCTAAACAGATACCTCATCAAAGAAGATATACAAATGGCAATTGACAAATACACATATGAAAAAATGATGCATATCAAATGTCATCAGGAAATTCTCAGCTAAAAACAGTAAGATATTATTGTGTATTAGAATTAATAAAATCCAAAATACTGACATTAGATGCTGTAAGGATGTGGAGCAACATAAACCTCCATTCACTGCTAGTGATAATGCAAAATTATGCAACCACTTTGGAAGACAGTATGGTAGTCTCATACAAAATTAAATATGAAAAAAAAACAAAAAAAAAACAAAAAAAATTAAATATGTTTTTACCTTACAATCCAGCAATCATCCTCCTTGGTATGTGCCCAAATGACATGAAAACTTGGGTCCATGAAAAAACCAGCACACATATATTTAAATGAGGTTTATTCATATTTTACAAAACTTGGGAGCAACTGAGATTCCCTTCAGTATGTGAATGGATAAATAAGCTGTGGTATATCCATAAAATATTATTATTCAATTATTAAAATAATGAGTTATCAAGTCATTCAAAAGACATGGAACAACATTGCAAGCATATTGTTAAGTGGAAGAAGCCAATCTGAAAAGGCTATATACTGTATGATTCCAAGGACATTATGGAAAAGGCAAAACTATGCAGGCAGTTGCCTAGAGTTCAGGAAGAGGTAGGGATGGATGATTAGGTGGAGTACAGACAGTTTTTAGGTCAGTGAAAATACTCTGTATGATACCAAGACTATGGACACATGTCATTATACATTTGTCAAACCCATAAGCTGTAAAACACAAAGGACAAACTCTAAAGTAAAATATGAACTTTAGTTAATAATATTGTATCAATATTGGTTCATTAGTGATAACAAATGTACTACACTAACATAAGATATAAATAATAGGGAAAACTATGAGGGAAAACCACTGTGATTCTCAGATTCTCTGTACTTTCTTATAATTTTTAAAATAATTATAATAATAATATATTGCATAGAAAATATATATTTGCATTAAGAAAATTGCTTAATCTCTCCAGATGTCCTATCTAAAATCAAGGACTATCAAATTGGAAGCAATTTTTGAACCTGGGGGCTCAGAGAAGGTCTCTAGTATTTGTAGCTTTGACCAAGTCTACTCTTTGTGGTCTTGAACTTGGATTACATTATCAGTCTACAGATCAGCAAACATTATTGAGCATGCTTTAAACAAGAGACCTAATTCTTGGGGTTTGACAATGATGATGACATGTAGGTATCAACTCCCTCTGATACCTTTCATGAATCTCCTAGGCAGGATAACTTTTTACCTGTGTTTTCATAAAATTTTACATATATAGTTGAGCAGAGTATATATGGTTATTTTTGCATCCATCTTTCTCTTGAGGCCTTAGACCACAGCATTTTTCTAATTTGAATCCTCAACTTAGCACTTAGTAAATATTTCTATTCATGCACCTGAACTAATCACCACAAAATTAGAGGCTGAAAACAACAAAATTTGTTATTCATAGTTCTATAGGTCTAAAGACTGACATGGGTCTCACTGGAGTAACCTAAGATGTCAGCAGGACTTCATTCCTTACCTTAGGGCTAGAGAAGACAGCATTTCCTTTCTTATTTAAATTATGGGCACAATTCAGCCTTTTGTCTTCAAAGGACTGAAGTCCCTCTTTCCTTCTGGCCATCAGCACAGACTCTATAATCCTTGGCCCAGATCCATCTTTAAAGCCAGCAGAGAGGTGAAATCCTTTCCAGTTTAGAATCTCTCATCTTCTTTTTATAATACCCTCTCTCTGACTGACTCTTCTGCCTTCTTCTTCCACTTTAAGGACCCATGTGATTATATTGGGCCCATGTGGGCAATTCAGGATATCCTTTCTCATTTTTAAATTCCAGAAATATAATTCCATCTACAAAGTTATTTGTGCCATGTAAGTTAACATACACACAGATTATAGGGATTAGGGCATAGACATCTTTCTTTGCTGTTATTCTGATTAACTGCAATACTTAGTACAAATTTAAATTACTTTTGTCACCACGTAGAAGTAATTTTACTGAATTATATCTAATACTATGTCCTGGGCTTCTATTTCTTGGCCTACTTTTCACATTTGAAGTACTGTTCATTTTTATGGGGAAAAGTGAAAAAAAAAATCATAAAGTAAACTTAAGCCAAGAAACTACTCATAATCTTAGGGCGTAGAGAAACCAGTCAATATGTTGATGTATTTGCTTCTGGATTTTTATTTACAATTGTATTTATATAAATATATTTATTTATTTGCCTTTTAGACTTTCCTCTAGACTTTTACAGTTTCAAATCATGCTATTTTTCTCCACCTAACATTACATTTTTAACAACATAATTTCCACAACATAATTTTTTAAAAGATAATTAATATTCCATTTGAGACTTTTGAGAATACTTTATTTAGTATTATCCTGTATGAGGGCATTTAGGTTGCTTCCAAATAAAAAAAAAAAAAAAAAAACATTGTGACAATCATTTTGGCACATAAATATTGGGTTTATTTTTTTCATTGTTTTATTTAGGGTAGGTCCTTTTTTTAAATGATTTTATTTGTTTTTTCATGAGAGACAAACAGAGAGGCAGAGACACAGGCAGAGGGGGAAGCAGGCTCCCTGCAGGGAGCCTGATGTGGGACTTGATGCTGGGACCTGGGATCATGCCCTGAGCTGAAGGCAGATGCTCAACCACTGAGCAACACAGGCGTCCCAAGGTCCAGGGGTTTTAGTGGGGTTTTATGGTAGCATAATTGATTGACTGATAAACACTAAACAATCTGAGGAGCTTACCATGAATAACTACTTCTTGAGAAATTCCAACTGTTTAGAAGTCATCTCTCAGGAGCTTGGACAGAGGCCAGACCTTTTCTTGAACAAGGCCAAATTCTGTACTATGTATCCTGTTATACTATATTATTGTTGGTTGGGTCATTAGTTTTTCCTTTCATTCCCTGTAGGATGCTAATAGAGCTGCAAAATACATGAAGCAAATACTAATAGTCCCGATGGAGAAATAAGAAAATTTGAAATTATTCTTGAAGGCTCCCACACTCCTGACCAGTAATCTGGAGAAGTAGTAGATAATCTTTCGTGACTTTGTGTCAGGCAAAGCATTTTTAGAACACGAAAAAAGCAGGAAACAAACACAATATTGATACATTGTATTTCAAAATTAAAATCATTTGCTTTGATAAAGATACTGTTACTAAAATGAAAAGTTAGGTAACACTGGAGGATAAAACATCTACAAAACACAAATGTGATAAATAACTAGTATTCAAAATTTATAAGGAATGTTCACAATAAAAATGAAAACAATCACAATAAGAAAACAATTGAATACAAAAATTGGTAATGATTTAAGCAACACTTAAGAAATGAGAGCTAAAGATAGCAATAAGCACAAGAAAAACTGTTCAATATCATTAGTCATTAGGAAAATAGAAATTATAAATATAAAAGTCCACAATAAGATATTGCTACAAATCACTTATAATGGTTAAAAGAATGATGATACTAAGTACTGGAAAGAATGTGGGGCAATTTGGGACTCTCATACATTATTGGAGGGAATGCAAAATGAATCAGCCACTTTCGAAAACACTGACAATTTCTTATCATGTGATCCAGGAATCCCCCTCGCCCATGTGAAACTAAAACTTATCCACACAAGTGGCTGTACCTGAATGTTTTTAACACTTTTAATTTAATTGCTCAAAACTGACACAATTTGTTTACTGGTGAATGAATATGCAAATTCTGATATACTCAGAATACAAAAGTAGTCAGTAATAATAAGGAATAAACTGCTGTTATATTCAACAATATGGATGAATCTCAAAAACATTATACTAAGTGAGAGGCTATGTCTTACCAGAAGACACCCTAGTCATATTAATTCATATTGGCAAAAAACAAAACAACCCCCCCCAAAAAAAACTAAACCAAACCAAAAAATAAAAAAATTTAAAAAAAGGAAGAAAAAAACAAAACAAAGGAAGGAGCTTAAATGTCTGTCAATAAGAGAAAGGATAACAAATTAACATGAGGAAATATAACCTTTCAGTAAAACTATTGATATAGATGAGTATTAAAGACATTACATTAAATTAAAGAAACCAGAAACAAAAGAGTACAAACTGTTATGATTCCATTTAGATGAAATTCAAGAACTAGCAAAACTAAATTGGGTGTCAGGATAATGGATAATGGGAGTCAGGATAATGGGAGTTTGTGCTTGAGAAAAAGTCTGAAGGCACTTCCCAGGGTGATGAAATCTGTCTGTATCTTGAACTAGAAAAAGTTACAAGTGTATGTCTAGGTAAAAAATTCACTGAAGTGTACAATTAAGATTTGATCATTTTTCTCAATAAAAATAAAAATAAAAAACATAGATATAGAGGACCTTGTTGAGATTGATGTTTCTAGAACAGGAACAGGAAAAACACAGGGGAGCCTGGAGTATCATACAGTGCCAGAAAATAAGGAAATACTTAATCAACAAAAGGATGGGACTGTGAAATGTCACAGGGACACAAAAGCCAACGTGAAAGAGCCCCTAATGGCTGAGATTGAAGCAATTTGTTGTATTAACACACATAATACTACATCTGTTATACGTAGAATTTTCATTATTACTCGATTCACATTTTCTAATTGCCATTTTGTCTTTCTATTTCTCATTGTGGTTCTGACAATTTTGAATTAGACTGTTATATTGGCCCATTTAAGTGACAATTTTATGATTATGGATTATCCTACTCAATCTCTGTTAATACTTTCCTTTAAAGTCTACTTTCTCTGATATTAACATAGCAGGGCAGTTTTCTTTTTAGTTAGTGTTTGCATTGCACATCCTTTTTCTACTCTTATTTTAAATAATTCTGCATTCTTATAAATTAGATTTTGCTGTATATAGCACAAAATTGGGTTTTGACATGTTTTTCTGGAAAGCCAGTTTGCATTTTAATCAAATAATGTAGTCAATTTATATTTAATATAATTTCTATATATTTGGGATTGAATATATCATTTTACAAATTTCATTTCTCTACACTTGTGTCTTTATTTTAGTTTGGTTTTTTTTATTAATCCAACTTTTCTTTCTAAGCTTGGAAATTGTACCTTTTACTTTTTTTTGGTAGTTGCCATAGAAATTACACTATGACTATTTGAGTTTTCAAAATCAAATGTTAGTTCTTTTTACCTTCCTACAGAGCCATTCAAGAAACCTAGAACACTTTTTTCCTTTGTTTCTGTTACTGCCTAATATACACATCTCTGCTTTTGTGTATCTTAATAACTTGTATTTTAAAATCTATAAGATATTGTTACCAATATTGTTAAATATGTACTATTATTTTTGTTTGCCCACACTCATAATCTTGCTGCTTTTTGTTTCTTTCTGCATTTCTGAGATTCCATCTGTATTCTCTTTTTTTTTCCACATGAAGACTACCTACACTACTTATCCTATGCATTTTATCCCACTCTACAGTATGAAAGTAACATAATAAATCCTATACTACATTATCTCTCCTGAATATTGAAAATTCACATTCATTATTTCTTCAGCTACTTTTTATGGCCCATTCTCTCCCTTTCAGGTTTTAACTCACCCACATATCTTTACCTTTGTTACTGTATCCTATAAATACATAACTCTCTCTCATTTTATGTTTCTGTCTTCTTAATTCTGTATATGTCCTTCTACAATAATATCCAGTGCACTAATTCTCTTTTCAGCTGTGCCCAATTACCTGTTAAACCAATCAAGTTATTAATCTAATTACATTTTTTATTGGACTATTTTTTTTAAAGTTTTTTTTTTTAATTTTTATTTATTTATGATAGTCACAGAGAGAGAGAGAGAGAGAAAGAGAGGCAGAGACATAAGCAGACTCCATGCACCGGGAGCCCGACGTGGGACTCGATCCCAGGTCTCCAGGATCGCGCCCTGGGCCAAAGGCAGGCGCTAAACTGCTGCGCCACCCAGGGATCCCTATTGGACTATTTTTATAATGTTCAGCTCCTTCTTTTTCATTATATCTTTTATCTCTTTGAACATAGTAAATATGATTATTTTAAATTGTATGATTTATAATGCCAATTCCTGGAATACCTGGAACACGGTTTTATTGCCAATTTTGGGCTTCTTTGTTTGCTTACTTTTTTCCTCCCTCACATTGAATCGTTTTTTTTTTATGTATCTGCTAATTTATTATTGTACACTGGATATTTGATAGAGTTTGGACTCTCAACCCAGATTAATTCATTTGAAGGGTCTCGGTCCCCTGGATATTACAGTTGTTTTTCCAAGATGAAACATAACCCCAGCAGAGCTAACCATAATATTTCCCAAGAATTTGCTTGTTT
Source organism: Canis lupus baileyi (assembly GCF_048164855.1). Taxonomy (NCBI): domain Eukaryota; kingdom Metazoa; phylum Chordata; class Mammalia; order Carnivora; family Canidae; genus Canis; species Canis lupus. Next base: position 46,508,038 of record NC_132839.1, on the reverse strand, counting down.
GTTTTTCCTCAAATATATTAAGGAAGACCTCCCATTTTTCTAATGAGGTGTTTAGCAGAGTGAAATTTTGTGTCATGGTTCTTGAAGAAGCCATCTTACCACACCAAGAGAATCTATCTGAGAAATAAGGCAAACGTATTTAATTAAGATCAAAGTTAAGAAAGTAATATATTCCTGATTCTATCTTGTCAAACAATAGCTTGAGAGCCATACCTGTATTAACCATTTACAGTTCCTGTTTTCATAGCTCAAGGAATTTCCTTTTTATTTTAGATACTTTTAAATTGGGTTTCTGTCATTTTCAATTAAAATATTCTCCTTATTTGTTGAATTAATATAGGCAAAGAGTAATTTCAGTGGTTGTACAAAGAGGTGGAGAGTTTGACTCAAGGCAAGAAGATATGATAGAGGGCTAGTAATATTTTTTAAAAAGATGATGAAATTCTAAACTAATGAGAATGGAAATGAAAATGGAAAAGGGGTATGGATTGCAGAGACTATCCTCGTAAGAATAGAAAGATTAAATGTAGGACATGAAAACTACCTAGTAATGTTTTATCTATTATAGCAGCTCTATAAGTAAAGGACAACACATTCTTATGACTTCCACGTATTTGCTTGAAATTAGACTGTACAAATACTAGTATCTTAATTCAAAATACTTAACCTCTGGATAGATTACTTACTTTAGCAATTTTTGTTTTCCCTTTTGCACATTGCTTTACCTGGATAATGAAACACACACATTGTCCATGAAACAAAGAATTTCTCAATCCTAATCCCAGTGGATGTGATGATTCTAATTGAACTTAATCTTTGCAAGCAATGGTATAAATATAATTTGTATTGTTCCACTGAAACATTTCAATGTTTTTTAACATTTTTAAAAAAAATGCAATCAGTTGCCTTCCTCTCTAGCTCAAGGTACGTGTGACCAGGGAGACCTTTCCAAAATAAGTTGTAATAGTACTCAGATAATAGATAAAGGCTACTCTGACCAAACTGGAATATTATGGAAGGAGGAGATGATAGACATCTTGCCGGAGCCTAATGTGTCTAGATAAACATTTCTGGCCAAGATGATTTTTAAAACACGTATCTGCTTTCCTGTGTTTCTTCTACTCATTACTATTGTTGAATCCAACTCTAAAATTGGAATTTGGGGCAGAGTTGTGACTTGTTCTCCATGAAGGGTTATCAGGGCCATAATACACAGTTTTCCTTTTTCCCGAGCCTTAATTGTCCTAGTAATCTCACAAGTTACTTTGAATTGTGAGAAATGGGAGTGGGAAACACAACAAGAAGAGCAGTTGGGTTGTGAAACATAGAATTGTTATGTCATAACTGCAACATTTCTCATCGGAAAATCTCTTTCATGGCTATGGGAAAAAAAAATAAAGATTGCTTAGAGAAATCAGAAGGAATGAAAAACTTCTCCCCTCATTCTCTCACATTTTTGCACAGTAGAAGAAGCAAAGAACTCCCATGTCAGGATGAATCACCCAACTGGAATTCACACATAGCATAAGATGAGGAGGCTACAAAATGCCAGATGCAAATGTTAGTTATAGCACATTTCCTCAAAGGCAACTTCAAGTCAGCCCCATCCCACTCACTCTTCCCAAATCCTGGTTTGTATCTTGTCACCTATACTATAAACAAAGCAGTAGCATTCACAGAGATAAATAGAGAGGTGCGTGGTGACAAAGCCAGGGAACTTGTTGGAAAAAAGAAAAGACAGAAAGCCTGTGTGTTTGAAGCCAAAAATGAAAACCTTAAACCATCATGCACACTGAGATGTGGGAAGATTCCTCAAATCTTGTTACGGAGAGTTAAGTTCAAACATAAGTCTATCAACATTGATACTGAGAGAGTTCCAGAGTTATACGGCTGATTCTACTATGTGTTTCATCAATGGTTGTGCTATCTAGGCTGGAGTGAAAATCTGAAAGTTACATCTGGCAAGAATATAGCAAATCCCCAGGACGTCTGTAGTAAGGTACCATTTAACTAGCAGGTGTCTCCACATTTACATTCAGTTAACACTTAACTCCAAATGTTTTATGCTAAGAGAACATGCATATAGATTCCATTACATATTCTAAGCTGTTGAGTGCTCAGTAATTGTTTCATTTTTTAGACATTTTTTTTCTTATTACAAATGTGATAAATGTATAGGTTTAAATGGAGTAAATGCAAATGCACACATGCATCCACAGAGGAAACTATGAAGATTACACAAATAATAACACTCATTGTTTTCTTATCAATCTGTTTGTGACTTTTTAAAAAAAAATAGGACTACCATTGATTGCTACATCCATACTCAAAGTATTTTAAGCATGGTTTTGAGAAAGGAATTGTCAAATAGAGCAATGAATGTGAATCAAACTCTAAAATGAGGGGAGAGAGAACACATTTTCAAAAGAAGTTATCTGTTAAATAAGGAAATTGGGGAAAAGACTATAAGAAGACAGAAAGAATTTTAGCTTTATGTAATTAGATTATTTAACCCCTTATGATAGTGTTAATACATACATCTAGGCTTTCCTTTTATCTGAATTTATTTTTGCTGGCATGTTTAGAACTATTTATTTGAGGTCTGTACTTAAAAGCCTCTGATTACAGTCTATATTGTAGGTGGGGAAAAAGAGATAACATGAATGATCAAAGGCAAGAGGTGAGATTTTACTTAATTGTGGAGCACAGAAGGGATTTGGTGGAGTTTAAATTGGAAAGGTAGACATGAGTATTTAAATCAAGGCAGGGGGGTGCTTCTAAAGTATGGATATCATACTGACAGTGATGAAGAGCTGAGGAGTAACATGAATATGTTTGTTTTTAGAAGAATACCTTGGGTGGTAAATAGAGTACTGGAAGAATGGATTCAGTCCAAGGAGATTATTTCTAATGGTCTAGACCTCTACTCCTCCAAAATAAGCAACACAGACATCAAAGATGTGGACCTGCATTACAATAGTGATGGGATGCAAGGTAGGAGGCAGGGTGGAGAGAAATGTAGTAGTAGAAATAATAGGACTTGGTAACTATTGGAAGATGGAAAAGAAGGTGAGAAAAAAGTCTCAGCAAACAATCAGGGTCACTTCAAATTAGAAAATAGTGATACAAATCATTCAGACAAGGCAGCTAGGGGGAAAGATTTTGTGATAAAAAGATGTGATAAGGGATGCCTGGGTGGCTCAGCTGTTGAGCGTCTGTCTGCCTTTCACCCAGGGTGTGATCCTGGAGTCCTGAGATCGAGTCCCACATGCTCCCTGCATGGAGCCTTCTTCTCTCTCTATGTCTCTGCATCTTTCTCTGTGTCTCTCATGAATAAATAAATAAAATCTAAAAAAAAAAAAAAAGATGTGATGAGATCAGCTTTGGATAAGATTTTGAGGTACTTATGGGATATCTGGGGGCAGCAGGTAGTTTTAAATATAGAATTGGATTTCTGCACCATTATTTAATAATGGCTGAAATGTACTTGATGTTGATTATGTTCAAGAAATTTCTAAGTGCTTTACATATTTTAACTCATTTAATTCTTGAAACAAAAACATTAAATCCATTTAAAATGATTAAAAAGTAAAATAGAGAGGTTAAATAACCTCCCCATGGTTGCATGGCTAGGAAGAAGTTGAGTCATTTTGTAAATCCAATAATTTGGCTCCTGAGTCTGCATTCTTAACTACTATACTATAGATCCTAGAAGAAAAAAAAGTCATGCTGATAACCCCAAGGAGTTGAGATTATGGTAGAATATAGTAGACATTAGTAGAGAAGGAGGAGGAGGAAGAGGAAGAGAAGAAAAGGGAGAGAGGGAGAGGGAAGGGGAAGAGGAGGACAGAATACACAGGAACATCAACAGATTTTTTTAAAATGAGAATAAAGATGAGGAATCTAAGAATTGAAAGAGAAAGAACAGTCAGGAAGTTCGGAGGGAAAACAATGGTAGCCTAGGAGAATAAATGGAAGACAGTTTGAGAGCAATCAAAAAAGATTGAAATTGAAAAGTACTCTGTATATTTGCATTCAGAAGTCTTGGGTGACTTCATCAGAGAAGTTTCAGTGTTGTGATGTGATTCTTGCCTACATTTAATGGGTCATGGGCCAAAGAACAGAGCAAATGTTGACTTATTCTTTGAGAAGTTTGACTATGGAGGGGAAGAGAATGCATAATTTTTCTTTAGGATTTCATGCAGTGGAATAAAGTTTTATTTACAATATGGTTTAAAGTATAGTCATAACATTAGCGTATATCTAGATTGGAAAGAAAAGACTCAACAAAGAGAAAAAAATGTTCAGGATAAAGGAGAGGAAAAGTTGTTTATGGAATGAGTTTTCAAGAAGACCAGAAGATGTAGACTCTAAAGTGAAAATAGAAGATGAGCTTTGGACAGAGGGAGAAGTTTTCTTTGTTTGGGATGGAAAATGAGAGGAATGAGTTTTGTAGATATAAGATTAGGCAGTTAAGAGTTCAAGCCTGAAATCCTCTATTTTCCCCCAAGGATTAGAAGATGAGATTATTTGCTACAAGAAAAGTAAGAAGAAGGGAAATATAAAGAAGCTAATTGTACACATTTTCTTGGGCTTGTCTAACAAAGTACCACAGACTGGGCAATATAAACAACAGAAACTTATTTTCTTATACTTCTGGAAGCTACAAGTCTGAGATAGAGACATTGGAAACATTGGTTTCTCCTGAAGCCTCTCTTTGGCTTATAGGTAGATATCTTCTCATTGTACCTCCAAATGCTCTTCCCTCTGTGTGGGTTTGTACCCAAATTTTATCTTCTTAGAAGGATGCTGGTCATATTTAGTTAGGGCCCACTGTCATGATCTCATTTTGACTTCATCACATCATTTTAAATCTTATGTTGCATTCTGAGGTTCTGGAGGTTAGGACTTCAACCTGTGAATTTTGAGGGGTCACAATGTGGCCCATGGCACAGATATAAAATGTTGGAATAACTACTGTCAAGAAGGGAGAGATGACCCAGTATGCATATATAGATACTTGAATGGTATAAAGTCTAGTTGGGTTTAAGAGTCACAAATTTGTAGTGGGACACAAGGGTCCATTAAGTGATCTACAGACTTGGATATGTTGAGTACATGTTGTGGGGAGACAAGGTGCTGGAATGGCCCAGGAACTGAGGAACTACATATTCCTAGTCAGGTGTATGACTATATGAAAGCAAGTAAAGAAATATGGGGTAGATGGGAAGAAACTAAGAAATTAAAGTGCTGAGGGAAGAAACTCAGAAATTGTGTGCAGATTAAATGGAACCTGAAGACCTAGAAAGCTATTAAGACCAGAGTTTGTGGTCAGAGAATGAGATGTTAGGTTTAAATGGGTAGCACACTTCCTGAGAGTGAGAAAGTCAAAATTAAGTTCATCCCATGGTACTGATGGAATAGAGATGAAGGCTATTGGAGTTGAAGTCAAAAGCTATGAGTCAGGGTATTGACTGTGTCATTCACAAGGACATTGAAGGTTTCTGGGATAAAAATGGAGTGAGGGATGGAAAGTGTGTGAGTCAGTTATCTATGAATAGGAAGGAGAGACAGGTTGGTAGTTCATTTAGCGCGATCCATGTGAAAGGAGGGCTTTGGGTTCCTCTAAATATCAACATCAACGTGAATTAAGTCAGAGTTTGACATAGCCCTCTGGATGTGAAATTTGGCCAACCAGATGTATCCACAAGGGCTTATGCCAAGACGCTGGCTAATTACTGCAGTCCTCTACATTTGTCATTTAAGAATTGGCTCAGGTAGGGGATCCTCAGTGGCTCAGTCACTTAAGCCCTCAATTCTTGATTTTACCTCAGGTCATTATCTCAGGATCATGAGATTGAGACCCTCCTAAACTTAGAGCCCGCATGAGATTCTCTCTTCCTCTCCTTCTGCCCCTCATCATGCTTGCCCTTTCTCTCTCTCTCTTTCTCTCTCTCTCTCTAAATAAACTCTTTTTTAAAAAAGAATTGGCTCAGGTATAACCTAATCTCTAGCTGTAGTATACTGGTGAAAAGTGTGAGGTGTGGAATCACACTGCACCAGTTCAGATAATGTGCACTATCATTACATGATACCTGACGTTACATGATACCAGGACAAATTATTTAAACTTCATGGAACTCTATTTTCTCATCTGTGGAATGGAAACAGTTTTAGTGATTTCAATTTCATTTCAGAGGGTTTCAAAGATTAAATGAGACCATTGATGTAAAACATACAGATCAGCACTGAATTTGCAGTAAGTGCACAGTCCATTTCAGCTATTTTTATTTAAAAACCTTCTCAGAATCTACACCAATCACACATCCATTCTAGCCTCTTATCACATTGTCTACCCATTGTTTGTTTGAACCCGTCTCTCTTTTGAGCTGAGAACTCACTTTGGCACCTGGGCTGCTCATCCTGAAAAACCCACTACCTGCTGCATATTATGCTTAATGGCAGTTTGTTGAATAAATTAATGAACAAATGAGAGATTTTTTTTTTCAGTACTTGGATGAACGACATGATAATAATAGAGGACAGTGATTCCTAGCTCTCTCTGTCCACCTCTTCATGTAGTCTCATTTTCTAAGCCTTATTTTAAATAGGGTTTAATTTCTACAGAATAGTAACAAGCAAATATTCTGGAAATCATTTTTTAATCCTTAAATTTATAAACATTACATGCTATGGCTATACATTTTATAGGTTGACTACTTTAGCATAAAAAAATATATTCAGAGGCTATGTCATTCATCTACCATCGCAGAACAATGGCCACAAATTCGTGGAGGATGCAATAAAGCATTCATTTCTTTTGTGTCTGCAGTTCTGCTGAGGATCAGTTTGAGGTCAGCTGGACCACTCTGCTTTAAGCAACGGATCCAGTTGGGCTCTGCTTCCCGCCTTATAATGGCTTGGGCTCTGTTCTGCTCCGTATAGAATTCTTCTGGGGCCCAGGTGGGGAGAAACTTCTCATGGTGCATTGCAGGCAGGCAAGCCCAATGACACCAAACACATTTCAACGCCCTGCTTCTGCTTAGCCTGCTTACCTGCAAAGGCGTCCTACGGCCATTAGAAACCACCAAAAGGGGCAGCCCAGGTGGCTGAGCGGTTTAGCGCCGCCTTCAGCCCAGGGCTGATCCTGGAGACTCGGGAATCGAGTCCCATGTCAGGCTCCCTCATGGAGCCTGCTTCTTCCTCTGCCTGTGTCTCTGCCTCTCTCTCTGTCTGTGTCTCTCATGAATAAATAAATAAAATATTAAAAAAGAAAAGAAAAGAAACCACCAAAGGTTAAATGCACTTGCCCCCTCCATCCTCAAAGCCCCATCCAGAGCTGAAGTACCAGGTTCTATTCTGGTCTCCTTAACCCACACAACCCAACATTCCATTCTTCAAATGTCCTAGTGAGTCCAGTGATCAAAATAAATCCTGCTTGCAAGATCTAATATTAATGTGCAAATAACACTTATAGCAAATCAACCAGAATTTATTTAGCACCCTGTGTGCTTTCTGATTTAAAGAAACAGAAATAGGAACAAGCTAGACATCCATTGGTAAGGACGTGTTACACAGTGGGAAGGAACATGGGCCTTGGACCCAAAAAATCCTGGCTGTAACACTTAGCACTATGTGTCCCTGGACATTTACCATCAGACAAGGCAAAACATTTATCATCTTTGAGTTTTTGTCATCTTTAAAATAAGAGATGAGTCATATCAAATTCTCTTTGAGTGCAAGTCTGAATTAAAACTGTAAATACACTGTTTTACAAATAAAATTATTATAAATGCATTACCAATACAATTGCTGTTGTTACCATATGGAAATGATAATAATGCCTTTTACAGAGGATTGTGTGCCAAGTTTATACGTATATCACAGTGAATGAGGACTCTGGCATATAGCGGCTGCACAAAAAGATCGGCTCCTTTTGGTACCCTTTCCCTTTAAATACACAGCTGAAAAACTGAAGCAGACATGCCCTAATGGAAGGCTACATGTTTTTCTCCTAATTATTCAGAGAAAAGGAAATTCCCTATTTATGTATTTATGCCTTTCTAAGTGCACATTGGCAAAAACATATTAACAAATAGTAAAAATATGTTTTGTTTTATTTGTTTGTTTGTTTGCACTTTAAAAGGCTTTTAAAAGACCTACAACTGGACTTCTTCCCTCTGGGGAGATGAATTTTTATGATATCCATCCTTATTTGGCAGAAATGGGAAGATTCCTGGGGCAGCAGCATGGACCAGCCTAGGGCTTTATAAACAGGCCCTGGGGAACAAGTGGGACATGAAGTCCAGCTCCCCTCTAACCCAGAGGATGAGCTAGAGCCATGCCTTCTGGCCTCTTGTGAAAAGAGACATCCTAACAGCACAGGGTTGATTGCTTTTCCTCAAGCCCCTTCAGAGTTATCATAGGAGGCCTGTCTATTGTTCTTAAGCAAGTGAATAAAAATAAGCTGTATTTGTAAAAGTTCTTAAGCTGTTCAAGGACTATTTCTCTTTCTCTTTAGAAATAACTGAGTACCCTCAATCACAAGAAAGCCAAATAACAAAAAAGCTGTTTTACTGATACCTATCCTGTTTATGGTGCTGTGTGTTTATTATTAAGTCCGTGTAAATTTTTCTCATCTTGAAATGGGAGATACGAAACTCAGAGAGGTTAACAGTACATGCCCCAAATCAATCAGGCCATAAGTAGGTAACAGAGCTGAGATTTCAACTCAAATCAGTGGATTACGTAGAAAGTAGAAAGACACTTCCCTACCTGGCCATGCCATGACGGATGTGTATGGCACCACATGGATGTTTATAAAACAATGTATGATTATCAAATAATGTATAAAATAATGATAAATGAAACCAAAAAAAAAGTGTCTCTATCTTACTCAGGACTGTCAAATACAGAAGGCTCTTTCTGGATGTCAGTTTCTTCTTGGTTGTAATGGGGATACTTCATTCACAATATGGGTTGGAGACCTACCTGGTGTAATATGTGGCAAGACCTGGCAATTCCTGGCATACAATAGACAGCAATAAGAATAATGATGTTGACAATGATGATGATGATGATGATGATGATGGCATAAACACGTGTTTGTATAGGAGGGGGTTGATAATTCTGACTCAACCTTTTGATGTGCTTTACATATTGAATTGACCAATTAAGACTGTATGGTAGAGCAGGCAAGATTTTCATCAGTTTTCTGTTGAATTACTCAGATCACTGTGTCTAGTCTCCACTTCACATGTATACCATGTACATTGCGGTTCATGATAACTAGACCAGCAATCTCACCAGCAGATGGAAAAATTTATCTAATTGGGTCTACCAGCCAGAAAGCCCAAGGTTTCCAGCCTCGGGGCTGGTGAAGTAGAATATTAAGGCAACTTGGATCTCTTGGGGGTGTTACAGAGCCCTTGTTTCAGGTGTCACCTGGCTATTTAAAAATATTTTTGAATAAAATGTATGCAGGCCCCTATGAATCCGTGCCCCAATTTATTTTATGTACATAATTCTTTTAACGGAAAGAGAGAAAACATATGGCTTGAATCATATTTTATAGTTTTTCTATTTGAATTTGGAAACATACACATGTTCATACAGTAGTATATCAACAACTAAAACTGTATATGAAAGCATGATTATATGGAAAGTTATTCAACTCAAATAAATCATTGTACTTGAAGGTGGGCTTGAACTAGCCTGTGCTGTTTTTCTGCTACCTGCTGGAAAATATTCTCTTTAAAAACTTACATTTTAGGTGTTTTTTTGAAGTCAAAAAATTAATGAGTGATTTTTTTTCAGAGACAAAATAAATGAAATATTTGCTTTTTGCCACAGAGGAACTACATAGCATTTCTTTCTCACTATTCCAAACTCTGTCACCCATGTCATAAAACCTGTGACTTCCCTATACCAAAAATGAATTTTGTGTCTTTTCAGAACTTCTGGAAATAAAGTGGAGAGGGACCTTCTATGATTGCTTTTTCCAAACATCTTCATAGGAAGTTCTCTGGAGTGCCGCTTTCAGTGTTAAATGGATGCTGATGGGGATACATAGTAATAGCAATTCTTGAGTCTTTTTACAAATACTTAGGTTCTCTCATATCTCAGTTCTGCCAAACTGTAATGTACCATAAGTTCACATGAAAATAGAAAAGTCTCATGATGTTAAATGATAATGGCTATCACCTACTGAATATGTGTATAATACTGGGTAGAGGGGCTCATACTAAGTGTTCCATGTGTTTTCTCAATGATATCTCACAAGATATGAGACAACTCTTACTGTCTCCATTTTACAAATGAGTTAGCTTACACTCATTGAGGAAAAAGAATTTATTCAGGATCATCACTTTGCTAAGATTCAAACCTTGGCTACTTTGCCTCCCTAATTCTTCCCTTTCCATTATCTGTTTAAGTGCTGATAACCGGATACATGGTGTACGTGGTAAGAACATCTATATGAAAGAGGAAAGATTATCTTCCTTCTCTCCTTTCTGTATACAATACAAGTTTCACCAAAGATCACACAATCTGGTCAAATAAGAAATGATAGCCAAATTGTATTCCTCTTAATTCCTAGTCTGATGATCTACTCGCTTAATTAGGGGCAATTGGAGGTAAGGTTGGATGAGCTCTGTAGAAAGAATCGTACAGTTACTGAAACATACTAGTGGCCAGTTTAGTTAACTCATAGCAAGATGAACTGATTTTAAACTGAACTAAAGAGTAATTTCCTATTCTCAAGCCTTTACTTCGTTTTTTTTCACCAGCAGCAGACTATATAGATATAGTCCTGACAAGTGCTTCTCCATTTTATGTCAAGTTCAGAAATGGACACAAAAGTCATCTTTGGTGTATAAAGTGTCACAGATTCCATAACATGAGTGACAGAAAGTGGCCATTTAAGAAAAAGGGACCCCTTAAATATATCTAGCAAGAAAGTTAAAGGAATCTAGCTCAGTTATGGACAACCTTTCTACTCCATGCCCTGACTTTACCGGAGTCTCAACTCTTGACATGGTTCCAAGTTTTAATTTGTCCCTCTGTGTACTCATTCACTAGGCTGGAAGTTAGCCTTCTCTTGAAAGATAGAACCAGGGATTATGAATAAGAAATCAGCAGAGCAAGCAACATACAAGAAGATACTCCTTTAACAAGCACTGACCTGTAGTTTTCTAAAGGCCTGGAAAATAATTACCCAATGGCTAACCACCATTCGATTAAATTGCCTCCTATGATTCTGAGAGCAATGGTATGATTAGACAGCTAGCAGGGGATGGTCTTGGGACCTGTATGTCTATATATTTATTGATATATTGGCTTCAAGAGGGTGGATTTCTGATGATCTGTGGTATCTCACTGCAGCGTCACCAAATTGGAAGCTAGGATAAGTAAAAGACATTATCAAAAACAGAACATTTTTACATCTCCATTTTACATGTTCTTTTCAAATTAGTGGGCCTGCGAGGATGACCAACAGAAATATTCAGTTTGCTTAAAGAACTTTGCTGGTTGTAGACAATGCACACTCTAAAATTAAACAAGGTTACTATTCTCAGTTTCAGAACTGGAAGGGTCAAATTTTAAAATGCAGAAGGGAAAGCTTTCAATGACAAGTGTGTTCATATTTGCCAATGCAAATTCGGTAGGCATACTGAGAAGCTAACATCTGTACCAGAAATTGCCTAAGTATGCAAATATACCTGTTTAGTTCTTAAATGTGGAGTTTGTATGGTTAACCACAATGTATTTCAGTGCAAATGCATTATTTGATCAAGTTAAATAACTTGATCACCTACAGTTAACTGATCTATTTCCAAATTTATATACCAAACACAAATTTATCATCTTGGTGAGGAAAGGGAGCCATCTATAAGCTTGAAAGCCTAGAGATGGAATCACTCCCTTGTTTTCTGTTTATCATATATAGTACATAATTATGGTAAGTAATTTCTCCCCTTTGAATTTCAACTTTCTCATCTGTAAAATGGGTCTAATATTGTACCAAATGAGGGGATCATAAAACGTAGATTATAATTCCAGCATTTCTAGCAACCCCTCTTTTGAATAAGGACAGATCTTTTAACTACTCTATACTCTACTTTCCTCATCTGTACAGTTGGGGTGAAGTTGGGATTGGAACTCAAGGCCTTCAGCCTGGACTTCTTGGACCCTGAGGAAAGAATTCAGAAGATCCTTGAACTCATCATCTGAATTCCGCATGCTATTTTAAAATTGCGGCTAAATGTGTCTCTAAGCATTTCTCTCTGGAAGAAAGGTCCATTGCTTTCATCAAGTTCTCGAAGAAATTTGTGTCCCCCAAAATGTGGGGACCCACTTAACTAAATATTTCTATAGTTTTTTTTTTTCATTAGTAGCATTTGATGATTCTGTGAGTAGTAATATATTCAGATACAGCATTTAAATGTTGTCACTATCAGTTTCCTTCTCAAATGTTGTGAGGATAGGCTGATGTTTCCTTTTTAGGGTTTCTTAATCAAAAGTCACTACACACCTAAAGGGACTATGCAGTGTCTTGGGGATCAGTGAATCCCTGATAATAAATGCAAAGTTTTGTGTATAGGTGTATTTTCTAGGAGAATCAAGAGCTTTCATCAAATTCTCAGATTGTTTTTCTTTTTCAAAAAATTTATTTATTTATTTTAGAGAGACAGTAAGAGTGTACACAAAAGCATGGTGGTATGGGGAGGAGTACAGGGAGAGGGAGAGAGAGAGAATCTCAACCAGACTCCTCGCTGAGCATGGAGTTCCATCTCAGGACCCCAGGATCATGACCTGAGCTAAAAATCAAGAGTTGGACACTAAACTGACTGAGTCACCCTGGCACCCCCAAATTCTTATATTCTTAATCATTAAGAGATTAAGAATACTGATTTAGTGATTAGAATTGGCCCAAAATATTTTCACTAAAAATAAATGATCAAGTAACATGAAGACAAGTCATTTGGACAATGCTACTTGACTAACTATTTTAATTGGTAGGCATATATGTGGTATGTTAGAAACAGAGCCATTCATTTTAAGGTAAGTTGATAAATGTAAACACTTTAGAAATTCAAATATTTCGTTTTCTTCCTTCTTTCATTTAAAACCTCCTTATCTTCCCTTCTCCATTAGCCAAAGCTCTGGAGAGTAAGGTCATTGATTAAAATATTTTGAACATTTTGTATAGTCTCTCTCCCTGAAATAATTATTCTTATAATGAAAATTACTTTGTTTTTGTTGAAAGCAATTTAGCATTATTAATCAACAGCCTTAAAAATCCCCATATCCCCTGGCCAAGTAATTACATTTCTAGGTGTCTATCCTAGGGGATTATCTAAAATATAGATAGAAGAGATGATGTTATTTTTAAAACTTTTCCTTTTATATAATTTATGAAATCAAATAATGAACATATGGGGCTATAAGGTATTGAATTAAATAAATTATGGTGTTTTCGTACAATGCTACATCATACACCAATTACAGTGAAGCATATTCAAGGACTTATATTGTGATAATGAAAAAACTTAAGACCCAAAAGTTTATATTCTGTATAAAAAAAGCTATTAATAGTGGTTATTGTCAGGTACTGAAATAAAGGATAATTTATTGTCTTCCTAACAATTTTCTATTTTAGAAAATATTTTTCTATTTTCTATACATTTTCACAATGACAATATATTATTGTCAATATATTTAGAAGTTTTTCTTGCACTTTTACAATGCTAATACATCATTCTACAATGATCATGTAATATTATATATATTATTATGTCGATCTGTGCATAAATACAGAAATAAGTAGATAAAAATATTCATTTCAGCAACTCTGATGTTCCATGTTTCTACATGTTTAAAGGGTTTTGAAATGAAATATACATTTTCAAGTAAGTTTATAATTGGTTGCTCTGGCGAAGTTCCAAGCTTATTTGATGATGCTACTCTTTCTTTCTTTCTTTCTTTCTTTCTTTCTTTCTTTCTTTCTTTCTTTTCTTTTCTTTTCTTTTCTTTTCTTTTCTTTTCTGTTTCTTAGACAAAATACAGTTCTAACACTGCTTATTTTGCTCATGTAGACTGCCATTATTCCAAATGATTTTAAGTGTACATCTTTGAGGATGGAAAACCAAATACATTTACTTAACCTCATCATGGGATACCTGGGAGGTTAAAAAATGTTATGATTGACCAATGTCCACAAATACCCCTGGTCAAATTTTGCAGCCTTGTGGGATAGCAGTAGTAGGGTAGAGAAAGGAAGGCCATAGTCAAAACTGTAGCCTCCTTTGAGCCATGTTCAAACTCAAAATCCTTTAAAGTTGCACTTACTAAATCCATCTCTCTTGAATTATCAATAGTAACTTACTGGTCTTTCAACATCATAGACTCATGCTGTGAAATTTTGAAAGCCATTATTATATGCACAGTGTTTAGGGGGAAATGAAATCCTGCCTTTGTGATTGTACCATAGAGGGCAATTGCAAAGACATGCAGCCTGACAAAGCACACATTCTGTGGATCTAGTATTTTATTTCTTTGCAATTGGTACCCCAGATAATAGAATATTCCCTTGTGTTGTCACTGAGGCATTTTCATTTCTCACTGGCTATTTCATGCCATCCTGAGCATTTAGCAGAACACCAATACCAGAATGTCAGACTAAGGATGTCTTCCTATCACTGAACAAAACTATCTGAGATTTGTTTGGGCTTAGGACAGGAGTGGACAGCTGGGAAGCATTTTGGTCAAGGAGAAAAATGACACATTTCTGAACTGGAATGATAGATTTGGAAGCCTGCTGATCTGTGTTCATTTTTCCTTTCTGGGAAATAAAAAAGAAAAGAAAGAAAGAAAGAAAGAAAAGAAAGAAAAGAAAGAAAGAAAGAAAGAAAGAAAGAAAGAAAGAAAGAAAGAAAGAAAAGAAAGAAAGAAAAGAAATACCAACCAATTGCCACAACTAACTAAAAATAAAGCCGATGGGCTGTTCCCCTACATTGAATTTACAGTTATGATAATTCCGGTTAACTATAAACATTCTGTTAAAAAATCTAATTTCTCGAGATGCCTGGGTGGCTCAGTGATTGAGCATCTGCCTTTGACTCAGGTTGTGATCCTGGGGACCTGGGATTGAATCCTACATCAGGCTCCCTGCAGGAAGCCTGATTCTACCCCTGCCTATGTCTCTGACTCTCTCTGTGTCTCTCATGAATAAATAAATAAAATCTTTAAAAACTCTAATTTCTTTGTTCAAAAAGCTTGTAGGGGTTGAATATTAAAAAAAAAAAACTTTCTGATAGATGAGTACCAAATATATGGTGGTAATAAATTCTTGCACTAGGTTAACTATACACTTTGCTAATAATGTTGGATGACACAATCCACAAACACCACTGGTAAGCTGGATTTTGGCATGTGTACAAAGGTTTTATTAAACATACATTGCCAGTGAAACATGCCTGGCTTACTCATGATCAGGCAGCCGTGTTTTATATATATTTATATGTATATTCATACACATATACACATACACACACAGACCAGATCACTCCCTTGACTCCCTGCGGCCTTTCTGACAACTATCTTACAGATCAAGAGAACTGTTTCTTTCTCTCTCAGCCAGGTTTTGTTTGGGTTGCTCTATGTGTCAGATGGAAACAACCATAAAACTTCACCCCATTTTACTCCATTAAAAATATGTATTCACAGGGTTTGTCAGTTTCTCTGAATGCCTGAGTAATCCTGCATTATTAAGTAGGCAAGCCAGATCAGGAACTGCAGTGTGATCCAAGTGTGAATAGTGACTTCAAGGAGCAGCAGAGGAAATGCATCTTGAACTTTCCTGAGTGATCGTCCCTCCAAGGCAAAAGTGATGCAGGATGGCCAGTGTATCTCTGGGCCTGGACAAGGAGTGGGTAAGATAATTTTTTCCTGAACAAAATTATTTTTTCTATTTATTTTCATCTTTCCCTTTTAAAATGTATAGATTTAGGTAAGTTCATGTTCATATATGTGTATATATATTAATATATGTGTGTATAACATACAAATAAACACATGTGGGTAATATTTGAAAAAATGTTTACTGATGGGGTCTCAATAAGAAAAGTTTAGGTAATACTGCCTATGAATTTTCAACCGTTTTATTTGACTATCTCAATTCATATTTATTGTCAGGAATATATCTCTTATATAATATCTCTTATACATCTCATATATAATGTCAGGCAATTATATCTCTTACTTTGTAACTAAATATTTTCAACAAGAATTTCTTCTTCCTATGTCAAGTTAAGAAACAGTATTATGACTGGAATAAGGTAGGAACCTCAGATTGTCTTTTCTTAGAGGAAGCACTGCTTATAACTGCTGGGTGAGGACCCATTTCTTTAGGGGGAAAGCTAATGGAACAGAGCACAGCAGTGAGCAGTAGTAGCATTATTCTTACCAAGCATGCTAATTGTCTGCTTTAGGGAGTCCCCACAACCTTGGATGCCCAAGGAATTGAGTGAAGCTTATCATCTCTACAGTCTGGAAGTTGAGCTCCTGAAAACAAGGAGACATGCATGGAGCTTGGGCTGTAGATCCTGGGGATACACCCAAGCAACAGAACTTCTTTGATGGCAAGGCTAGAAAGTCAAAAGCCTGTTTTGGAAGGAGTGAGGATCTACAATACTGAGGCAGGGGTTCTGGTCAAAAGTGGAAACCCAGCTGAAAATGGGACACAGATTAAACATGAGGGTTATTACTTTCTCCTTAGTTTTTTCATGTTGAGGAATGTGGAGAGATTCCTTGTTCCAGGAGCTAAACTAGGTATGGACACAATGGTGTGCAAAGGTGGTGAACACAGTCCCTCTTATATCAGAGTTTACCTTGTAGAGGGAAGTCAGGAATTAATAAAATATTCATGCTGATAAACAGAGAAGGAAGTGATCTAATTCCATAAGGCATAGAATAAAGGAAACTATCCCATAATTTTATGCTGGGAAATAGATGTTGAGGTGTTATGCTGCATCATCATTTCAATATCCTGGAATTTTAAAATAACATGACACTAGCCATAGAAAATTGTGACCCTAATTCATGGTACCATATAGGCTGTGATTAACTAATAAACATAGTTTTGCATATGTGTGTGAGAAGGTAGAAATAAAAATAAGAAAGATCACAAGAACTATTTAGAAGAACCCAACATTGATTATTTATTCAGCAAATTGAACATATTTCAGCGCTGAAAAAAAAATAGATATAGTTCCTTTTCTCAGGAAGCTTATTTTGAATGAGATAGACAAGAAGCAAATGACACAATAGGGTTCTCAATTGTGATATGTGCCCTAAAGAACCTAAAACAGGGTGATGTTGGTGATTGGATCTGAAAAGTCCAAGGGTACTTTGAACTGTGTGATTCAGGAGGATCCTTCTAAGGAAGTCCCAACTGACTTGTGACCCAAGAGATTAGAAGGACTAAAGTGCCAAAGGATTAGGGAAAAAAGGTTCTGAGCACAGCAACAGCAAGTGACTATAACATCTCTAAGGTAGAAATAACGTTAGCTTGAAGAATAGGTATCTAAGAATCTCCATCCATTCCTTCTCAGTAACATTGGTTTCCCCTGCTTCTACTCTTTCTTTCCTGTGTTTGGAGGAAGGGCAAAAGGTCAGGGAGGTACTGACATCAATGCCAACAGAACTCTAGCCACCAGCCTCAGGTTACATCAGTTCCTGGGAACCAGAGGTATGACTGGTCTATGAGTGGAAAATGGAACCCTTATTGGTGGTAGGTCAACTGGTTTTACCATGGGAGAGTTAGACAGGCTAGCAAAACATCCCAAACTGGAAGTTCTGATGAGTAGGAACACCATCCTGTTTAGCACGGACATCATGTCTACTTTGAAAGGGTAGAAGTCACAACAAGAGTGTTTAGAAACCATCCTTTCCCATAGAGAACAAATCCAATGACAGCAGGCTGCCAACTTAAGGGCAAAATAAGCCTAGTGGCTGAAGGTGAATGTGCTAGTGAAGGTGCTCTGATGAATAAGGGGAAAGAGAAAGGAAAATTCTGTGTTAGCAGCTTTTGAACCACATGAAATCAGGCTTTCAATTTTTAAAATCCCCCAATTTATTCCAGCATGTGCTACCTCCACTTGAGTAATTCCAAAGGATGCTGCATCCATCACTACAAGAAATGCTGGGTTTTGATAACTCAAGAAAGATTGCTGATTTCTTCAAAGTGCAAAGCTGTGAAACCCCGGGGTTATATTTATCCCTTTCATATCTCTGCTGACAAGCAACATGGGACATGTAGAAATAGTTTAAAATGTTCATGGTGAGAAAACATCATCCCTGAATGATACATTTCACATGTGCAATTCAATGGAATATTGTCCCCCTCCACACCAAATTCTGCTTCTTCCCCTAACCTCTTATGAGTTTGCCATTAGTAGCTGATCTGTTCCCTTTTCCTTTCTCCATTCCTTTGATTCTCCCTCTATAAATTATTTGTAAAGAGAAATAAGACCTTGAAATTCTAAATGGCCCTGTTCTTGCTTCATATGTACATATGTGCCCACATGTTTGCGCACCCATGCACATAGAATTTGGCATTAGAGAAAAAGATGGGAATCTGGGCCCAGAAACATTATAAATATTAGAACTGGGGTGACTCTTGAGTTTTCTAACTTCCAGTTTCCTCTAAAGTAAGTGATGAAAATAATACTTTTTCCAGAGCTTTTTGGTGAGCAAAGAAATTATCTGTTTAAAGGAATTTACATGAATCAAAACTCAACAAGGCAAGGTATTTTAAAGCTTTGGTGATAGTGTTTTTTTTTTTTAATTTTTATTTATGATAGTCACACACACACACACAGAGAGAGATAGAGGGAGAGAGAGAGAGAGAGAGAGGCAGAGACACAGGCAGAGGGAGAAGCAGGCTCCATGCACCGGGAGCCCGACGTGGGATTCAATCCCGGGTCTCCAGGATCGCGCCCTGGATCAAATGCAGGCGCCAAACCGCTGCGCCAAACCGCTGCGCCACCCAGGGATCCCGGTGATAGTGTTTAATATGACAATTAAAGATGTCTAATCTGAAACTTTACATAAATTTTGGATTTCATCCTCCCTTTTCCATTGTCCTCAGAATCTGAGATCCATGTAACTGTTGAGATTTTGAAGCTTTCCAATGCCAGGAAATTGAGAAGTTGTTCTCCTAAGATATGTGTTCCCAGAGCTTTGGATTTTATAGAAAAATAAGGCAACCTAAAGTAGAATAAATTTGGGATTCCAGGAATATGCAAACATTGGGCGTTCTGTTACTCATTGACATTCAAAAACTTTTGCTTATTAACTACATGGTTTCACCCTCAATCATAATTGCTCTGGAATTAGAAGGTGCACCCATGACAGAGATCGATTCCAGAGACAGATCTGTTGACCCACAGGAGCTTGGGACAAAAATCCTTTGCTAGAGAGGGAAGAGATTAGCATTCACATTAGGCAAAGGAACCTGTTCCAAGGTTTGAAACCTATCTTTAGAACCTCATTAACCCAGTATGAGGAGGTTGTGATATAGGAATTCAGAAGTGGGTATGAAGTCTCTTACTTTGAACTAGTACTTCTGTTCTTGCTTGTACCAACTTCCCGTTGTTATTCATACAAATTAGCTATTGATATATCTTTATCTATTTGTATATTTCTATACCCCAAACACTTTCCCTTGAAAAATGCATCTGCCATAGGCAAACTATATAAATCTACATCAGCTTGGAGTGAAACGATGACTATGGGAGAAAGTTATTCAACATACAGTGTGATACTAGTTTCAGGTGTAGAATTTAGTGATTCAGCACTTCCATACATTACCCGGTGCTCATCACAACCAGTGCCCTCCTTAATACCCATCATCTATTTAACCCATGTTCCTACCCATCTCCCCTCTGGTAACCATCCGCTTGTTCTCTAGTGTTAAGAGTCTGTTTCTTGGTTTGCCTCTCTTCCTCCCACCTCCATGTTTGTTTGTTTTGTTTCTTAAATTCCACACATGAGTGACACCAGATGATACTTGTCTTTCTCTGACTAACTTATTCACTTAGCATAATACTCTTTAGCTCCAGCCATGTCATTGCAAATGGCAAGATTTTGTTCCTTTTTATGGATGAGTAATAATCCATTGTAGAGAAAAGAATAAAATAAATCCTTTTGATTAGAACCAATATAAATCACATGTTTGGGAATCCTATAGATACTCATACACATTACAAATCTATTTATTAACTCTGAGAGATTAGAATTACAATAATTTGATTTCATGGGAAAAATAAATTTAACATTTTGTATTGTCTAAGACATTTTATGAAAGGCCAAGGTGCTGAATAGTAGTAATCATTAACAAATAGATGTTCCCTAACTGTTCATATGGATGAAACAGCATTAGTGTACAAAGACCTCACTTCTACTATGAGGAGTTGGAATAAAAATAAAAATGGAAAAAATGACTGTAGATTACCTTTCAGAACTCATATTTCATTAATCTACATGAATATCATTGTTTTAGTTTAATCCTGGCCTGGCCAATGGTAGTAATTTTCTCCATGGTAGGGGATGCATTTTTAACCTAACAATGTGATTAGGTGGGCCAGGAGAAAATCAAGGGGCATGAGGAAACAAATTGATTCCAAACTTGCATTTCTGCAGCAACTCCTAACCTTCATAGGTACAGCAAAAGATCCCAATGGCTTTCCTTCATATCCTCAGTATCTATAACAATCCCTTGTATATAGTAGGTAATCAGTGACTAAACTAAGAATCTGATGGGTGAATTAATAAAGTATTATTTCCCCCTTCTACTTTCTCCTTTATTACATCAACTAAAATTTCTCTCCTTTAAATGAACTGGGCGGGGGGGTGGAAGGGAAGGTGGGCGGGGGATGGGGGTGACTGGGTGACGGGCACTGAGAGGGCCGCTTGATGGGATGAGCACTGGGTGTTATTCTATATGTTGGCAAATAGGACACCAATAAAAAATAAATGTATATATAAAAATTTTTTTCTCTCCTTTAGTTCTTTTTTGTTTTTTCCTTAACTCCTAGGGAATATTGAAACAATCCTTTGAAAGTGTTCTAATGGATGAAAGAGAGAGAGCGAAAGGATTAAAGTCATAGACAGTACTGTGCATCCTGTTTAGAGTAGTGAATATAATACTTGAAATCACTAAACTTTATTCATATTAACAATGTCTTATATTGCTATAGTGGTTTATACTTTTTAAAAGTCACTTGATTTTCATAATCACCCATGATTTTAAAGATGAGGAAATTAAGATGTATAAGGCATAGTGCCTTATTGAGTTAGGAAGTGGCAGATGTCACAGGTTCAAATACAATACCGTCTTTCACTGCATTCTTCTGCCTCTCTATGAGGAGGAAAGTTAACAGAGCCTTCCCCTTAGAATGCTAAAGAAATATATTCCAAAGCTGACATTGAACAATTGCACAGTGCTGAAAAATGTTCTGTAGGAGCCAGCCAAAGGGAGTGAAGTCAAATTCTGGAAATAAAGATCAATGAGAAGTTTTCTTTCCTTTAGAGAAAACACTGAAACCATGAACTTCTAAAATTCTTCTGGTTCAGCCTAGAGTAAAGCTTGGTAATTCAATGCATCCCAATCACTCATTCAATCATTCAAGAGTTATTGCTTCAACGCCTCCTAGATGATAAGCTTTCCTGGACATGGAAATTTGTCTCTAGAAGGTCATCTCCAAGTTTAGGAGGCAGTGGGACTGTGGACTATGCAAAGAATCTGTAAGAATTCTGGTATTACCAGTAAGATTCTGGTATTATTGATCTATTTAGAGACTGAATAAAGGATCTGAGCTCACTCTAGATTTCTATCATAAACTGGAAACTTTTTTCCACAGTGATATCTCTATCTTAGTCACAAAAATAAATGTGAAATAAGAAAAATTCAGTGAAGTACTGGGATGTGTTCTCATGGTAGTCATGCCTATTATGAGCTCCCCAAGGATACACAGAATACTTTTCATCTCTGGTATTCCATGGTCATGCTAAATGCTTAGCACCTCGTGCATGCTTGATGGATGCTTTGTCAAGTGAACAACTAAAAAACACTGCAATTCAGCTCTGCAGAAGAAAAATGATGCTGGGCTTCAGAAAATATTGAATACCTCTGGACAAACACATTCAGGGAGGAACCATGTGTGAGTCTGATGTGGTTCTCTAACCTTGAGGACATTATGCTTTCCTGGACAGATTAAACATTTAACAACTAATCTAACCATGAAGCAGAAGAAAAAGCACTGGAGGTATATATGATAATGAGCCTACTGACATCAACATTTTTAAATGGCAAGAATTATTTTAAGCAATAATATTAGAATGTATTTTGTATTCAAATTACTAATGAAGAAAAGCAAAGCAAGAATATAGGGTAGTACCTACATGCAGATTCCAAATGACTCAGCATCAAATGGACCCAGGATAAGATTTAAGACATCATCCTTCATTCATCAGCCATGTATTGGATGTATCTGCTGAGTCTACAATGGGCCAGGACTATGCTATATTCTGAGAGTTTGGGCAGAAGTGGACAAGAACCACAAGGTCTGCCTACCTCTTGCTTAAAGTTTACACGGAGCCAATAACATCACAGATAAATGCACAATTACTAACTAATATGTGCCATGAAGCAAAAGGAAAGGATGGGGGAGGAGATACAAATGAAAACTCCTCTGGGTGGGGGAGAAAGTTTATCTAAGTGAGTACCACCAGCGCTAGGGCCTGAAAATGAGCTCAACTCTCCAGGAGAAGAAACAGTGGGGAGAGACCATCACCAGTGGGAACAGCATAGAGGGGAAAAAACTCTGGATGGAAAAGAACTAGACAGCTTTGAGGATCAGAGAGGCTCAGAAACTGGAACTTATCAAGAGTTGAGGCCAGAGATCCTGGGTACCATACAGGTGGGCAGAAATAAGGCATCTCAGCCCTTCAGCAGACTTGCTTCACACTCACTCATGAATGTAGGTGACAGCAGTAATTTCTCTAGTGTCTATCTGAAAACCATCTAAACCAGGGGGGTATATTGCTTACATTAGCAATATTTAAAATAATAATAAAGGGGCACCAGGGTGGCTTTGTAGTTGAGCATCTGCCTTTGGCTCAGGTCCTGATCCTGTGGTCCTGGGATGGAGTCCTGCATCAAGCTCCCTGAAGCATGGAGCCTGCTTCTCCCTCTGCCTATGTTTCTGTTTTCTCTCCGTGTCTTTCATGAACAAACAAACAAACAAACAAACAAACAAAGAAAACAAACTGGGGAAAAATTATTTTCCTTTTTCGATGCATGGGCATCAACTCAGGCCCTGAAGCTGAATCGCTGAACTTCCATCACCATGGTCTTTATGATCTCCAGGCTGACTGAGCTCCCAATAGTGAAGAAGAAACACTTCTCCCTTCTGTGTGTATGACGGAATTCTCCAGGTACCTCGGTCCTGCTTATAAATATCACAGGCAGCCACCGAGTTCCTGCCTGGTTGAATGATCCGCTTTACAAGCTTCTTTCCAGGTTTTTGAGTAAAGGTTTCCCTTATTAATTTTACCAGCCAGCATTCACTTAGCATTTGCTTTGAGGCATAATTGACAGGCAGGGTGACACCCGCCTGAGAGAGAGCCATAAATCAGAAATAATTTCCAAAATTGGCTGAGGGGCTGAAGTGTTGAATAGGCAAATACAGGTAAAAATCTCTTTATTAGGGCTGACAGGGACAGCAAATGTCAGCGAAGTGTTTCCTAATGTACCAGGCGAGATTAATTTTGGGGGCCTTTCCTGCACCACTAGGATGTTGTGTGTTCTCTAACAAGTATACCTCGCAGGGCTCCATAGCAGGGGAGTGGTGCAGCTGTAATTGAAGAAGCAGCTAACTCCTGAAAGGCAGGGAGCTCAGTCCTATAGCATTTTCCTGCTCTTGGAAAATCACTCTTTTGCCTTTAGACTCTATTTGCATTTTGCATTTTTTTTGTATGTGCACGGTGGAAAAGAGCTATAAGTCATGATCCAAAGAACTCAGCAGGATAATGAAGCCATACAAGGTATCGGAAAGGAAAGAAATCATCTACTGCGTGGTAGAAGAAGAAAACTTTCATGAAAAATGAGGATCTGGAAAAGTAAGACTGAACATGTGTAATCTCTGCTAAAAAAAGAATTCAATTCACATCTTGGGGGTAAAGAATAATGCCATCTTTTTCTTCTGTTTCAGTTTCATGGAGATTCAGCCATAGGCCCTCTCCAACCCAGCTTCAGAGATCTCTATTATAAGGATAAAATTTGGTCATTTTGTAAACAGTACACAGATGCTTGTGCTGTAAATTAAAAGAAAATGCAGTGCTTTTTTTTTTCCTCCAGATATCTATTTAAAGATGTTTTCTAAGTTATAGCTGACAACAGCAAGATGAAAAATAGAAAATAGGATGAAAATTATATGCTGGGCAAAATTATACCCCAGTACATTCTGAAAAGTCTACACAGTAGCAAAATAGTAATCCCATCCTGGAATGTTCTCCTCCTAACAGTTGATAAAATAGATCAGACTAGAGACTTTAAGTAATAGATATCGTTAAGAAGACTTATTTTTAGATAATTAAGGAATGAAGATATTTACTAGCTAGGATCAGAAATATAAATAATACTTTAGAGGGCCACCTCATTGGGCAAGCAAAATTACCTAGATAAGAAAAGGGTGAGTAGCTGTTAGTATTAGACATCAATTCTTTGCCTGACACTGTACTAGGCACCTTGCATATTAGATCTTCACAAACACTGCATAGCACTTGTCTGTATTAAATTGAGTTCAAGCAACAGGAGCTCAAAATAATAGTGATTTTGATAAGACAAGTGGTATTTCTTTGAAACAAAACTATGTCGAGGTGAGCAGTTTGGTATTGACATTGTGACTCTGCCCCTAATGTTGCACCAGATGATTAGCCGTTTACCACATTTTTTGGTTCCCCGGAGGGTGTGGTCCTGTCCCTCATGGACCAAGATAGTGTTTAGAACTCTAGCTTTCTCATGTGCATTCTGAGTGTCAAGATGAGGAACAGACAAAGCAGAAAAGCAAGGACCTGCCTCAGTTCTTTTTTTTTTTTTTTTTTCCAGAAAGTTTCTGGAAAGTAGTTACATGACATTTACATCTTATCCATCCAAAGTTAACTGCAAAAGAGTCTGAGAATTATAGCTTTTATTCTGGGCAGCCATGTGCCAGCTAAAACCAGGCCTTGTCTTACTGTCTAACTGTAGAAGAACGCAAGAAGGTATATTGGAAGACTATTAGCTATCTCTGGCATGATATTATTTTTCCCGTTTTGCAGGTTAGGTAACAGAATCTAAGAGAGGTAAAATAATTTTTCCTAAATTAAAAAAAAAAAAAAGCTAGTAAGCAATTTCAAAGTCTGCATTCTTCTCATTTTGCCATAAGGCATAAAAAGAATAAGA
Organism: Canis lupus baileyi; assembly: GCF_048164855.1. Lineage (NCBI taxonomy): Eukaryota > Metazoa > Chordata > Mammalia > Carnivora > Canidae > Canis > Canis lupus. Next base: position 46,482,531 of record NC_132839.1, on the reverse strand, counting down.
ACTGATCCAATTAAATTTTTTACACTCTGTCAATTAAATTTAGTTCAATTCAACTAATTCTAAAAGCTCATATCTTGTGCTTACCATAAGTAAGAAACTATTTTAGGCATAGGGCATTGTGCTGGCTAGGAGAGGATTTATGGAACATAAATATGGATGAAAATATAGATATGTTATTTCTTTTTAGTATATCTATAGATGGCAATGGCGATGGAAACAGAGATACAGGCAAAATAGATACAGGCAAAATCATGGGGAAGGTATGGAAGCATTAGCCTCAAGACCCTTTACTTGCTTGAGCTTTCAAAGATCCAAGTAGGGAACCCAACACTGGGTCATTTGGTTTTGTACCATTTGCAAAAGATATTTTGAAGATTTATTTATTTATTTTAGAGAGAGAAAGAGAATGTGGAGAGATGGAGGAGCAGAGGGAGAGGGAGAGAGAATACCCAGCAGAATCCCCACCTGAACATGGAGCCCACATGGAGATGGACCTCACGACCCTGAAATCATAACCCCAGCTGAAATCAAGAGTTGGTCACCCAACCAACCGAGCCACCCAAGTACCCCTGCAAAAGATATTTTAGGTATAATGAGCTACAACTTCTCTTTCTTCTTTGACTTTGACTTGTTCACATTTTTCCCTTGTGTTGGGTAGATCACTGGAATGGCCCCAGTTATTTGAGGGACTCCCTTTAGTTATTAGGGGATGAGTTGGGAAGCTGCTCAGTCTGGATCTATGAGAATTCATTTACATGACTTACTGTCACTTCTACATGTAGTTAGTTTGTTGTTAGCAATCCTATGTAGAAATGACCTCAAATATGCTCTTATAAATAATCAAAAGTAGTGAATCACATCAATACATTGGGGGAAAAAATCAATATGAGATGATTTGATGTAAAACATTCACATTGAGAAATTACAAATAGTATTTCACTAGAAGGAGTCAATTTAGTTAATGAGTGATGTCAGAGTATTTTACTCCTCAAGAGCAACTGAAATGGCCTGAAATCATGTGAAAAGACTTGAAAAAGGTTCTCCCTCAAAAGGTATTCCCATTTGACAGTAATTAAAACTTTTACCTGAATTTGCCAATTATGAGAGTTCTGAGTTTTAAAATATTTTCCCTGAACATTCAACAACTTAAAAACACTAAATTTGACTATTATCCTTTTCCACCTTGAGTTGTATTAGCACCTTGGTTGAAAATTACTGGGTCATATATATGTGGTTCTATTTCTAGACTCTCTATTTTGCCTAACCAGCCTATGTTGTCTTGATTTTTATTATACCTTCATAAAAATTCTTAAAATCAAGTAAGAAAATTTGCCAATATTTTTTATTTTTAAAACAGTTTCAGCTTTGCATTTTAATATTAATTTTAGAATCAGACTGATAATTGACACTAAAAATAGCCTGCTGGGATTTTGATTCCTATTGCTTTGAATTTATACTTTGAGAGAAATTTGTCATATTAAAAATTTTCAGTCCTCTTTCTTTAGTTTTCTTAATTTATTTATCTTTAAATTTATTAATTAGTTTTCAGTGTACATCTTTTGTCAAATCTATTTGTAAATGATTTGTTTTATTCTGACTTTTTTTTACATAGCAGCGTCTCTTAAAATTTTATTTTCTTATTATTTGTAAAATATTAATATATAAGAGAAATGCCACTGATTTTTTTTTATTGACCTGGAATTCTGCAATATTGCTGCATTCCCTCTCTCATAAATTCTGAGTTTTGGACTTTTGTTGGTAGTTTCCTTAGGATTTTCTTTGCAATAGTTTTGTTTCCTGTAAATAACAAAAACTTTCCATTTTCCTTTCAAATCTTTGTGCCATTTCTTTATTACACTGTCTCAACTTTTAAGAAAAATGAAATAAAAGTTATAGAATGGACTTCCTTACTAGCTTTCTGATCTTAGATGAAAATATTGAATGTATCACAATTAAGTTAATTTTTATATAGATATCCCTTAATTAGATTGAAAATATGCCTAATTTTCTCTGAGTTTTTATCATGAATGACTAATGAATTCTATTAAATAATTTTTTCTGCATTTATTGAGATAACATGTGCTTTTTCTCCCTTATGCTAATAATGTGGTGAATTTAAATTAACTTTTATATGTTGAACTAACCTTGCCTTCCTGGGACAAACCATGTCTAGGCAGTATATATTATTGTTTTTATAGACTGATGTATTCAATTTCTTAACATTTTGGAATCAATGTTATCCTGAACTCATAAACCAAATTAGTGTATCTTCCCTCCTTCCAATTTTATGAACATTGTGTGACATTGGTATTAATTCTTCCTTAAATTTTAGAAAGTCGTCACCATTGAGGCATCTGGGCCTGGAAACATTCTTTTTTGTCTTCTTTGTTTTTTTTTCTTGGAGTGGGGGGAATAAGAAACTTTTAAAATTTTATATTTAACATTTTAATAGATATAGAGTTCTAGAGACTAAATGTTTCTGTTCCCCAAAATGTGTATGTTGAAGCCCTAACTCCCATTGTGGCTATTTGGAAATGGGGCCTCTAAAAAGTATTTAAGGTTAAATTAGGTCATAAGGATTGGCCTCTGATCTGATAGTACTAGTGTCCTGTCAAGGGACTCCAAAGTGGCAAGAAAAGACTATGTGATACCATAGCAGGAAGACAGCCATTTTGTCAATTTTGTCTAGGCTGTTGAACTTATTGGAAACAGTTGTTCAGAATATCTGATTATTATCCCTTTAACTTCCATAGAACCTATAATGATACCCTTCTTTTCTTTCTTGATATTAGTAATTTGTATTGTCTATTTTTTCTATTAATTGTATTCATTTTTTTAAAGCTATTTATCATTTTGATGATTTTCTTTACTGCTTGCCTATTTTTTATCATTGATTTCTGCCTTGATCTTTTTATTTCTTTACTTCTAATTTCTTGGGATTTACTTTGTGCTTCTTTTACTAGTTTCTTAGAGTGGAAATTTAGATTATAGACTACTTTTTAACCTTGACTCTTTTCCCTTTTAAGTACCTAAATATATAAATTTCCCCTAAGAGCAGTTTTAGCTACATTCCACACATTTTGATATGTTGTACTTTCATTATCATTCAGTTAGAATAATTTCTAATTTCCCTTGTGATATTTTATTTGACCCTGTGTTATTTAGAAGTCTATTGTTTAACTTTGATATGTTTTAGGCTTTCCTATATATTTTATTGTTTCTGGCTTCTAATGTAATTTCACTGATGTCAGAGGAAATAGTTTATAAGATTTCAACCTTTTAAATTTATTGAAATGTGGTGTATCTTGAACTGTCTCTTGTGTAACTGAAAAGAATATGTGTTCATAGTTGTATAATGATCTGTGTCCATTAGGTGAAGTTCTTGAGTGTTGTTCAAATCTTATATATTTATAATAATTTTTTCTTTAGTTCTATTAATACCTGATAGAGAGGAAGGGAGAAGGAAGGAAGGAAGGAAGGAAGGAAGGAAGGAAGGAAGGAAGGAAGGAAGGAAGGAAAAGAAGGAAAAAGAAAGAAAGAAAGGAAGAAAGAAAGCAAGCTTCAAATATGACTCTGGATTTATCTAATTTTCCCTTTAGGTCTATTAGTTTTTGCTTAATTTATTTTGAAACTCTGTGTTTAGATGAATATACATTTAGGATTGTTTTATCTTTGTGATGAATTGATCCTTTTTTCATTATGAAGTGACCCAATTTATTTCTGGAAATAATATTCCTCGTTTTCAAGTCTAGTCTGTCTGATATTAATATAGCAATGCAAGCTTTCTCTTACTTACTGTTCCCATGGCATATTTTCTCCCATTCTTTTACTTTCAACTTATCTGTGAGTTTATTATTTAAAGCACACGTTTATAAAAAGCGTATGTGTAGTCTTATTTTCTATTCATTCTGAAATGTCTAATGTTTTATATGGAATTTTTTCCACCCATATACATTTATTGTGCTTATCTATATGTCTGAGTTTAAGTTTCACATTCTACTTGTTCTATTTTGTGGTTGTTTCCTTGTTTCACATTTCTAGTCCTCTTTTTGGATTAATTTTAGATTTTTAAAAAAGATTTTATTTATTTATTTATTTGATAGAGAGAGAGAGCATGAGCGGGGTAAGGGGGAGCAGAGGGAACAGCAGACTCCCCACTGAGCAGGGAGCCCGAGGCAGAGCTCCATCCCAGGACACTGGGATCATGATGGGAACCAAAGGCAGACACTTAACTGACTGAGACACCCAGGGGCCCCAAATTTAGAAATTTTCAATATTCCATTCTAATTCTTCTACTGGCTTTTGTTTTGTTTTCTTTGGAGAGAGAGCACACGAGTTGTGGGGGAGGGGCAGATGAAGAGGGAGAGACAGAATCTCAGAGAGGCTCCAAGAACAGTGCAGAGGCAGACTCAAGACTCAATCTCATGACCCCGAGATCACCACCTGAGCCAAAATCAAGAGGTGGATGCTTAACTGACTGAGCTACCCAGGCTCCCCTCTTTTGTTGGCTTTTTGTTATACCTCTTTCTGTTGTCATTTTTGAGGTTACACTAGAGATTACAGCATGCATTCTTATCACAATCTTGAATTAGCTTTATATCATTTCTGTATGTAATGAAATAACCTTATAACAGCATAATTTCATTTATACTTCATCCTATCTTGTGTGCTATCTTTATGCTTTTACATGCTATAAACCCCATAATATACTGTTGTGATTTTTTTTCCCTTTACCTAGTCTTTTAAAGAATGTTTGACTTTTAAAGAATTTAAGAAAGTAGTCTCTCTATGTACCATTCAACCAAGGCCCAGAAGACTGTGAGGCTGCATGATGTTGGAACCCCAGGGAGATGGAAGAAACTGAGATTCTGACAGCTGGAAGTCTGCGAAATCTTCCAGCCTCCATTCCCAGCCTCTGCTCAATCATCTAAATTTTTTTGTAAGCATCTTGGCTGAAAGGATACTTTGCATTCAGGGCTCCTCCAGATGCAGTCTGAAATGGCAGCCTATAGATTCATCAAAAAGTCTATTTATTTCTTTTTCTAAGCACTGACTAAACTTTCTTACAGGTTTGCTCCTCAGACTACCTGCCTCTAGCTTCAGGATTGACTCTAGGTTTGAATGTGTCTTATATTTTTCACTTAGAAAAAAATTATCTTTCTAGAATTTAGGGATTTTTGTTGCTGTTATCATTCATTGTTTTTCATTTGTGTGTGTGTGTTTGTATGTGTGGGTTTAAATTTCTTTTTATCCACAGCTTTTTGATATTAACTAGAAAACTGATTAACTTAATCAGTTACTTGATTAACTGATATTAATTAGAAAAACGTTTTGTTTTTAAATTATTTCTATTATTGTTAACTGATGATTTCTTGCTATTTCCTGAGAGCTAAAATCTTTCATTGTTCTGTATTCCACACAAAACAAAAATGGAAGCCTCTAGAGTTTCTTCTTTCTTTCCTCCCTCCCTCCCTCCCTCCCTCCCTCCCTCCCTCCCTCCCTCCCTCCCTCCCTCCCTCCCTCCCCTCCCTTCCTCCTTTCTTCATTCCTCCTTCCTTCTTTCCTTCCTTTCTTAATATATGAAATAGATTTCTCCCTCATCCTATCCTTCTACAATCTGACATCTACTAGTCCTCTAAAGCTTAGGGATGTTCCTTCCATGAAAACTCTTTCCCAAATATACCTATGCATATACAATTCAGAAAGCCTTCTCCCTTTTCCAACAGGGTCTTATTTACCACCTCTATCACTGCTTTCTACATAGATGTAGGTATTCACACGGATTGCTTTTCATGCTTAGCTTTTCTTTTCTTTTTTTTTTTTTTAGCTTTTCTTTAATGTACACATCACATGCACATTAACAGTTCCTGTCCAAGAAGAGTTCCATCCCCTCAAATGTAGGGACCATGTTTTTTGTTTGTTTAATGTTGTTATTTTATTTTATTGAATTTATTGGCACTCACAAACCAGCAGAATGACCATGAGGTTGTTTGAAGATAACAGTGAACATAATGATGACAATTCTTTTGGTTGAAATAGTAGGAAATACAAGATATGAGGTTGTTTTTCCACATAATAAATCTTCTTTGGTACAATAGAAGATGTAATGAAGCACTCTCCAAATACACATGTACTTACTGTGTATACATTATTATAACATAAACATGAGTATCTATAAACACAGAGTCAGGATGTCTTACTCTGCCAAACATAAATATACTCAAATGTATTGATAACCTGATGTGCTGTGACCATTTATTTTATTCTGTGTTGGATATAGTGTTTAATATAGGCTTTAAGAATTTATAGATTATGATAAGCAAAAACATATTATTATGGGAAAACAACTGAATTCAATTCAGGGGACTTAATCGTTATTATAAAACACACTAAAGAAATTCTCTGTGAAGGAAATATTTTCTTTCTTTAATTCAAAGCACAGTTCAATGTGCCTTTCCCTGAAAGCAAATCTCTACTTCTCAGATGACCTTCCTTTTAGTATCCATCGTACTTGTAATGATTCTTCCTCAGGTTCAGGAGTCGTATACAAATATTAATTATGGAATGGATGTTCATGAATGCCATAAACTAGAACATAATTTACATTTCTAAAATATATAGCTATATAGGGATTACTTGGAAAATGTATAGCTTGAGTAGAGACTATTTTCTGGAGAAAAAAAATCATCTACAAATGCTCTATAAAAATTATTTAGCACAACAGAGCAGGCATAACAGAGAAAATGGTTTGAATGGACCCATGGGTAAAGGTCATAGACTACAATTTGCATCCTTGCAACTCTCTGACAGTCGAGATTTACAATCCAGACTTTTGAGGATCACTTTCCATGTCATGATTAAAACTTTGAAATAAATCACCTGAAGATGGAATAACTTCTCAATTCCCTTTCACGTCAAAGATTTCCAGACCTTACTTTTTGTTCAATTCCTCATACTCCTGAGCTTCCCAAGATCTGTTTGGTTCCCCATAGAGAAGGTCTTACATTGCCATCTTCCCTCTCCCACATCCCCCTCTTTGGTTCTTTAAGGTCAAAAAGCACAGAAAGAAGTGGGACTGACAAAGGACTTAAGGAAGCCATATTTCTTGGTTAATATTGAACTTAAAGAGTGTACTTCTGGGGTGCCTGTGTCGCTCAGTCAGTGTTTTCCTTCAGCTCAGGTCAGGATCCCAGGGTCCTAAGATCGAGCCCCACATCGGGCTTCCTGGTCAGCAGAGAGTCTGCTTCTCCACTACCTCTGCGCCTGCTCTTGATTTCTATCTGTCAGTAAGTAAATAAAATCTTAAAACAAACAAACAAACAAACAAAAAAGAGTATTTCTAAAGAAGGTTAAAGAACTTCAATTATGCTTTTAAAAATCAAACCCAAGCCATAAGATTCTTAAACATAGGAAACAAACTGAGGATTGTTGGAAGGGGTTGGGTGGGGTGGGGGGATGGGGTAACTGAGTGATGGGCATTAAGGAGAGCACTTGATGTAATGAGGAATTGAAGAATCATGAAATCCAACCGCTGAAATTAACACTACACTGTATGTGAACAAATTTGAATTTAGGGGATCCCTCAGTGGCTCAGCGGTTTAGAGCCTGCTTTTGGCCCAGGGCCTAATCCTGGAGACCAGGAATCGAGTCCCACATCAGGCTCAGGCTCCCTGCATGGAGCCTGTTTCTTCCCCCGCCCCACCCCCCCCCCCGTCTCTCAGGAATAAATAAATAAAATCTTAAAAAAAAAGACTTTAAAAAAATTTTTGAATTTAAATAAAATCTTGAAAGAAAAAAATCAAACCCAAGAAATTCACTCACCATACTGAAAATAAACAATAATTTTCATATATATCTCCCGCCCCATTATACTGTGTGATATTACATAGGGACATAAGGAATATCTTCTTTATAATTGTGTCTCTAACACCTTACCAAGTCAGAGCTAAATATTGGCAAAAGTAACTGGAAAAAAAAAAAAAAGCGTGAGGAGAGAAGGAGACAAAGCTTCTATAATTCAATGATAAACAGCTCGTACTTTATAATTGCTTTAGTCTGAATCCTAGAGCAAAAAGTCATATATTTTAATTCAAAGTGTCTTGATTTTTTTTTTTTTCGAAGCCTATGACTCATTCTTGCACAAACCTTTTCAGACCTTGGTTGAATCTCTCACTGATTGTCTTGGCTCATATGTGAATTTTCCTGTGCAATTTAGATACAAATCTGCAGGAATTACATAGATTGAATGCTGACTGGCATTTTTATAGGCCAAATTCTCTAAAAATTTTCTCCTTAAAAGCTGCCAGTAATAGCCTCCCCACGTATTCTGTCTTCTCAGGGAATCCATCTTCATCCTGAGACTGTCCTAGAGCAGTGTCTCTTCTCATCCATGTTTATTCCAGGAAACAGAAACCCCGTTTGAGCTGGTTAAATAACAAGAAAAATGTCCCAAAGTAGAGTAAACTTCAAAGTTAGTTCCAGGGGTGCCTGGGCAGCTCATTTCAGTTAAGCATCCCACCCTTGATTTCGGCGTAGATCATGATCTCAGGCGTGTGAGATCAAGCCCTGCCTTGGGTTCTGTGCTAGGCATGGAACCTGCTTAAGATTCTCCCTCTTAGGGCACCTGAGTGGCTCATTCAGTTAAGCATCCAACTCCTGGTTTTATCTCAGGTGGTGGTCTCCAGGTTGTGGAATCAAGCCTCTACATCAGGCTCCATGTTTGGCATGGAATCTGCTTGAGCTTCTCTCTCTCCCTCCCCCTCTGCCTGCGCCCCCCAAAAAGCCAGTTAGAATTCTTGGTAATTTCACTAAAGACCTGGTTTCCTCCTACTTTTCTGCTATGATTTATGTAGAATTAACTTCCTTCACGATTTCAAAATGGCAGTTGACAAGTCAAGGAGAAACATATTTTCTTTTACAATGAGAAAGAAAGGGAGAAAAACCTGGGTTTGAATTGATTCAAATGCAAGAGAGGAGTTAGGAAGTGGGAAAAGTGAGTATGGACCAACCTTTAAAGTTTCCTATAAAGGGAGCAGAGACATGGAGTGATGATATGATGATATGGATGAAGGAGAAGTAAGACAATGAGTGGGATGTTATAATTATTATACTGGCGATGATTATTTTTCCAAAGAGTTGAGCTCAGAATAACTTGTTTGATCAGGTTTTCCTATTTTCCTATGTTCACTCACCCCATGCATCTTTTTCTGTGAAGCACCTGTTCTTTGCCTACTTTATTGGGTTGTCTTCATATATTCTTGATACTATGTCTTTTTCTATACATATTGCAAATATTTTCCTCAAACTGTCAGTTCCTCCACCTGCAAAAAAGAGGTTCAGGAAGGAAATCAAATGGTTGTTCTCTTGAAGGATTTAAACCTGGTCTAGTAATCAGTCGGGTCTCTCTCTCTTTTTCTTTTTAAATATTACATACTAAAACTTAGGAGTGTCACATGTAGTGCAAGACATCATCTTAATATCTTATTCTTAGAACATATTATTATTATTGTGCATTGTTTAAGTAATAGCCACCCTTTTTGTTAAGGTAATAACTAATACTAGGCATTGCTGAACAGCTATATGCATGACATTATTTCATCCTCACAATGTTGTGAATTAAATATTGTAATCTATGTTACACCGATGAAGAAAATGAGCTTCAAAGGGTTTAAGTACTTCACCCAAGGTTACACATTAATAACAGGAAAGAATCCAGATTTGAACCCTGGGTTGACTCCAAACCACTAATCTAAACTCCTGAAGTGTAACTTTTAAAATCAATGATCATTAGAGTTTAAACTGACCTTGAAGATCTCTTATTGCAACTACCTTAAAAGGCAGGTGAGGGTGGTTGTTAAAAGTGTGGAGCTGAATTTGGGCTACACCATTTAGAAGCAATTTTATGGGCTTCATTTTTCTTATCTGTATGATAGGGAGTGTATCACTAATCTCACAGAACAGTCTTTGGGATACATATGAGGATACATATAAAGCAGTGTTTGGTATATAGTAAGTACTTAATAACTAGAACTCATTATTACTATTACTATTATTATTTCTACTACTTTTTCTCCCCACCCGATACCCAAATCTCTTTTGTCAATGGATCCAGTAAGTGATTACCTAGAATTGAGATGAATCCCTCTTGCTAAAGTGAACTTACTATCTCCTAGAGAGGTCCATTCTAACTCCAGTAAAATTCTAGTTATTAGAATGTTCTTCCTTATAGCCAGCTGACAATCGACCTTCTCAAAATTATTTTTAACAGACTTTCTAGGATGGCATTTAAAAGACAAACAACATTTTGAAGATTATTATGTCACTGGAAGTTGTCTTCTAGCCAAGAAAAAAAAATATATGATGGTTATCTTCTCTGTACCTAAGCTCATCAGTGTCCCTCTTAAAGTTCTGAACAGAGCCTCTTGTATAGGTGTGATGGTACAGCCCATAGGTAAGCAAGATGAGGTTCCTCCCTGCTCTGGGTCATCTATGCCACAACCACGCCACTTTGCTTCTTATGCAGCCATGTTGTACAGCTGACACATATGCCACTTATAAGTCAAATCACACTGTCCTTATGCAAATGAGGGGCTTGGACGCAAAGATAGAGTTTGTATTTAGCTGACAAACTCAAGTACCTGCAATTAAGTGGTTTCCAAGATAGTATGGTTTCCTTATTCTTACAGTATAATGTATTTCTCAAATATAATCAAAATGAAGTTTTTGAACTGACATGTAATACTAAAAGAAACTATTCCTTAATAATCTTTTTTTTAAAGATTTTATTTTATTTATTCATGAGATGCACAGAAAGAGAGAGAGAGAGAGAGGCAGAGACACAGGCAGAGGGAGAAGCAGTCTCCATGCAGGGAGCCCGATGTGGGACTTGATCCTGGTCTCCAGGATCACGCCCAGGGCTATAAGGCAGCGCTAAACCTCTGAGCCACCAGGGCTGCCCAATAATCTTTTTTTAAAAAAGGGTTTTAATTAATTCCACCTGCTTCTTTAGGAGCATCAACTGGGCACAAACTACAGGTGAAACTGCAACATTCTGTGACTCTGTCCACACGTGCCATAGTTCAGGGAATAGTTTGATCACATCTCTTATTTCTTCTTATTAGCCCAATAGCTAGTCATGAACCTGTCCTCCAGCCATTCCTTCCACTCTTAGGCTTGCCATCAAATTCATTTTATTTGTTCTTGCTGTGTAATTCCTTCTTCTGGTTATTTTTTTTCCTTCCTCCCTCCCTCATTCCACCCGCTTTTCTTCCTTTCTCCCTCCTTCCTTTTCTCTCTCCCTCCTTCCTTTTTCCTTCTTCCCTTCTCCCTTTTTTCTTCTTCTTTCCTTTCCTCCCACCTTCATTTTTCTTTCCTCTCTCTTCCTCCCTCCTTTCCTTCCTTCCTCTCTCTCTCTGTTAATTATAAACCTGGTTTAAATGAGGTCACAGGCTTTGCTGTTATTGTTGTTGTTGTTATATGGGGTGATGAATATCTGAGAAAGGGAAATGCAGAGGAGGTGCCAGCATACAGCGTTATAGATGATTCAACCCAAGCCATCACCCCTCACTGTCTGAATAGTTAAAAACACACCCTCCTGGCAGCAGTTAATGAATTGTAGCTTCTACGTATTGGCAAGCCAATAGTCAGTCACACATCTCTACATCTTATTATCATTATTATTTTTCAGTATTCACATCCCACTTCTCTCTTATCAAAAATACTTTAGAAGCTTACAGTAAAAGAATAATGCAATCAGACTGAATCATTGTCATGGAATAAATATAAAATCAAGCAATAGAGGGGGAAGTTACTCAAAGATCCATGTACAATGGCATTAATAACATGAATGGCTGCTTTTCCTTCTCTTTCAAACACTTCCACTTATCCTACTAGGATTCCCACTCTGTGAGCAGCAAATTTTTGCCTGTCTTCTACTTGTCAGAAAATGTTCTCCCTTCCTTGACTTTAATCAATGGCTCTCAATTGAGGGTTTATGTTAGACTCCTAGGGGGAGCTTGGGGAAAAAAAATAGATGCCCAGAGTACACATCAGTCCAATTGAATCCACTTTTGTAGATAGGGGCCGGACCTGCAGGACACTGCTCCCTCTGCATCCCCCAAAAGAAAAGGATGATTATTGCTTATTTCCAAATTCTTCAGGGTCAGAACTGTGGTCACTATCTTGATGTCTCATATCACCTTGACCACAATTCCCCCACGCTCCTATAAAAATGCCTGCACCAACTCTCCACCCTCTTCTCCTTTATCTATACATGTCTTCATTTTGCTCTAACTCACTAAAGATTTTAAAATCTGTCTCAAAGTTTTTTTTTTTAAGATTTTATTTATTTATTCATGAGAGACACACACAGAGAGAGGCAGAGACATAGGCAGAGAGAGAAGCAGGCTCTATGCAGGGAGCCTGATGTGGGACTCGATCTCGGGACTCCAGGACTATGCCCTGGGCTGAAGGCAGATGCTGAACTGCTAAGCCATCCCGGGATCCCTTGGCTCAAAGTTTTACTTTCCATCTCTCCTCTTACTATCATTCTCAAACATATGGTGTGGTCAATATAAGAACAAGTTCTGGAACCTGGGTGTCAGTTCCCATTCTGCCATGACTAATGTTGCTACCATGGGAAGATTATTTATATCCTCTTTGCCATAAAATGGGGATGGCACTAGGAGTGGTAGCTGTCAGTGTTGGGATCAAATAAATTGCCATGTTTGTTTCTATGGGTTATTGGTCCATATTATGGTTTTCTTGGCCTATTGCCATAACCTCTCATTGGTACCCTATCTGAATTCTCTTCTCTTTTCTAATCAATTATCTATCACAAATACAAGTCTAACCATATGACTCCCCTGCTGAAAACCTCCCCAACCTTCCTAGTGCCTGTTAGATACAATGTGGTTTCCTATGGGCAGCATATAAACTATTCACTGAGCTGGTTTCCAACAAATCCTCTAATGGTGCCTTCCTTCATTAACATCTTCCCCCTTCTTCCTTGCTCTGATATGTACATTATGGATCCTGTAGATATCATTGCATGTTTATACCAATATACTATAGTCAAATTTTATCAATATGTGGGCATGCTTCTTTGAGTGAGTTTTACAAGCTCTCTAGGCTTTAATATCCTCAGATATAAAATTGTGAGATTCTGTGAGCATTAGACAAATTTACAGATCCACACATATTTGCATACATACATACATACATACATGTTTACAGATCCATGCATATTCAGACATGTTTACAGAAGAGACATGCCCATAACAGAAACTTAAAAAAACAGCAGTAGCTGCTCTTAATTTTATCGTTGCAATTATTTTTTTTATTACCACATTACCATCGTCATTATTGTATCCCTTCTGTTAAGCTTGTCCTGTGTCCCCTCCTACTTACTCTCTGTAAAGGTCCTTCTAGGCCTTCATACCCATGGCCATAACACTTTTCCCCTTGGCTGTGATCACTGGCTTGTGTAACTAGCAGTCCTACTAACATGATCATTTTGAGAGCACATATAATCCAAGATCTGCTCCCTCGAAAGACAATGTTTCCTCTATCAGATTCATAGACGACTCACTTCAAATAATTGTATGTACCTGCAAGTCAACAGGAAGAGACTCAATTCCCTGACGCTGAGACCCTAAGACTGTCAGACTCTCTGCTATGGTTCAGCTTTCAGTAAAAACAGAAAAACTGCTTCCTGAAATGGTTGATGCCTTTCTAGGTACAGCCATTCTTCTGCATCCAACCCTCCTTGATTTTGTCTTATCCTCAGCTGCCTGCCTTCTGCACTCCTCCTCCACACTGTGATTTCTTATTAAAAACCTCTCTCCTTGCCTTTTTTCACTCTCTCTCTCTTTTCTTTTTTCCTACTAAATTCCCTCCACCTTCACTCCTGTCCCTTTGGCCTAGCCACTGTTGTCCATCAACACTCAGATGAGCAATATCTCTTCTCCATCCTGCACTGGTGGTCTGGCCGCCTCTCTTATTCCTCAAAGTCTCTTGCTAATCATGATCCAGCAGTGAAGATCTGACTTAGAATCTATCCATGAGAAAAGCAGTAGAAAAAAATACATGGATTTACACACATACACACACACACACACACCTCAACTCCTGGCGCATCTTGATTACGGTAAGTTATTTCTGTTAATGAGTGTATAAAGAGAAGCAAGTGATGCTAGCTCAGGAAAGCCAGTGTCTGTTCCTTCTAGAAAGGTGGGGGTTCCCAAGGTGTCTGGAGGAGGCTTTATCTGGTGGCTCCGTCAGACACACCAAAGGGCAATTTCTCTTTCTTAGCATTAACCCTCAACTGGGACTGAGTACGGGAAAGGTCTCGCTCTTCACAAACACTCCAGGATAAGGTGATAAGCAGATTACAAGTAAAGCCTCTCTTTAGCTATTCCACATCTCCTGTCAGACAGAGCAAGTTAAATTACAGCGCAAGCCACAGATGCATTGATCATCCACTCAGCTTGTACTACCCAGGATTTTAAAGATCCAGGCCAAGGATAAGTGAAGTCATCTCAGCAAAGTTTTTTTTAGCAGGGAGGGTTAACCAAGTTCAAAGAGGTGAGGTTCAGGGAGAGGGTCCCAACTCTCCAGCGTTAAGCTCAATTTATGCATGACCTTCATCAGTGAATATTTCCTTACAAAGCTTATGAGAGGTGTTGAGAGAACACACAGATGATACCTTAGCCCCTGCTCTTAAATGACTTACATGTGTCTCTCTCAGCCCCTCGCCCCTCCCCTCCCTTGTAAAGCCTGGCTCAAAAGACAGAACATCACTAAAAATGGCACTTATGCCACTTATCCCACTTAGAGTTACTACGTGAGCCTTCTAGATGAAGCATCAGTTGAATCATATTACATTTGAGGTGCCCTATTCTGATTAATGCATAAGATATAAAGTTGTTTTTGTTACTGCTGTTGAGACAAGATGCTCTCATAATGAGCTTCAGTTACCCTTGTTCAGCCTGTAAAACTTAACAAAGACATAAAATCCTTGAATGATTTTGGTAGTCCGATCTTTAGTAGAATAAGATAGGCCATTTTGAGGCTAAAACAGAAAAAAAAAAGATGAATCATTAGAAACACTTAAAAATTCTGGGCATGACATTCTTCTTTATTAAAAAGACCCATTGTAAATTGGAAAGTTTCGAAGTCTTTGTGGTAGGGAGAATGAATTATAATGACATCACTGGGTCATGAACTAGGCCCACTGGCTACTTTCCAGAATGAAATTGACTAGGAGAGATCAGATGAGCCCATTCGTAGCACAAGACATCTGGGAGGCAGCCAGGGAATCGAGGTTCAAGCCCCCTATTTGGGACACACTTCCTCTTCCTCTTCATCATCAACTACAATCGTGATTTCCTGGACCAGGCATCTAGCCTAACAATGCATTTCAATTCATATTCTAAAGAACACCCAAAAAGTTCTTTGTACTCATTCCTCACTGAAAGACCTCATGAAAAATATTAACATGTCAACATCTGGCTGACACCTTTGCTACATTTTCATCATGTTGCTGATGGGAAGCATTTTGCCTTCAAATAAGCATAATTTTCCGGTCTTTTCCATCTCTCTCTCTCTCTCTCTCTCTCTCTTTTTTTTTTTTTTTTTTTGTCTCTCTCCCAGCGTAATAAATGGTGTCTGAAGCCCAAGAGAAACTCATTTCTGTTAACAGATCATTTGTAAACCTTTAAGGGCAGCTGGTGAGAAAGGGGCATTTTTTTTCTTCTGTCTTAACTTCCCTGGTTGTCTCTGTAAATGCAAAATGACACCTCATTCAAAGCTTTCTGGTGTCATCTTAATCTCCCTTATTTTACACTTTCTACCTTTTTGATATTGCTATAGACTGCATGGAGGCTTTTTACCTAATACTGTAATACCTATTATCTGAGGCATTTAGGTATATAGGCTCTTGCCAGCTAAGAATAATGCAGATCAATTGGATGTCAGCAACCCAATAACGTCAGATAGTATACGTATATATATATATTTTTTTTTCAGAGTAGAAAAGAAGATATCTACCCAGCTGACCTTAAAGCTAGCACATTTCAATATTAATATATTTTATGCATGCATGTGATAACGTTTTACCTTTCTTATGGATCTGTAGGGAAGTCTCACTTTTTTCTAGGAGGATTATTACCTATTCCAAAGGGGCTATGATTATAGATACTTACTAAGACAAGAATAATTGACCATAAAAAACCTTTTATATTCCCACAATTATTTTTGCATTGACTAAAAGTGTCAGGAAAATCTGATTTTATTAGCCAGTCCCTAATTTTGACTCCATTTAATTTTTTATCTGGCTTTTTCCCCCAATATGTTTTTAGTCTGAGATAGTTGGCAATTGTACAAAAGAACAATTTGTTACAGAACCTTTACTGAATGGAAGTTCTATAATCCAAGCATAACATCAAGTATCAAATAAAATAAAAATGTATGAGATCAGCAGAGGGGACATGCTCCAAGGTAAGGAACTGATCTAGGGCCTAGGAAAAAAAGAACTTTAAATCAAAATTTGACTGCTCAGCTATGAAGTAAGTCTGTGGAACAAAAGGTCAAATGTAGCTTTGACCCCTCATTCCCCTCCACCCCCCAAGAGATCAGATCCCGTCAGCACTGAGCTTATTTCCAGTAAGGCACAAGGAGCAGGGTTATGCTTATTAAGAAGCAGCATGGACAACTCTAAAGGACACTTGAGGGAAAGGAGGAGGAAATGCTCTGGCTCTTCCGGAAGTAGGGGATGCAGTGGGCAGGAGAAGGGCACAGTACCCATTTGACTTTTGCAAACAAAATTCGCCCTAGTTACCACATGTGCTTCTTCCCAAGCCTCTGCTCCCCAGCACAATAGGAACAAGGATGAATCAAGGATCATAAGTGAACATTGTGGTCAAAAGCATGACTGCTTCTGGAAAGAACTCCAACCAAGAGAAGGACAAGTGTTCCAGTTGTACTGTTAATTTGTGAGAGAGCAGCACTTGGCAACTCCTTTCTAGTGCTAGCATTAGAATTTCAGGGATTCTCCATGTATTGGCTTTTGGGATAGTAAAGGATGCTGTGGAAAAGAGAAGTAGAATTTACATGAAATCTATTTGACCCTTGCAAACAAAAACTCGTGTGTGTGTGTGTGTGTGTGTGTAGTGGGACTTGTTTTTATATTTTTCTGAAATCAACAATCAGAATCTACAACTGCAAAATAAGGATCCCCACACTGTCAAGTCACCGCTAAGCCAAGTATAGTAGGGGCCAGACGCTTTTCCCAGGTGATGTGAATGGAGTCTGCTACCACCTACCATAGCTCATTCAACTCAACTTCACAACTTATTGCTGGTCTACTTACAGAGAGCATCATAGAGAAGGGCACAGTACCCATGTGAAAGATGAGGAGAACATCTTTCAGCTATTTGGGGAGTGCAGGTTCATGGGGAGAGGATACTTCCTCCTCATTTCAAAGATAACCAGTTGCACAATCAAGGATTCAAAAGAATTACTGGTAGATCCTGAAGGTGCCTGTGAGAAAGGGGAACTTACTTTTCATTCTCTAGCTATGGTCTTGCTAGAACCCACAAACTGTAGCATGTCCCAGTGCTGCCATAAGAGAGGAGACCAGGGTTGAAAGAGATTTTGTGTGGCTTTAACAAAGGCCTACTTGTGTTTTGGGGCAAAATGCTCACAGAGACTTTGCCTAGGTTTGGTCAAGAGAGGTCCTCAGAAGCGGGAAGTCTACTAAGGAAGTAGATCAAAGTAGCCTGTGAGAGTGAGGCCTGCTGGGACTACGATACAGTATTCCTGGGAAGAAGACAGAGCCCCTTCCTCAATCTAAGTGGCCTCCCTGACCCTCAGAGTGTGCAAAGATGGCCCATTGGTTCCATCTTCAATTGAGGAAGCAATGAGACTAAAGGGGAGCCAGGAGACTTATGGCTGCCCACGAGACCAGTTGGCCAGTGGAGAGGTAGGCTGAGAACTTCTGGACATATCAAGGGAATAGACATGATCTTGAGAAAGATGTCTTGGGTGTTAAACTATTATACCACCTGAGAGAGAAACAGTATACCATGAGTGTTGGTTACCAGCTGCAAAGAGAACAAGTGAAGCCAAGAACCCCACCCCCACCTGACTTCCTAGCAATTTAGAGAGATCCTTCTTCTTTTACCTTCTTCCCTGACATCCTCCTTGCAACACCAGGTCAACCAAGGACATAGAAATCTCCTGTGCCTTTAATTTTTCCTGCTCAGAGTCAGATCAGGAAGGCCTGGAGAGCTTGACCAAGAGGATAGAGTAGCATAATTCAAGCAACCAGAGTCCAGTCTGCTTTGGGGACGGTTGGGAGGAAGGAGAAGAAATTTGAATCTCATGTGAGACTCAAATTTAAATGGTCTAACCCGAGTTTTAATATCTGCGAAGGACTGAAAAGTTATAGTAGGACCTTGCCAAGATATTTTTAAAGAGTGGGAAAGTAAGATTATGACATAACATGAAGATCAGGATCAGAAAAAGAAAAAAAAAAAAAAAACTAAACTAAAATCACAAAAAGAGCCTGTTTTGTTTCTGACCCAATTTGTTAAGTTTCCTTAATAAATCATTTATAATGCTAAGAAGTTAATTATTCTAGCTGCCAATTTGACCAAAACAATCACCTTCTGACCTGTTTAATAATTTAAGCAACAGGAAGGCCTAAGTAGATTGTTAAGGGATTATGTGTCATATAACTAGTTGTTGATGATTACAAAGCAAACTGTGATGGCTTTGTCAAATTTAGTTACAGGAGTGGGAAGAAAGTCCCTCGCTTCCATACTATCTTATTTATTTAGAAGCACTCACTGCCATTTCTTGTAGCCACTTCCAATTGTCAGATTTCATTTAAGGGGGACAATTGTAGGCACCAACTATAAATAAACACATATCACCGATTTCACCCTCAGAATAGATAAGAAATCACAGCTTGCTTTATGCTTTCTGTGAGGTCTCTTTTGGTACTTCAGGGAATCAAATCCCAAGCTGGCAATTTTATTGTATATTATCAGAAGAAAGAAACACATAAGATAGATATTTCAGGTTAATTAGCATGATTTTGTTGTGGTGATCAAATTTATTAGTCCATCTTCTGACCCCACAGATTTGATGGGGTATAAACACAACCCCAATGAGAAAGAACAGGGGGTTTCCCATTTAAGACTTCACAAACAACAAATTACACTAATATCAATCAGCCAACTACTTTTATTTATTATATATATTTCCTACTTAACTCAATCTAGAGCAGCCTTCATCCCCACTTGTCCACCAAACCCACATGAAGGGTTTACTTGCTTTGGCCTTTGCATTCAGGCACCCAGACAGACCTTGATTCTGGGCATGAAAACATTTTTGTCTTCCCTAATCTTTGGTTTATATCAGTTCAGTATTTCAAAGGGTGAACTTGATCTTGAGGTACTGTGCCTTGTATCTTTTATCCCTCTGAAATACTTCCTTTTGACTCTTTGATATGGTTTCTTTCTTTCTTTCTCTCTTTCTTTCTTTCCTTCTTTCTTTTTTTAAAGAGAGAAAGAGAGAATGCACATGTGGGGGAGGAGGAGAGGCAGAGAGAGAGAGAGAATGAAAATCTCAAGCAGGCCCCATGCTCAGCACAGAGCCATGAAGAGGGGGTGAGCTCCATCTCACAGCCCTGAGATCATGACCTGAGCTCAAGAGTCCCATGCTTATCTGACTGAGCCACCCAAGTACCCCTCTTTGACCTGGATTCTTGACACCTTTTGTCTTAAACCATAGCCTGAAGCCTGGCCTATAACAAAATGTAGTAAAGTGACTACAGTTTTCACTGCAAAACAAAGAGGGTAAGTCATCTTCAGATGACAGATCATACAGGAAACACTCATAGGACCTTAAATATCCTGAAATTAATTTACTCACAGGGATATCAAATATGATTTCAATTGACCTCAATGACTACTATACTAGGGTCATGATCCATCCTATTTTCATTTCTCTTTCATCATAGGAAACCATCGCCTGATAAAGCCTATAGGTAAAAGAAGATACCATGCAGTTATAAGCAGATGTATTACAAACCTTGAATGGAAAGCGTAGAGTCCCAGATTCAGGCTTTGGAGTTGGCTGGACTGGACTCCAAATCCTGGCTCTACCATTTCCAACATGTGGACTTGGGGAAGTAGCTTAAAGTCTCTACACCTTATTTGTAAGATACAGAAAATATTTCCTCCAGCAGGTGGGTCGATGAAACTGAACAGAGGATAAAAGCTCAGACTCCTTAGCAAATTGCTCTTGGCTCAAATTCAAGGTCGCCACTTACCAGATGATTCTTGGGCAAGTTACAAATACTTATGCTTTCTATGACTCAGTTTCATCATCTACTCAATGAGGATGCTAATAGCAACCAAGTCATTGCATGCCTTCAGATATGAATCTAGTTAGTATTGACAAAGTGTTTAGAAAGTGCCTGGCCTAATGCTCGATAAACAGAAGCCATTATGAATGATATTATTGTAATATAGTATTACTTCTATTACTACCCATAATAATCAAGTTAATGAGGTGAATATTAACAGTCTTCTTGGCAGGTTTGACTTGGAGCCAACTAGAATAGTCCATTAGTTGATTAAAAGAGTTCTAAACCTGGAATATTGAAGGAAAAAAAGTCCCTGAATTGGCCCCCCACCCCCATCTGGCCCAGGATCCCAGCAACTCTCCATCTTTACTGGGAACTTAGCAAATCAGTTTTCTGGGGGTTCCTTGTCAAGTCCCCATCTCTGCCTGAGATATTCCAAGTTGGGTGGGCAATAAGAAAGGAGATGGCACTATTTCTCTATTCTAGAAGAATCAATGGCATCAGAGCAAAACCTGTTCAGTTGTTTTCATTGGTCAAGTAGAAAGTGTTGTATGTCTATCAATGCTTAAAAGACAAAACTCTTTTCACTGATAGTAAGTCCATAAATAAAAAGCTCAAGAACCCCACCATGATAAAGTGAATGAATGTGAAAGATAGTAGCTTGGCCTTCATCCTTTAAATATATATATAATATGTTTATATATAATATAATATATTATATATATTTATAATTATAATATATATTACATATAATACATATTTATATTTATATTATATATTTATATATATTTATATATTTGCCTTCTGACTTGACTAATAATTTAATATAAGCAACAGAAAGACCAGTCTCTATATATTACATATATTTATATATAGTATATGTATATATTTTATATATGTATATGTATGTACACATACATGTATATGTATATATAATTTTAAGTTGAAGGCACTGTAGGGAATACCAGGATAAAACAGTTCCCTGTTTCTCTAGTGTGTATGAAAGTAAAATAAGTCCACAAATAGCTCTAATGCAAAGCAGGAAGTAGTAAATGTCAAAGAAATCCACAGATGTGGTACAAATAAAGTGCTAAGGAGGTAGGGAGGGTTTCCTGTATAAGAGACCAGACAGGGCTCTACAGAGGAAGTGCCATTTGAATAACTTTTAGCTTCTGTTAAGGACTCTTATGCCAACCTCCAATCCCTCCCCGCCACCCCTGGATCAAGCATTAACCATGCCAGGGATGTTCTCTTTCCTTCCCTTGCCAGGCAAGCATACACTTATCTTGTAAGACTCATCTCAATGATAATTTGTCTGGCACCCCTCTCCTCACATAGATTTGACCCTTCCTTATTTGAGGACACACACAACTCTGTGCCAAATTCTCTCCCTTGGAAATCTTAGCTCATTTCTATGTCACCCTCCCTGTCTTGTTTGCTGGACTGTCCCCGTAAGGGAATGGGTAATGCCTTTGAATCCTCAGTGCCCAGAGACTCAGAACTTTGTGGAATGATTGAACACAGCTTTTGAAACTGAAAAAAATCTCTTAGAATAATAAGAGCTTTCTTGCCCTCTGGGAAAGGAAAAGTGTAGAGGAAAGGGAGAAAGGAGCTAGTATATGTGGTTGGCTGATGATACAGGATCTAATTTAACCATTGTGATCCAAACATTCCCTTTATTATCCTCTACTCCTGTGGAAGTTGAGGTTCAGAGAAATTAAAGGCCTTGTTCAAAGTCTCAGAACTGTTAAATTGAGCAGCGAGAATCAAAACCTGGTGATTTTATCCACTGGGTGGTGTCCGAATGAGGAAATGCATCGGCAGTGATGTAGATGCACCACCTCTGAATGTTACTGGATATTAAAAGCCAATATCAACTTTGACAAAGACTGAAATGCGTGCTTCCCTCCACTCCCAAGAACACTAGAGAGTTTACTCTTAAAAAAAAAAAAAAATGCCATTTACTTGGAAAAAATGCATCTGCCCCAAAGAAAGGAAAACTAATTTTCTTTTTCTGTATTCTTTTTCCCCTCTGCCTCCTTCCTTAATCTCTTCAATCTCTCTCTCTTCCAGATGCTAACAAGGAGAAGGAAGAAAAAGAAGAGGAGGAGGAGGATGGTAATGATAATGATAGTGATGATTGGGTCAAGCTTCTGCTAGGGTTTTGGTTTATTCTATCAAGAGTCTGCCTTGAACTTCAGTTTCTAAAATGGTATAAGATTTAAGTATAGATTTCAGTTTTCTATAACCTTAGAAATCAGATAAGCTGAATTTTTTGTTTAGAAATTATTTCTAAAAGAAAAATCAGAAATGAACAAAATGATTGACATGAAAATTTTGACATCATTTTTAATTAAAAAGCTAGAAAAACTAGAAATAACTTCAATGTTTAATGATAGGAGTTTAATAAAATATGGCTATCCATGCATATGAGATATTTCAATATATTAAAAATATGTTTTCAAAGAGAACATGAGATGCAATATGGTTGTGGTATGTTATTAACTCAGATATCAGATTATAAAAATATGAAAACCAAATTCTAACTTTATAAAAACTCTAATATATAAATGCATGTATGTATTTGAAGGAAAAAAAAGACCGGAAAACAATATGTTAGAACAGAAACAGTTAGCTAGCCCTGGTTGATTTTATACTAATGATTCTTTACATAATTGCCTAATTTTCTACTACTAACATGGAATACTTTTGCAATCAGGAAGTAAATCTCATCTCCTTGTCATTTCAATTCTGCTCTTCCTAGAAAGAAAAAAAAATTTTTTTTTTTTGATTGGTTGCTTCATCCCAACCACTGTTTCTAGGAAGGAAGATCTACCTATCCTGAAGCTCTTGTGTATTCATCCTCCTTACTCTTGCTCCTCTCAATCTGTTTTCCAAAAAACATCCTTGATAGAGTTCACTGCATTGAAAAAGACATAAGCTTCAGAAAGAGGCAGATCTGAGCTTAAATCAATTCCTCCATATTTCTTAGCTGTCCAATCTTAGGAGAACTCTACTTTCTCTGAGCCTCAGTTTCCTGATGAGAAGCAAGAGGGAGTGTGTGTACAGCAACCAACACAGGCTCTGGGGCACCATACATGGGTTAGTAACATGAGTCATTACTTTCTTTTGCCCCTCCTCCTCTCTGTACCCACTCAGATTTACCAATCCTTTAAATCTCAATCTCCATTTGAGTCCTTCCCAAAGCCTTCTGTGACTCTTTCTGAGCAGATATGATACCAATCTCTTAAGTACGTTTTCTGTACAAGTCTCCACTTACAGGCAACTTCCTGCACTTAGTGAAGTCCCCATCAAAAATCAGAGCAGCACCCCCACACCCATAGAATCCATGACAATAATTTATTACAAGCGTTCAATCAGCAGTTTATAATGAAAAGCTGAATCTTTTTGAGTTGAGTTTTGAATGTGAAGGTAAATTTATGAGTTATAATACGGAGTGGTGACAACTGAAGTCTGCATGCTTCCTCCTCACCTAGAACAAGTTGAAAAGCTATCAGTGGCCTGTGGGTGGTGCCTGGTGGCTGGATTGGAGTTGTCAAGATAGAATGTCCTCACCATCCCCAGAGACAAGAGCCCCAGAATAGTCCTGACTCTTGTCAGACTGTGGAAAAGTGCTAAGAACATAAATTGGTGAGTGCATTTGATAAGGTGAAGTAAAGTAGTTGGGTCCTACAGCTATAATTTCTTCTCCCTTGCAATTCCGTCAGTCAAGTAGATTACTTGGGAACTAGGTTTCTATGGGACAGAAGCAGAAAAAGAGAGAGAAGCAGAGACACTCAATATCTCTCTCAGATATATTTCTATTGGTATTTTCAGTCAAAAATTTTTGATGTCAAATCTAACAATTAAATCTCAAGCTTTTTGGCCAAAATGCCTTTATTTTAGGTGTGAGAAGCCACTAGTTCTTTTATTCTCATATTCCTGCTTGTCCTCCAATCATTGAGGACATAAATAAAGCTGTTTTGAAGCTTGGCCATTGGGATGCCTGGATGGCTCAGTAGTTGAGCATCTGCCTTCAGCTCAGGTCAGGATCCCGGGGTCCTGGGATGGAGTCCTGCTCTCCCACAGAGAGCCTGCTTCTCCTTCTGCCTATGTCTCTGACTCTCTCTTTGTGTCTCTCATGAATTAAAAAACAAAAAACTTGGTCATTTAAAATCAGTCACTAATAATAAACCTTTAAAATAATACTTTTTTCAGAGATGCTTTCACAGTCTCTTTAATTTTTTTTTTTAATAAAGAGAAATCAGGGATCCCTGGGTGGCGCAGCGGTTTGGCCTGCCTTTGACCCAGGGCGTGATCCTGGAGACCCAGGATCGAATCCCACGTCGGGCTCCCGGTGCATGGAGCCTGCTTCTCCCTCTGCCTGTGTCTCTGTCTCTGTCTCTCTCTCTCTCTCTCTGTGACTATCATAAATAAATAAAAATTAAAAAATAAAAGGAAAAAATATAAAAAATAAAATAAAAAAAGAGAAATCAAACTACATTAACCTCTTTCTGGTGGTGTCTAGAATGTAATAGGAATAAATACAGAGGTAGGAGTCATGTGTTGAGCTGTGGATTGAGATCCACTTTATTCAAAAAGTTGAAATAAAACTGCTCTAAATGATGCCAGGAAGAATCTCTATTTCATTGTCCCCATGAATGAGAGTTTAATTGGCCTTGGCCACTTTTTTTTTTTTTTTTTCAGGAAACTTACAAATGAAAAGGAAGACAAGCTTTTAAGAAAGTTTTGGTCATAAATATAAATAAGATTTTAATGCCAGAGAGTAATTAGTGCTTTGTTCCTCTTTTGAATAACAAGTGAGGGAGGTTTGTTGGCTCTCTCTCATTCAGTTCTATTGACCTGCCAAAATTTTACAGAACTTAGTAACATCCATTATTCCTTCTTACATATAGTTATCTCTGTCCCTTTTATGAAATCTTTCTTGTGTTATCTCATGTTTCTTCTTCTTTTTCTTTATTTGCATGTCACAAAAATGCTGAATTTGTCTAACTTTCAGGTAATTATTTTTATGAGCTCCTTGGAGGTTATCTTCAATGCTATCACAAAGCTGTACAGCAGTCAATGGATCATGCAGCATATTTCATGATTCTTCATCCAAGATTGCTGTAGTGGGGCAGAGATCTGTCCATAGAAATACTTTAAAAGTTGGAAGTAAAGGATATTCTTATAATGTTGTAGTATTTTCTATTTATAAAAGCAGTATACACTTTATGAAATATTTAGAAAGTAGAAAAAAAAAACATGAAGTATTAGCCCCACTGCCCCATAATGCTGACATTTTAATTTATATCTTTCTGTTATATAAAATACATATACAGATAAATGTAGACTTTTGCACTCTGATTTGCTTTCACTTATATCAGAAGGGGAACACTTTCCTTTGTCACCAAAGAAAGACATGATTTTACACAGCTTGGTTTGGTTCTACATATCCCCCATCCCACTCCAACCCCAATAATAATTAAGATCCTCTTCTAAATTCAGTGATTTTTAAAAGTTTAATGAGCTTTTTCTGAAATAACAAAAAATAAGATTCAAGTTAAAGAAAAACACCCTTCCTCACAGGAGATGATAGTTAAATGGTAAACAAGTCTACCTATCATTCTGTAAGAGCTGACTCACAAACTTGAACTAAAACTTTGAACTCTAGAACAGAGGGTAGGCAGTTGACCTGTCATTTTGTAAGTTTCGATTCACTAACGTGTAGTAGGAGTTTGAATTCTAGAACAAGGTGTAGGCAAACTATGACCCAAAGGCCAATTCCAATCCAATAGCTGCTTTTCTATCCCTTGTGAGCCAAGAATGCTTAATTTGGTTTAATTTTTGCATTTGAAGTAGTTGGAAAAAAATCTAAAGAAGAATGATATTTTCTGGCACATAAAAATTATAGGAAATTCATATTTCACTGTCCATAATAAAGTTTAATTTTTTAAAGATTTATTTATTTATTCATGAGAGACACACAGAGAGAGAAGATACATAGGCAGAAGGAAAAGCAGGCTCCCCACAGGGAGTTGGATGTGGGAATTGATCCTGGATCCTGGGATCACGACCTGAGCCCAAGACAGACGCTCAACTGCTGAGCCACCCAGGTGTCCCCATAATAAAGTTTTATTGAAACATGGACAATACTCATCTGTTTGCATATCTCAGTGGCGGTTCCACACAACAAAAGCCAACCGAGTAACTGCTACAGACATGATATAACCCCTAAAGCAAACCCCTATTTACCATCTGGTCTTCTAGAGAAAAAGTTTGCAGCTCTGGCCCTAGATGATTAGGTTTTGAGTAGGAGAGCATTAGAAAAGTCCAGGCTCATTCTCTTTTCTCCCTCAGTCCAGATCCCCTTCCCTGTTTCTTTTAGCAATATTATTTGTGCCCATCAGTATTCATTTGCTATCAGAGCTGCCTTTGAACTTCAGGAAAGCCGCCATCTTGTTTTTGTTCACTTCTCTAAAGCTTAGTGTCTGCAACATGAAACACTAGTAAGTTCTTTAAACTTCTTGTTATCTTGAGACAGGGCAAGACCTTTACCCAATTTATTTAGTTATGGAGGAGGAGGATGAAAGATTGGGTCCTAAGTGTTATTCAATGGCATGACATGGTTTTCCCTGGAAGGCAGCCAGAACTGATGCTTATGAGGTGTTTGTCTGATGAACTGTACCCCTGTGACACTAAGCAGAGCCAGGAGGAGGTGGCAGTCCATCTTTCTAACTCAGGTTTGATTTACAAATCAGAAGAATGTGCAAAGCCCATGGAAGCCAGACCCACCCTTAACATAGTCTAACAAGGAAATAATGACCTCTGCTTGTGAATAACCATTTGGACAGTGGAATGATTTGGATTATTGTTGAAGTGTAATATAGTATTTACATGAGAGCAAAATAGACCCTAGGCAACTGCTGACTGTGATGTTTGTTTTAGTAACTGGAAGTGTGGAAAATGATTATTAGCCAGTATCTATGAGTTACAGAGAACCTTTCTAATTAAAGGAAGCCGTGTATTGAATGTATGGAAACTTCTAACATAGCTCACATGAACAGAAAAAATAACAAAAAGTTGGGAGGTAGGAGGAAGGAAACACTGTGTCACAATGCCTCCAGAATTAAATTCCACAGCCAGGAAAATAAGATGTACTCAAGTACTTGACAATGAAATTCTTTTATAACAGGATTTCATTATTTGAGAAATGTAGATGTGCCACGAGCTACACTGCCCTCAACTTCAATCTTGTAGTGATTGGACTTGTACATGCTCTGTACAATTTCTTGAGGCTCTAAGAACTCATATTAGTTCTAGCCATGAAACAAATTCTATAAGAGTGCTTGACAGTGTTTACAAAAAGTAAAATTCTGGTTATCTGAGGTCAGTATGGAACATAACGGCTTTGCAAAGACATGATTGCCTTGTTTGTGTTACTGTATTAAGTGTAAGTAATGCTTTACTTTTTCCGATTAAAATAGTATTGTGTTTATGATACAAAATTTTGAAAATATCGAAATTTCAAGTTAAATAAAAATGACCTCCACCCAAAAGCATTAGTTAAGAATTGCTTCCTTTCTATCTTTGCTATGGTATTTTTTTACAGTCATTATTATACTCAGAGTTCAGTGGAGTCTCTTGCTTTTCACTTAACTATATAACATAATTTCCAGATAAGACATTCATAATTAATCTGAAAAAGCCTTAGAGATGGACAGGCAACCTGTTAAAATGTTTGGATATTCAGAATGAAGCTAAAATCTAAACCGAAAAATGTGTTATCTCAAGTCACAAAATAAGCAAAATTTTTGTGACTTCCTTTTTTACCTCATGACTTCTTTTTTGGCCATGATCTTATGGACTGAGTAAAGACCAAAATTTTTTAAAAAGTGGAGTGAGGGCAGGAAAAAAAAAAAAGAAAAGAAAAAGACAGAAAGAAAAGTCAAGAAAAAATAAGAAGAGCCAGAAATTTTTTTTTGAGCCAGAAAATTTAAAAGAAAATACCACATTCCTGAAATACATCTGGTCCTGCTGAGAGTAATAGCATTTATGTAAATGTGTAGACAAGTCCCTAAGATGATTTTTTTAAAGCCTATACCTCTTTGATACTAACTCTACAAATCTCATAGTACATACATTTGAAATTCAGTAAAGAAATATAGATCCAGAACAGAATTCATTTTTTTTTAAGTTCTAGACTCTTTTATATTAATCTTGCATTTCACTTTTTCACTTCTTATTTTAATACAAATAAACTAGATGTGAAGACAGGGGCAACTTAAGAGTGGTGTGGCTAGTGTTGGGCTGAGTGGGAGATGTGTCCATGCAGTGAGTCACACAGCATGGCCTTGGACAGTCTCAGGAGAAGGAGACCTCTAGCCCAGCACAAAAGTAAGCTCTGATACCAAAAGTGGGCATTTGTTCCTGATGGTCGAACCTCTCCAATTTGTTACATTGCCCATAATAAGTTTTTCCTTGAGGTCTTCTTTTATGAGAAATCTACGTTCTAGGACTGTGACCGTCCATGATAGAAAGACCCCAAACGCTATGTACTGTCTTCATGGGAACCAGGCAAGAATGTAATCCGAGCTTTTTTTTTTTTTGGTGTATCTCTACACTGAGACACCATAACATTGAAGTGTAGATTTATAGCATGCTTTATGTATATTTTCTTAGTCCCAAGGCCCCCCTTTTCACAGATACATACACAACATGTCATGTAGAAAATATAAATTGTTGATCGTACAGGCACTTTCTTCCTTTTTAAACCTTTCCAAAGGTCTTTTTGTTAAATACACCCAGATGCCGTTTGACAGATGAGGGGCTAATTGCTCTGTGAATTACCTCTATCGATTCCTGTTTCATGTTGAGCCAAACAAACAAAAGATATTAATGCTTTGAAAAAAATGAATGATGACCTTTCTCTGCAAACACAGCTTGCGGTCTCTGATTATTGGTGATTCCAGAGAGCAGCGGTCAATCGCAATAGCTGTAACGCTATGATCACTATAATAAGCTTGCCTGACCTTCTCTGCCATGTTAAGTGGTTTAAATTTATTTGCCCAACAACAGAAGAGCTTTCATTTAAAGTCACAGAACATTCAATTTAATTTAAAGATGTAGTGTCTTCTTTCCTCCTCTTCCTTTCTTGGCCCTTTTCTTACTGCCTACACATGCCTCTTAAGTTTACGAATAGTTTTAGCACTATAAAATAGTCACCATACCTGCCAAGCACTTTCTTTCAGCTCTGTTTCAAATTCTTGATACCATTTTCTCTTTTGACTTGTTCTTTCTTGTTTCAAGACACTGGAAACATTTTTGTTTCTCTCTTTAGAAGCGTGGTCTCTAGTTCAAGTTTAGAATTCTAGAAAATATGAGCAGTATATAAGTCAAGAATGCAACGGGGTGTGGTACCAAGTAAGTAGCCTGAGAACTAATTTTGTCTTTAATTAATAAGACCTTGACCCAATTTTTTTCCAGCCCCTTCTAACTTGGTAAATGGGGAGCACTAGGCATAAATGACCTCAAAGTATCCTTCCAATCAGGATATACTAATTTTCTATATCTCTCTACTTCTACAACCCTTTCATACAAATGGCAGGGTCATAACTTGACAGTTAGGAAAACATGATTGTGGGATCTTTAAGGACTTCCTGACTTTTTTTCTCAACAAGTCTTCATGCTAGAGAACATGAGTAAACCACAAATGGCTAAAGCTTTGAATGGTTAGGAAGTGGATGCAACCCCCCTTGGTTGAAGTGGAAATCTCTTGAAAAGGGTAGCTCTGACACTTCCACCAGTTTCCTGGTAAGAGACATGCCAAAAATACCAAGGATGTAGTTCCCTTTAGAATAGTTTGGTCCCTGTGCTATAAGATTAAAGCAGGAAGTGAAGAGAAAAACACCACAAGTAATCAAAAGGCTTCCTGTGTTAGTCTGACATTCTCAAGAAGTTAGGTCTGAATTTAGATAGAGCTGAGCAATGTTAAGGGACTCTCTTTAAACATTATCTCTAGGTTCCACTCAAGACAGTGACCAATAATACTGCCAAGCCATTCTTGAAGCATAGCTGACTTCCCTATGCTAGAACCATGTGGAATTTAAGAAAATGTGAGGCACATTTCCTGCCTATGGTTAATTTCTTGCTTTGCTCTCAAGGCACCCGGCTCTTTTATCTTCAATGGGACATTCGCAAATGCTGTTTGGCTTTCTGTGCCTAGAAAGCCTTTCTGTACTTCTCCCTTTCAAAATCCAACATTAGTTAGTCTTCTTAATCCCTCCATACTCTTTACAATTTTTCTAGGCTCTATCCTTTCTCTTCCAGAATGCTTTTGGTATGGCACTCTATTAAGGATTCACCACAGCACATCATGCATGCTTTTATGTCAGCACTTTGCATGTCTATTTCATTTACTGCTCCATTTATCTCTCTCCACTGGAAGTTTGTACTGTGTATCTCAGGCTGTGGCCACAGAATATGAGGCCTGTTAGGTATCCAACTGATGTTTGAGGATGAATTAGTGAATGAACAATTGAATTGTATTGTATCAGATAACTACTGCTGTACAACAAACTACTCTAAAATGCTGTGGCTTTGGGGGTCCTGGGTGGCTCAGGCAGTTGCGTTGTACTTTTGGTTTTGGCTCAGGTCATGAATTCATGGTCTTGAGATTGAGCCCCGCATGAGTAACCCTAAGTCAAAGGACAAGCAAATAGACTCTTTGGCTTTAGTCATATGACAAACTCACATATCCAAGGGCAAGGAAATGAGAGATAAAAAACCAGTCACAGTAATGAAATGAAATCTACCAAGAAGGAAATACTTATAACTATATTAAAGGAAGAATACAATATCGGTTACTAACTTTTAGAGCCATTTGACTAAACACCAATATTATCTTTTTTATCCTCATAGTACCACTACTATGTAATTGTACCCAACAATTTAATGGCTTATGTGGTCCATAAATAGTTACTAAATTAAGTTGGATCACAGATAGGACATTTTAAAAATCAGAATTGAAAGAATCCTGACATCTTTTTTTTTTCTTTTTTTTTTTTTTAAGAAAATATTCATGGTGGACAGACATTAGCACAAAATGAAAAGCTTTAAACTCAAAGTGGTCATCCTTTATGAATGAAGACACTTTTACTTGTGTTTGCGTGTTTCACTATAGCTGATTTGAAATTTGTCAAAGCCCTAAATGTAGTTCACATAATGAACCTTGCTTCCCCTTGAATCTTTGTCATTTCACTTGCAAGCGAGCTTAGAGAAATGTCATGTACAAATGGCCAGGGCTTCTTTTTTTTACAGAAAGTCTGCTCAATCATTGAGTTGGTGTTAAGACTCCAAGGTTTAGGGGCTGATTTACCAGGAAGAGCATAGTTAACTTAAAAGCAGAATAAGCTCTCGCAGTAATCAAGCCCTGTGAATTCCTGGCCCTCTCCCTCAGAGCCCCAGTGGGGCCCACTCAACTGTGGCCAACCCCACACCATGCACACTGGATTGGTGGTCCTCTTATCACAGAAATTCCACCAGTGCAGCCAAAAAATACAGAAGGAAGCACACAAGAAAAATGTGAATAATATATGCAGGCCTGCAAATTGAGTTTTATGAAAAGAAAAAAACAAAAGGAGAGAGATTTTTCTTAGCTCTTTTTCATAGTTCATAGAACAAGAAATAATGGGACAAATTAGTTATCAAAAGGGGGTGGTTTTCCTATTTTTTTTAATGTCAAATTAGGCAATACAAGGGTAGCTTTAAAATATCGCTCCTAATTTTGGGTTATAATCAGATAATTTAGATGTGACTATTTGATAAATAGAAACTTCCATTTTCCCACCATTTTCCTTCTGTTTCACCTACTAAAGGGTTTGCTTCAATTAGAAAGATGCAAATCTCAGCATTCCCAAAACATTTTACTTGCCTGATTTGGTTTTTAATAAAGTAGAGTAGCAGAACCCAGGCCTATAGCTCAGAAACTTTAAGCACCTTGAGGAAAACAAGATCCTGTTTGTTGTGGTTGTTGTTTTAATCCGACAGCGTTTCAGACTCCAGTCCTTCCTAGTTTCAGAAAATGGAAGTATGAGAACATGCTTTCTTCTCTTGCCCAGCCTCCTCCCCGATTAGTCTGTGTTTTTGGTATGTCAGTAAATCTGACTTACATGGGCCAGCATCAGTGTTTTAATTTCTTTACATTACTGTTTATAGTTCCTCTCCATTTTCTGCAGAGAGAACTTTAAAGTAATCAGCCGAAAGAGTGTGTAAACGTTGAATGCGTGTCCTGATACTATTTGAGCAATACCACAGGGACTGAGTTCTCACGGCCATCAGTAAAATTCCTTCTTATGTGAGTCTGGATCTACGACTTACAGAAATGCCTAATAAATGTCACGCAGTGGTCAACTCCGTATCTGTCACCTACAAAACGTTAGCAAAGAAATTAGTTGGTTGCTAGGAATTGATATGCTCCAAAGTCCTCATTCATTCTTTCCTGCTCTATCATTTACTCAAAAAGGGGGTAAGAGCCTTGACAGGGTGGGGGGAGAGGAGACAGAATTGCCAGGGATGGGAAACCAAGCTGCTTTGCAAATATTCACAGCTCCCCATAGCCATGCTCCCTTTCCAGTGGACTTTAAAAAGGCAAATTCATAAGGGATTTTGCCATAAAAGGGAATCAACTCTTAAATCCGGCTTCCCGAAGACCTTAGACACTGAGTTACCACAGCACTCCCTAAGGTCCTGAACACAGAATTCTGCTCCCCTCCCACATCCCTCTCCCTGAGCAAAGAGTTTTCCCACTAGATAAAATAATTAAAAACATTCTCAGAATAGAAACCCTATGTGGTTGGCTTCACCAGAAGCCTATTTTCAGGAATAATCAATTGATCGCGTGTTTCCACTTTGACATCTTAACAGCAACGAAATTGTCCTATTTGGGACTTCACTGCTTATGAGAATAAAGAAAGAAAGTGTTCACAAGAGTAGTTGTGTATTTGTTCTGCCCACCTCTGGTCTGCTACCTAACTTCGGGGAGAATCCTGAAAAGATGCAAGACAACAGCCCCTGTGAAGTCATTGGTTATCTCTGAACTGGAACTTCACTTTTTAAAGCCTGCCTAGGTAAATTACCTTACCAGTGCAGGGTATTTTCCTTTTAGGAGATTCCTTGGGAAGGGCCTCCAGGGAACTAACTAACTTTTTAATGGTTCACTCAGATTAAGAGGAAGGAAATGTGAACTCCTCTGGGGAAAGACACTGCTCTAGGCTGTCTGCATCCTGTCATTCTTCCCAAGTCTGTGAATCATATTTTTAAGACTCCTTTTCAAGGACATTTGTCTTCCTTGAAGAGAAGGCCAAAGCAGAAAAGACGAGGTTTAAAATAGGTCTCAATCAAGCTTTAGCCATAAAAACAATTACGGATTCTCTCCCTGTGGACCTGGAGAAGGTCGCTCTGGGTCCTTTGCCCGCATGCCTCCCCTCACCTTGCCCGATACTTGACTGGATTATTATTTTTTTCTTTGCTTTCAGAATTAAGATGACTTCTAATATCACCTAAGTGTCTTTGAGCTACAGTTCTGGACCATGTTTCCCATTACAACCAGCCTCGGACTCTGCTTTCACTTACACAGTAAGAATTTGAAGAACAGAGCCTACCATAACAAGATTTTTCCAAATCTTTTTAGATTTGGATCTTGCTTTAAAACTGTGTGTTTATTTAATAAAATGTCTTGTTTATAGGAAATTATGGACTATGTTTGCACCTTTTCCACAAGGCATGAATGC
Source organism: Canis lupus baileyi (assembly GCF_048164855.1). NCBI lineage: Eukaryota > Metazoa > Chordata > Mammalia > Carnivora > Canidae > Canis > Canis lupus. The sequence goes on along the minus strand of NC_132839.1, from coordinate 46,448,367 downwards.
TTCTGAAAATAGTTATGGGAGTGACAGTTTGAAGCATTAGATCATTCAAAGTTTCCATACAAGAATGACATAACAGGGTAGCATCTGGGTAGCTCAGTGGTTGAGCGTCTGCCTTTGGCTCAGGATGTGATCCCAGGATCCTGGGATCCAGTCCCACATCAGGCTCCCTATGGGGAGCCTACTTCTCCCTCTGCCTATGTCTCTGCCTCTCTCTCTGTGTCTCTCATGAATAAATAAATATAATCTTAAGAAAAAAAGAACGAAGTAACAAGAGTGTCCTTCTAAAAGGTTTATTTTCTTGAATATTTATTACTCAATGAATAAAGGGGATTTTATGGAGCATCTACTAAATGGTGATACATATTTTCTTAAGCTACAATCAAGAGTGGAAAAGCCCTGCAAAAAGATGCAGAAGGACAAATGTATAATGACAACAAATACTCATCTGAACTCGAATGTAAACTATGCACTTTGAGTAGGGGTAATAATGACTTGTCAACTTATGTTCATCACTTGTGACAACTTGTACCATTCTGGTAAACATTCAGGTAATGAGGGAGGCCAGGCATATGTGGGGGTCTAGGGTCCTGATGGAAAATCTCTGTACCTTCCACTCAATCTTGCTGTGAACCCCCCAAAAAAACAGCTCTAAAATATAAGATCTTTAAAAAATGTGCAAAAGTTAATTTAGAATGTATTTAAATTAACACGAGGCTCAGAGTTGGGGTGTATAGATCCACAATCCCTCATTTGCAAATCTGAGTCTTAATCTAAGATATCAACATGTGTTTATATTTTTTTTTGGCAGAGGGATCACTATATCAGCCAATATAAATTGACTTTAAATCATATGTAGCAAAATATGACCCAAACTGATATGGGGTATTCATAGTCTTTATCCCACTGAGTGTGGGTGCTCATGTGTGTTGTTGCAGTCATGTTAATGATGCCACCCCAAACATCACTGGTGATATGGATAATATATGGATATATGTGCCATGTAACTTTCCCAAACCCAAACCGTTCTAAATTATAAAATACATTTACCTCAAGAATCTTAGACAAGAGATTTTGGACCAAATACACTGAACTACAGAAAGCAGGAAAGAAAGAACAGAATAGAATAGGAAACCACTGAGTTCTATTTTATCGCTTTTCTGATTTCTTAGGTGTCTTTTTAGATCCTCATTATTATAATGGTCGCTCTTTACTGAAATTTACTATCAGCAGTAAAGTGTTAAAACCTACTAAAATAATTGTGATTTCTGCTCAGATATATCTTAAAGATTTTTGTATGAATACTTACAGTGCACATTCTGTATCTGTAAGTCTATTCCAAAAGAGTACCCAGAAACATGGCTTTCTTTCCTCTAAACCATCAATGAACTATGATTGGATGACTCATTGCTTTAGGATAATGAGACAATGCGTGTGTTTGAACGCCAGTGTACTTTTAATTTCAGCAAACTTAGGTCCAAGAAAATAGTCTAACTAATCACATTTTTTGGGTTTATTTTTTTAAACATTATAGTTATGTTCCTAGGCATTTACCTTAGTGTGTTTTTAAAAAGTAATTGATTGATTTTAAAAAGTTTTTTTTAATTAATTAATTTTAACTCAACATGTTAAAATTCCATTAAAATGAATAGTAAGGCACTTGCTGCTGTTGTAAGTTTCAAACCGTGGGCCAGCTGGTAGGTCCAAGTAACTTAGTTACACCTTTAAATCTAAAATGATATTCTAGATACATATTCACTGAAACATAAAGTGTGACTATATTCATTTCATTTTCAGAAATATTTTTTCTTTCCTCTTGCTTTCTTAATCCCAGTCATTAACTTACATAGTTCCTGTACTCTATCTGCCAAATTACTGCATTCTACATGCTTGTATATACTTTATGCAACTTGACTAATGCATGAAGGGTGAGGCAGACATCGTAATCATCCTCCAATGATTATTCAGGGCAAGGGCAAGGCAAAGGGTATTTTGCATTTAAAAGCATACTGGAAAAATACATATATTTTTTAAAGATTTTATTTATTTATTGGAGAGAGAGAGAGAGAGAGAGCATGAGCGCACAAGCAGGCGAAGGGGCAAAGGGAGACAGGGAAGCTGGTTCTCCCGCTGAGTGGGGAGCCTGACACCTGGCCTGATCCCAGGGCCCTGGAATCATGATCTGAGCCTAAGGCAGATGCTTAACTGACTGACCACCCAGGTGTCCCTGGAAAAAAGCACATAATTTTTAAGGATACTAGAATTTTTAGCAGATAATCTAGATTTTAAAAGATATTTTGCTTGCTTAATCATACTAATTATTGTGGTTAATCATACTAATTATTGTGGTTAATAGTTTCTTTTTTTTTAAGTGTAAGGATCACAGCAATATGAGCAAAATGAAAAACACAGTGGTAGATTTTACTTCTGTGGAGTAATATTTGTTTGAGATGGCAAAATTGAGTGCTTGCCCTATTCTTCAATGATAAATCTTGTGTGTCCTGATTTTCAACATAGACCCCAAGTATATGGGTGAAGATCTTAAAGAAACAGAACTTGGGCAAGTTTCCAACCATCCTAAACCTCAGTTTCCTTTTCTGTAAGGTGGCAGCAACAACAGTTACCTAAATTAGTCAGTTTCTAGAGAATTTCATCTATGTTAGCCTCACAGCACAACAGAAATTCCAAGGTTAGCAGAGGCTAAAAATTTCGACAATCTGCTAATTTCAACTAATGCTGTCATGTTAATTTTCTTTACAAATATCATTACTTGGTCATCAATCCTTTCAGAGGTTCTAAATCAGATACCAGTGAGGCAGTTTTGACTAAAGTATTGGAGGCTTTGCCGTGTTTTCAGGGTAAGAAAACTGCTTTTTTTTTCCTTTTTTTTTTTTTTTTTTTTTTTAATGCATGAGAGACACAGAGAGAGAGGCAGAGACTCTCAGAGGCAGAGGGAGAAGCAGACTCCATGCAGGGAGCCTGATGTGGGACTCAATCCCGGGACCCCAGGATCACACCCTGAACCAAAGGCAGACACTCAACTGCTAAGCACCCAAAAACTGCTTTCATCATAAAATGTTCAATTATTGAATTCTCTGTGAAAAAGTAAGAAATGTGAGGCTAAGAATTGAAAGCATAAATGAGGAGTTTATTGACGAGAAGGAAGAAGGAAAGGAAAAAAGTAAGGAGGGAAGAGAGGAAGTTGAAGGAAAGATTCTGGTCTGCAGGATGGTCATTAAAACCTTCCCCAGGGCTTGAGAATGGAAAGAAAAGTTGTCATAAGGCAGATTCTAATATTCCAAATGTGCAATCCAATTGCATTAAAGCGTAAATTTAAATCTAAATCATTTGGTAGAAAACATTTAAATATCCTATATTTTTTTTTAATATCCTATATTTTTGTTTAGAGCTGATATCTATAAAAATCTGTTATGTTACACAGATCCATATTATAGAGATTATATATACAAATATTTTATTACTTATGCATAAAATATGGTTTGTTGGGGGATATAAACTATGGCTTTCTCAGGTATCACTGCTACTTGATTGTTCTGAGTATTGGCTTTCTGACAGGGTTTGGAATGAAGCCATTTTTATTAATTTAGTTATTTTTGCTGATATAAAAGGCCGTCTATCATGTTAATGATGTATCGGTCTGCGGTCCCACCGAACAATAATTACAGAATGTTCCTAATAGTAAATCATTTGTCACAATCACAGCTCAGTACAACAACCTTTGTTGAGCAGTGGAAGACATTATCTGAATAGCAATACACCTTATGTGAGCTGATTAGAGGGTGCTTACACCCAGCGGCCCAGCAAAAACCTGAGAATTCCCAGTCTGACATGTCCTCCCCCAAATCTCAGCTCAGGGATGCGCACTGAACCTTGCTGTATATTTTGCGGTGTTAGCCTCTCTGATGATATGGAACCAATATGTTCTGCTGAAGAGAGAATGGACTGAGTTTCACAGAAACCTAAAACAAAACAAAACAAGACCTTCTCAGAAAAGGGTGGTGGTGAAACAAAATGATCAGAAAAAGGAAAGTGTTAAAGGTTTTACTAAATCCTCTTTATTTTTCATAAGACTGGACAAAGAAAGGATAGGATACCCAAAAAAAAACTGGGATTAACAAAAAAGCATCGATACCTAAAGTAAGTGAAAGTCTCATCATCAGAATAGTGCTCAGGCTCTCCTTTGTAAAGATTCACGACTTGAATTCAGTTACTCATAAACAACACTTTTAAATAATAAAAGCAAACATTATTGAGTGTTTCTAGGCACAGAAAGAAACTAACTCTTGTGTTAGTTTTGTTTTTTGTTTTGTTTTGCTTTGTTTGTTTTTTGGGTTATTTTTTGCCTGCATTCTTTCTTTTTTTTTTTTTTGATTGAGTTACTATTATTTATTATTATTATTATTATTATTGTTATTATTATTTGGAGCAATTTTAGGCTCCTAGAAAAGTTGAGAAAAAGATTCTTCCTTACCCTCTCCCCACCCACACCCCTGCCAAAGATAGTCTCTCCAGTTACCAGCATGTCTCGTCAGAATGGCCCATTTATTATCATTGATGAACCTACATCAACACATCACGACCACCCAGAATGTGTAGTTCACATCAGTAAATCTTTTAACCACTTAAAAGATTTAAGAGGAGGAGAATGGGTGATTTCTAGGATTTGTCTAATTTCAAACCCTAAGCTGGTTAATTAACCATTACTCATTATTGAGGTATCTCAGTGAAATTAATCAACATCATTTGTTGAGCATTCACCACATGTATTGATTTTTGCCAAGATGGTGTCACCATGCTTGTTTGGCAACAATATCCCTATTGCATCGACAAAGTAACCAAATAGCAAAGGGGGAGTAAGCCAAGATTTCCATAAAGGTCCCGTGACATGAAACCTGCCCTACATTATACCGCCTCTGTCCCCATTTAGGAAAGGCAGCCATGGAGTTGTAAATGAGTAACTGAGTCATACATAGCTTTGCTTGAGTTACTGGTTTTTATAACATTGATACTCAAACCTAACACCCATGGATTTTGTAAAACAAAACAAAGCACTTCATTTTAACAAAAGATTTCTATTTTTATTTTTATAACTATGTGGATTCCTTTTTAAACATTTTACCAAGAATGGAGTGGAATGGGTGTATATACAGGAGGAAATTCTAAAATACTTGGTCACTAAACCCAGTGAATTGAAAATAACTTCAGGAGCAATTAAAATGTAAGGGGGTGAGAACCATCAGCTGTGAAATGTTCCTAAAAGACTACGTAGCAGAATAAAGGGTTTTCTTAAGTATCAACAATGGAAATTGTTCTAGAAGTTTATGCAGAAGAAAACGGCGTGGTGTGTAAAGCCTGTGCTTTCCATTTTTCTTTGGGTTTTAAATAGCCACAAATAAAACTTGTTGAGCAAAAAGTGAATTTGTGAGTCTAAATTAGCTTTAAATGGAATAATGTGTATGTGCTCTCACCCCTCAGATTATGTTTACCACTTCCTTTAATTTCTAGAATTCTGGTAAAGTATAAAAGGACTCCAACAGCCATGTCATGCTTTCATCTCTAATAGCAGATCCAAAACAAGGATCAAATAATATGGATCTCTCTCAGCATAAGATGAGGCTATGTTCTGATGAGCCCACAGTAAATTGAAAATATCTTATGTCAAAAATACATTTAATAAAGCTAACCTAAAGTATGGCTTAGCCTCGCTTACCTTAAATGTACTCAGAGCACTTATGTTAGCCTACATTTGGGCAAAATCATCTAACATGAAGCCCATTTTATAATGAAATGTTACATATTTCATGGAATTGATTGGATACTGTACTGAATGCGAAAAACAGAAAGGTTGTAAGTACATCCGTTGTTCACCTTTCTGATCATGTGGTTGACTGGGAGCTGCTGGGAGCTGCCACCTACCCCCTGGCATCTCAGAGAGAGTATCATACTGTGTGTCACTAATCCTAGAAAAGATCCAGATTCAAAATTCAAGGAACAGTTTCCACTGAGTGTATATCAACAAAACAAAACAAAACAAAACAAAACAAAAAACAAAAAACAAAAAAAAAAAACACACAAGTTGCCATCATATGTAGGGGACTGTTTGAATAGTAAAATACATATTCCTACAGATTTTTGGCAGCCGCTGGTAATGCTGAGGAAGTCCTTGGCCAAAGCTGGAAATCAGATGTCAGAGGACACACCAGAGGACTGAAAAGTTAGTCTCTGCCAAACCTTTGCATTCTTTCCTGACGTTGGCCAGACCACCTGCATGCAGAACTTATGGTGGCTTCTCGAAGGAACCCCCTTCAAACACCAGGCATCCTTGACATGGTGCTGCTTTTCCAAAGGGGTGAAAGTCCCTTTGGAAAAAAAGAAGAGGGAGAAAAGAAGAAGAAGAAGAAGAAGAAGAAGAAGAAGAAGAAGAAGAAGAAGAAGAAGAAGAAGAAGAAGAAGGAGAAGAAGAAAGAAGAAGAGAAAGAAAGAAAAAAATCAAATGGCTTCCTCTTGCCCCAACCCCACTGTCCCCTACCCCTATGTTCTATCCAGAAGAAAAATCCCTCAGCCGCAATGGTTGTTTTTATTAAATTCTCCTCAATAAAAAGCTCAGGCAGGATTTATTAGGTACTCAGGGCGGACGTTTAGTATTTCGCCAGTTATTAAGTGAAAATCAATAGAAAGCAAAGAAAATGGAAGTCACCGCACTGTTAGCGCACCGTTGTCGCCCAGATATTATGTCGGCTGTCTCGTAGATTCATGACAGACGAAAGAGGCCGGGAGAGAACTTTCTGCTTACATTGCACGAGCCAAAGTGGGGTTATTCATTAGAGCAGGCAGCCGGCCAGATGGATTTCCAGTTCAGTTTTACCATTTATCTTTAAAACGCCTGTATCGAGTGAGAAAGAACACTGATATTATGTGATATCAGTGGCAGGTTTATGTATCTAAATCAGGATTTATTGTTATTTTGTTCCAAAGACCTTTTTTTCTCAAGAAATACCATTTCACTGGAAGAAAATAATAGCTAAAACCTTGTCAAAGATAACCTTTCATGCTGTCCGTGCACCACTAGCTGTAAAACAAATAGAACCTGGTATATAAATAGTTTTAACCACATCCTTACAAATCATTTCTTCTGAAATATATATTAAATATATATATTTATATATATATTAAATATATACATATATATTTAGTGCCACAAACATGGTTTTTGGACATTGAGTGTTTTCTTTTGTCAGGAGTTAACTCTAAATAATGTCAGCAATTGTTTTAATTGCATTTATGTCCTTCTGCGGAATGCTACTTTTTCCAAAAAGCATTCTTTCGGAAAGCGAAGTGGTCTGCTCTTGTTGTTCTTTTCTTCCCCTGGCTTAGAATGAGCCTTAAATCTACTGGGTCAAATCTACTGGTTCTTTTTTTTTCAACTACTTTAGGGTTTTCAACAGCGTGGGTGTGTTTTCCTTTCACTTGGATGGACTCTTTCCCTAGCTTCTGATTTTGTGAGGCCCTCTCTTATTTAAAGGACAGATTGATTACAGCAAGACCCGATCACATTGGTTCTTCAGTCAGTCTGCTAAGTAACTAAGATGGCCAAACGCCGGGATGAACCATTCATTTTACACTCCTTATAAATAGCTCTTAAGAAAAAATACATTCCGTATATTTGTAAAATGTCATTATGGACATGGGAGAAGAAAACATTAGGTCTGGGTTTTGATTAAAGCTGTTGCTAATAGGAAACTGTGAACGTATTTTTAGCTACCTTATTTCTGCTTTTTTTTTTTTTTTTAATGTTTGGAATAAGAGATTGTAAATTTCGCCAGTATCAGACAATAACCAGATACACAGGTTTATTTAAAGATTAAAATTCACCAAGTGGCATCAATTTAGAAAGATTCTAAGCAACTATCAGCTAAAGCTTTTTGTTTCCATCGAACAAAAGTGACATTACATTGCAGAGTAAGAAAATAGAAGCATAAAATGGATTATACAATATTTATTCCCTGATACCCCTCTTTATTGAACCAAATACATTTGTCAGATTGAAAAGCTCACTTTGACTATAAACCACTTCTTTTATTTTCCTGCTTAGGCATGGACACCAGTTGTGTTTTCCTTTTTTTTCTGGTGCTTTTTAAATGTGTGGACACTCCAAATTGTATATGACACATAGATGCTATTCTCAGATAAAAACTTGGGAGACTCTTTCTATTTTCCCTATTTCTTTAGAAAAGTCATTCTAAACTCCTATACAAAATATGTACTTCTGTATGTATTTATGTGTGTGTGCACCTGTTGAGGAGGAAATGATAAAGGGTAGTGGTTAAGCAATGGGCTATGGAACGAGGTGGCCTAAATTCAAATCCCCACTCCCATTCACCATCTGTATGATTTAGGCAAGTTATTATAGTCTTACATTCTAATTTTCTCATCTGTATAATGAGGATAATAATCTTACAGATTTCTTACCTGGAGTAAAAGGGTCAATATAGGTAAAGTTCACAGACAATTCCTTGGCTGATATTAAGTCCTCTGAATGTACAAAATCCAGAACATAAAGTCATAAAGTTCCCCATTTTGACACGTTAGGATTTTTTGTTTTGATTTGTTTGTTTTCTTAAAGATTTTATTTATTCATGAAAGACACAGAGAGAGGGGCAGAGACACAGGCAGAGGGAGAAGCAGGCTCCCTGTGGGGAGCCCAATGTGGGACTTGATCTTGGGACTCCAGGATCATGCCCTGAACCAAAGGCAGATGCTCAACCACTGAGCCACCTGGTGCCCCCTTTTTTGTTTTGTTTTTTACAAAATAGAGTCTAATCTCACTGGGGATTCAATTAGTCATATTGACTCATTTATATGGACACTGTAGAAAGACATGCAGTCTTAAAGTTTCAGTCATAATAAGAACCTCACTTAACCAAAATTGTGAATTAACAAAGTTACTTTTTTAAGAAAAAAAATTCTTTTTTTTTAGTATCAGCATCCCATCTGAAATAATAGCAATAATAATAATAATAATAATAACAATAATAATAATAATAATAGTCTATGAAGACAACCACTGTATTGTGTTATTATTAGCTGTAGTGATACAGTAGTCATGATGCTTAATATCTGAATGGGGACCTATTTCTAGACATCGTCTTAATTTATTTGCAAATGATGTCGAGTTATTTCATTATCTAACAATTAACATCAGCAGCACATGCTGCTATGAAAAAAGAAACAATACTGCTAATTAATATGACTAGGTGGTCAGAAAACAAAAACATGAGAGCCAAGAAAACTCAAACTCCACGACTGATTCCTTGCTCAAATGCTCCATGTCACTTGAATCCTTGCCAGGATTGCCTTCCTGTGACCTCATGGTGTTTGCCCACTGGTCTTTCATCTTGCTTCCCCCTCTGGACTTCAGATTTCTTAACTGTAGAGCAGGTATGCTGTGCCTTTTTTTCTTCACACTCCAGTTGAGAGCTGAAAGGAGTGAGCAGAAAACACTTATGGAAAGAGAAATACTTTCTGCAGTAGGGCTGGTGGGAAAATTGGTACAATTTTAAAACACAGCGATGAAGGGAAGAGAAATGGTCTACTTTAATGCCTGTTGCTGGGTACTCCTCATTCTTGCAACAAAATCGAGTGAGTGCTAACCACAGGGACATTCAGAGTAGAAGCGCTGTTGTTAGGCTGCCCTGGTTTGCACTTAACCTCCATTTTAATATCCATCAGACCTGAGCTAGTGATGCACCTCTCTGTGTGTCAGGCTCTCCATTTGGAGTATTAAGATAATAAGTAGTACCTATTTATGTACTAAGTGAGGTAGATAGTACTTGCTTAGGTATTGAGATTATACATATAGAGTACATAGAATGGCACCTAGTTAACCCTCAGTGAATGCTTTTGCTATGGTTTACTCTCTAAGAAGATAATACAAGGCTAATCAATACTGACAAGGAGTCCCTGAGGTCACTGAGTTCACTGTTGATCAGAGAACTAACGTATAGACTTGTTGAATCACTACGTTATACAGCTGAAACTAATGGAACATTATGTGGCAACCGTACTCTGATTAAAAAATAAATAGATAAACAAAAAAAATACATTTGGATGAGCATATAGACAACTTCTCTGTGGTGGGATATTTAAGACAATCTAACTCTTCTTTAAGGCATGGGGTGGGGGTAGGAAACAGTTCCTTGTGAAAGTGACATCTAAGCTTGAAAGTTAATGGAATCAGAAGGTAGTGATCTCCTGAATGTTGTAGACATGTAGTGTCCAAGAGAACTCTCTGCAGTGATGGTCTATGGCTGTACTGTCCGACATTGTGGCCACTAACTACATATAAGTGACTGAAGGCTTGACATGTGTGCTAGTGCATGTGAGGAACACGATTTTTAGTGTTATTTAATTTTTAATTTAAATTTAAATAGCCACATGCACCTAGTGACCACTCTGCTAGGCAACACAGCTCTGGACAGAGGGAAAAACATGTGTGAAGTTTCAGAGATGAGGGAGTTTCTAAATACCGAAGACCTGACATTTTGAGGAACAGATTCATGAAGGATGATCCTTTTGGAAATTAGCAGAGCAATGTATGGCTTCCTGAAAAATTCAGACTTCTACGGAGGGCTATGGAAATCCAGGAGAAGGATTTGTATTTTCGTAAAATCACTCTAGCGGTAATTAGAAAAACAGCCTGAATTATCGGCAATTTATTGTTGACAAACTTTTCTGACCTCATTTAATCTTGCATTCATCTATGTGAGATATACCGGTATCGCCTTTTACATGTCTTTGCTTACTTTGTCTTCACCTCAGCAACCTATGTCCACACCATACACTCTCTCAGAAGACAAACCTGATACAACTCAAACATGCCCACGTATTTGTGCAGATTCACACACGAAGATGTTTTATAAGTCAATGTGGAAAGCAGCAGCTGGTTACTTCCAGAGAGATGTTCCAGAATCTCCTAAATGTGGCCCTGCCTCTGGAGACCCAAACCCAGCTGGTGGTAGCCCCAAGAGCCCCCCGCCGCTGCTGGCACGTTAGTTATCACCCCTTGCCAAGGGTGGTGATAGCGCTGAGCTTCTCCACATACGAGCGGATGAGCAAGAGGGGTGAGCCTGCCTCCCCCAGATTTGCAGGACTTCCTTTCACTCACACATCTGTATCCATCCTGTCCTCCCAGGCACGTTGAAAAGAGAGCCCGAGCTAGACAAGGATATCCACGGCAATATGCTGACAGTCCGTGGTTGCCGACCTGACTTTCCACGTCAGGTTTGAGAAGATAAAAGATGCTGTCCTTCCAAGTGGAAATGAGGAAGGAGCACAGCCGCTGCACCCTGGAACCAGTCCTTCCTGTCACACACACGCGCACACACACACACACACACACACACCCCTTTCACTCAGCAATTCTTTCACTAAGAATGTTTCAAAAAACACTAATATCTAATTTGATTAGATCAAGTTCTTTTCTCTCTTTCTTAAGAAGGATTATTAATAAAATCACACTTCCTTTAAAAAAAAAAAAGACAGGGCATGTAAATGCTGCACTAATTTAATTACACACTGGCTCTGTAAGACACTAATGTAAATATTCTGGTGAGTAGGCCTAAGACACTTGAAGTAATTACTTAAGGCCTCCCTTTCAAAGAATCTCTCCCTTTTTTATTAAATGCCTTTTAACATTAGCACTTTCTTCCTGACAAATTAAATGAAATTTCATTACTCTCCCTGACTTAATGGCACGAGGCTCCCGCTGAGGTGTGAGTTAACCCTCCTCGGACAGCTGACGAGGGCTCCTATATTCAGTCAAAATGTCACCGTCCTAACACACAAGAGAAAGGAGGCCCCGAAGAATCCTTTGTGTTTTTCCCATCGTGCCCAGAATCCTTCGTTTCTTTGATGTTTTTTCAGCTGCGATCCTTTCAAACACCTAAGAAGCCAACAGCGTTGTTGTTTTCCAGTGTTCTTAAGTTCACAGCGAAAAGAAAAAAAAGAGAAATAGTGTTGACTGAGACACTAATGATGGCCCAATAAGCACAACAACGGTTAACAGGCATGCAGCACTTATTAAATATCTTCCAAGCAGTTTAACACTCTTTTAACTCACTTAAGTCCTCACGAAAATGCATTAAGGTGAATAGCATGAATATGCCCACTGTAAGATGAGGAAATTAAAGTACAGAGTGGTTCAGCAGTCTACCCAGGGCCACACAGCTGAAACGCTGCAGAGACAGGATTCAACTCAATCAGCCAGCCATTCTCACACACTTTTATCCATACAGTGGTTGAGTCCTCCACCCTGGATGGAAACAGAGCTGGTTCCATGTCCTTCCTCACATTTGTGACTCAGAGATGTCATGCAACAAGCCCAAGATCATGTAACTCATCTCCATTTGTAGACCTGATGTATTAAACCTATTAAGGAAAAAAAAGTTGTAATTTACCTTTGAAAGAAAAAGAAGGAAACAGATTGAAAGTGTGTGAATTTATTTTTAATATCTTATCAAGTTATAGAATTACAAGAAAATTTGAAAATAACCACTCACTGGCTAAGAAGAGGAGGCCCTTGTCCCACAGCCTTCACAAAAAAAGAAGAGGAAACAAGTGTTAATTTTTTATTAAAACACTTAAGAAAGCCTTTACAAAACAAAGCCTGCCAGAGTGGCTCTGGGTTGAGAGAGAAGCTGTGGTTGAGAACATGCCCAAGAGAGAATACTGAGAAAAGCTCAATACTCATAAGAATGTCTCAGGAAGGGCTATCTACCTGGTATCCCATACACTTTTTATTTTGCCTTTTTTTTTTTTTTTTTCAGAAGAAATGGTCATCACTTCTGCCCACCACGATTTACATATTATCTTTATTTATTTATTTTTAAAACCTACTCGTTTTTCCTCGTTTACACCTCACTTTTCCTTCTCACTCTCATTTTGGGTTAGTTATTTGCTAGCTTCCCCAGTCACAGGACACCCTGAGATCTGGACTGCCCAGATTCATGATAAGAGGACATGCTACCTGGTCAACTTTGAATTTTCAGAGACAGGGCTCACTCTTAATGAGAATGCATTATGATTTCATTTCCCTCCTCTCTTTGAGCCAGTGATCTTTCTCTTAGGCTGAAACCATTTTCATTAAGCCCGATTCTTTTTCCTGTCCATATCACCAGTAGCCTGAACTTCCCTATGTCACGTTCCATTTTACCAAGAGAGTGTCCTTTCGAAGACCTCAGGCCATGCAGAAGAAAAATAATCAGCTCAAAGTTCAGAAGACAAATGTTGCAAAGGGGATTTTCCCCCCTCCTCTTGATTGTTCTTAAACACATGTAGTTTTAGGGATCAGTGTGTCAGTGTTTGGAAAGGAGCAAAGACTTGAATTTATTTTGGTGCAGCTATCAGATTTTGAGGAGCTGGATCATTTGTTTTCCTCTTGTGAGGTCCAGGTAAAAGTTCATTCCCTCCATGGCCGGGTGCTTCTGACAAACAAAAACCAAGGACCCAAAATAAGTATTTTATCTAAAAAATGTGAACTATCCCAAAACAAACATGAAAAAGCACAGCTGCCAAATTCCACAAGTAAAGAGAGTTGGAGGTTGAGACAGCTCAGGATCTCGCTGGGGAGTAATGGGTAAAGCTTGGCCAGCTGCCCTTAAGGCCTTCAGGGACACTCAATCCAATTGCCGTGTCTTAGTGGATGTGAATTTCAAGGTTACACCTGGGTGTTCAAGGGCAGGGCCAAGTGTAATCGGCACTTAGATCATAGATTAATCTTATTTGCCATCTATTAGGTTTGATTCCTCTTCCCTCTCTCCCTCCCTAAAGCCAGGATTATTGTGATAGTTTAAGATAATGGATTCTAACGGAAGAAAGGTCACGCAGGCATGGAGATTTGGAACCTTAAGATAATATGATTAATCTAAAAGCTTCTTTCTCAAAGGGGAGGGCCGCACTTTTCATATGTCTAATTGAGAGAGGAGAGCTGAAAGACTGAGAAAGAGCAACAGAAAAGGGAGTGCAAAGGGACGGAGTCCTTGTCAACAACTGCAATTAATTATCATTGTCAGGATGATCTTTCATTAGTTTTCACACTAATAAGATAGATTTGCCTCATGCCTGAAGCTGATAAAACCTTATTGGCAATGTTGATAAGACTATGTCAGTATGGAGAGCCACTCATGGACATCTTTATTTTATTTTATTTTTTTCTAATTTTCCAAAACTAAATGGCTCAATGGGTATTGCTAAAAGTGACTACGTCTAGGTGGTTGGGACCACGATATTCAGGAAAAGTCCTTAGGCACAATAGGCAAATGTTAACCATTGCTATAAATGCTACGAACACGTGAGTGTGCATTATTTTAAGTAATTTCATCCCATCCCATTTAGAGAGTTCAAGTATTCCTAACCAACCAATATTAAAAGGTCCATAAAAAGAAATTAAGAATCATGTTTATTTATTCATCATGATGAATCAAGATTCTAGGCTTCTGGAAAAGAAACCATTACTCTTCGTTCATCTTCAAGAAAATTAGAACTTAGGTAAAAATATGGGCTCTCTACTATGTTATTTTTCCCATTCTCCTAGGACAAAAACTGTATTTGTTTTACTCTTTACTTATTGTAACTGCTGAATAGTTTTCACCATTGTGGCTCACTATTATTTGTGTATTTTTAAAGGTATATAGAAACATTTGCATATATTCTGGTTTCAGATCTGTATATGCATGTATACACTTGCCTGGTATACACATACATATAATTTTTGGTACCTACATATATGTCATAAAACCACTTACATTAAGTTTGGTTCACCCTGCTTTCCCCACTTCTTTTAACTACATAAAAAATGTGCTGTTGGGTTGTTTAAGGTAAACCACACAGAGGAGGGATAACATTGTAGTATGACTGGACTCCCTCCCAAAGGCTCAGATTTGTGGCCGTAGGGAGAGTATTATTAGATTTTAATTTCCAACTTGTAATTTCATAAACAGGTTCTTCCTTTCAACAAATGGAGCTCCCTTGATTCATTCACAAGGAAAAAAAGCAGGCAATGGGATATTCTTTTAACTCAGATAACAGTGAATAGGCCAAGAGATCAGTCCTAGAAAATGAAACTCAAGGCAAGGTAGGTATGCAGAGTGGTGATACAATGGAGATGTGAGATATGGTTGCTTAATACACTCTGTGAGATAATAATATATGCCCACCATCATCAAGATCGGGCAGTATCAAAGCTGGATGACATAATTAGTTTTCAATAGGAATTATATGGCCTCACAACAAAACCAGCTACACCATAAGTGCAAATGCCTGTGCTCAAATCAGACTAACAGACAATCACTTCAAGATGAAGTACAGAGAAGTTAGAACAAATTGATGTTGAACATATGGAAAGATAAAACCTATCCCTCTGGGTGAAACTTTCTTTTTCTAAAATTTTGAAACTTCTCACTCAATAATGCTGTCATTCATTGACTTCCCCAACTTGAAATTATGATAGTCACTAATGCATTCTGTAGCTCAAGGGCTGGAAAAAATATTTGTCATCTCTAGAATGAAAAAATTATTTTCCTATTCCCTAAAAGCTAACTTTTTAATTTTTTTAAATCTCCTTTCAAAAATATGCAAAATGAAGCACTTAAGAGCATAATAAAAGCAAAATGTGTGGATTCCAATGATGACTTAGAGAAATCCATCAACTCCTGAGCACTTGTTAACCATGGTTGAGATCGAAGTATTGCAGATTGAACTGTGGTATCAGTTCTTCAATGTTGTTTTATTTCAGTGTTGGCTAAAGGAAAGAGAAACAAATAACATATTCCCTTGCCTATCCGCCCCCCCCCCTTTTTTTTTCAAAACAATCACCACAAAACACACTAAAGCATAAATAAAATGAATCCAGCTTTGCCCACTCAGTTTATCCTGAGCTGGAATGCTCTGGAAAAAACTAGCTGCACCCCTGCCTGTAATACATTTTCCTACCCTAATCTCATCCCCACTTTGTGATCTTCTCTATCCTCAGAAAGAGGTGTTGGCTTTCAGCAACCCCCATACATCACAGCTTTACCTAATATATGATGTGTTTATTCTTCCCAGGCCGCCGGCCATATCACTCTCAAATGACTGACAACAACTCTGAAATGAAGTGGGCCCGAAGTGGGCTCTAATAGTTATGGGAAGCATCTCTAGTCAAACATAAAGCAAATTAATGTGAGCCCCTCCTGCACCTTTAGTCTGGAAATGTCATAAAGTAATAAGCAGGGAGACCCTAACCATGTGGAGGGCTGGATTTCAATAGATTTACATATTAAAGGTACAGGGCACATTTCCTATGTTCTGACATTGAACTTATAAGTTTCTAAATTTTAAGTTCTGTATTTTAAAAATCGGTTCTTAGTGTCCAAAGGAGAGCACAGATACAATTACACCTCCATCTCATTCACTCTCATGAAGAATGAAATAAGGTAGACAGGGATAATTTTATGGCTATGAGTTGCTCATATTTATATGGGATTAGCATACGTGTTTGTGTGTGTGAGTTTGCGCGTGTGCATGTCTTAAGAAAGCAGTATGGAGAAATACACTAAAGAGGAAAATACAGACAGGTAGAGTATGACTGGGAAATACATTTTTAAAATTTCATATAATTCTCCACCCATGCTGGGGAAAATGCTCCAAAAAAAAAAAAAAGTGATAGACTTAATTATTGACATGGTTTAAAAGACTTACAAAAACAAACTCATAATTTTTATCAATCTTTGAGCCTCTAATATTCCAAAATATCTGATCTAAAAAAAGTATCGCAAAGCCATCTACTTTGATTAGATGAAGGTAGAATGCAAGACTTCTTAAGCCTGATTCCCAGCTTGCTTTGACAAATTCCTTTATTCTCCTGTTATGCTTGATATGATTTTTCTACCATATCAGTCATCAGGCTAAGATACCAGTACGAAAAGAGAACATCCATACATCCTTTCTTTCTCTCCCTTTCACACATTCACACACACAGTTTTTGGTTCTCTTCTGGAAACAATAAAAAACAAAAAAATCTGAGCACTGTGTTTAGAATTGGTAATACAAATGAGCACACCACACAAAATGTTTGTTGTTGTTTTGTCTTTCAGTTGCTCTAGGATGTCTTAGAAGAATTATTTATTTCAAATGTTTTGAGTCAGTTTACAAATAAAGTGCAACCTAACCTTTCTTCTGAGTGAAAATAAGGCAAATTAATCTCATATTTAAGAAACTGATTAGGATTTTCAAAGCCTGATAATTTCAAGGAAGAAAAAAAACCCTATAGGATATATTTTCTTTAAAAAATATTAAAAGGAGTTTTCATTATTTGTGAATTTTTTTCCTTTGTTAAATTTTTTTCTTTTTTTTTTTTTCTCCATCAGCTACAAGCAAATAGAAGTAAAATACATTTTCTTGAAAAACCTTTCAAAGCCCAAGGCCAAACAGTTGCATCAAAATATGAGAACAAAACAAAACTGCACCTGGCCTAGAATATATTTTATTAAAGGATTACTCATATTTTCTGAGTTTTCTTCCTTTTTGGGTTATGAGCTTTTATAGGTAAAATTAAAAGCTTACGAGATTACTGTTTGTGAAATTTGCAGCAAACCCTTCTCTCCTTTCTGACATTTTAAAACTAATTACAAACATTTAGCAACAAAAAGATTCTACTATTATTCTGTGTTCAGTGTGTGTGTGTGTGTGTGTGTGTGTGTGTATGTGTATGTTTGGTCAAGCAATCATTTTGATGCACAGAATCCCAGTGCATTCTTTCTTGTGTGGGAAGATAATTCAACATCTTGCTAATTACAGAGCCTAGACCAGAAAAGACACATTTTTTAAATAGTGTATTCTAAAAAAATAGGTTCTTGTGTTCTTTACAGAAAACCAAATAGAAATTGAAAATCGTTATTACCATATGCCATCATAAGTAAACTCTGTTGCTGTGAGTTGATTTACAATTGCTGTGTTTCATTTGTTTTATTAATTTTGCATTTATTTCGGAGGGCATTTCCCATTTTATTTTTATAAGAACTTTCCATGTAAAAAGAGCTTTTATTTAAGATCTCCATAAAAACTTGGCCTGACAAAAGGAACATGTGTTAAATGTTTATGCCTTTACAAAATCATCTTGTCTAGTTTGTGAGTAATCTTAAAACTTTAGAATACCAACAGGGTTAAATGAAACAAAATCTTTCCAATACACCAGATTGTTGAATGCAGCATTCCTGAAGCTGCTCTACCACAATATTTTATGATAGGCATGGTCATTCTGAAATGTCGTGTGATGCACATGTAGTTCCAAAATGTTCTAATTAGGTGATGTTCTAGAATTGATGCTTGAAAAGAAACTGCAAGCCTTTGCCTATTAATAGAAATAAAACCTGCAGCTGGATGCTAAAGAACTCTGAAAGTCAAAATAGCTTTCTACCTTCAAGCCCCACCAGGAGAAAAATGATCAGCATCCAAGATGACCTTTCGTAAAGAAGAAAAAACACACATATGTTGCAGAAGATCCTCTTTTCTAGTTCATTGTAAATCGAAGTGCATCCAAAAATGTGATCATCTAGGGTAGACGCATTGATGTGAATTACGTGGAGGACAATCATGAGTATTTTTTTTTTTTTTTGGAGGCGGCAGGAATTATATCTACTGTTATTTCTGTAGATACACAAATGGAAGATTAGGTTTTAATAAAGAGATACAACATTTTAAGTGTATATCTTTTTTTTTTTTTTAATCAGTCACTCTTTGCAAGTAAAGCTTTATTACTTCTGGGTTCTTGACAGGTATTTGAAGAAAGGTCACATAATAAACTGTGCTTATTTCTCATTGCCGAAAAACAATAAGTCATCTCTGCATTCATTATTTACCAAATTGTCTTCATTTTTCTTCACCTGCTGGGTTTTCAGCAATAAAGATAAATAATATTACAAAAACTAACTTAGATATTTTCACAATTATCCAGAACTTGACAGCAAGCTAATCTTCCAGAGTGGAAAAGAGTAAAAGAATTAGCAAGAATTTGCCATCCACATTGTTTGCTAGAAATATATTAAAGGCTATTTTTCACAGAAAGATACATCTGGAACCACAATACATGTATTGAAAAAAAACCTTCCACTTTTAAACAGTAAGCGATGGAAAAAAAATCTCATTATATTTCCTTTAAAAGAGAGGATATTTTTACAGGTAAATACTAAGTATCATCTTTTCCAAGTCTTTATCTCCCTTGACTGCTTGATTATTAATAGCTACTGCCCTGATTAAGCAAAGAAATATTTTTAAATGTCTTAGCAAAGAAAGAAGGCACGTCAATGAGTTTCCTTACAATTAGAATTACTTAGTGATTAAGAGAGTGTTCTCTAAGACAAGACTACAAATCGTTGCACTGACCCATGCGTGCACTAAACTATTTACTTAATTTCTCTGGCCTCCATGGTCCTAGCTAGTAGAAGGGTGGTAATGTAGTGTATGATATCTTGTGTTAAGGAAATTGCCCAAAGTCACACAAGGAGGTTGATCCTGGGATTGGAAAACAGACCATTCAGATTCAGCATCTGTGCTCCTAGCCAAGATCTAGCATGGCCTCAAATCCCTTCAACTACAGTCAAGGAACCTCCAAAGGCAACCTTGTTCCATGTGTTGCTACCCTAATATGATTCTATTCAGTTGGTCCAACCTAGCTCAGTCAAAGTGTCTCATCACACACTGGATGGTGCAGAACTCAAATTAAGGGAACTTGCAAACTCAAGAATGTGGATCACTCATCTGTCATGGTCAATGAGGCAATCTGTGGAGAAAGACAGGAAAGCACATAGAAAGATCAGCAAATATAGAGACCCACAAGGCCCTGAAGAGAGAATGGGATGAGTTTCCACGGTTCCTGAGTGCCTTCCTGACTTTCTTCTTTGATGTTTGTGAGTTTTCCTGGCTGCATGCCATGCTCTTGGTTAGTAGGAAAAACCTGTGACCTCAGGGCTTGTGTGTGTGTGTGTGAGTGTGTGGTGCCTGTGTTTGGAAAAGCTCATGACATTTAAGCCAGGTTGAGTGAGTTTCTATGCTTTATACACATAAAATGTTTTCAAGTACATTGGTCATACTTTGTCATTTTAATTGAAACACTATTTACCCTTTTTAGTGGTTTCCCATTGTGTATGATGTAAGCTTAACATTTTCTAGCCTCTCTCATGACTCATGAGATCATGACCTGAGCCAAAACCAGGAATCTGGTGCTTAACAGACTGAGCCATCCACATACCCCTTATTTACCTTTTTAACTTCATCACTTAAGATGGAGTCTGGGGCATAGTAGGTGCTCAGAAAAAAACTAAATGTGTTTCTGTATGATTGAACTAAGCAAACATCCCTGGAAATTTATTAGGTATTTGTGAGATTTTGTGAACTCTGGAAACAAAGTGTGAAGTAGTGTAAAACTCTACAGTTTTATACTCTGAAATAGTGTGAAAACTCTAAACTGCATATGATATTTAGGATAAATCAACACATAGACTTAATATAGGGTATGTAACAAATACAGGTTAGTAATAATGAAGGAATACATTAAAATGAAGTTTTTAAAGGATACACTAATATTTTCCTTCATTTTTTCTTATAGAACTAAATTATTACTTTAAAATACTCAGCTTAGAGGCACCCGGGTGACTCAGTTAAGTGTCTGCCATCATCTCAAGTCATGATCTCAGGGTCCTGGGATTGAACCCAGGTTAGGCTCCCTACTCAGTGGGGAGTCTGCTTCTCCCTTTCCCTCTGCCTCCTCCTGCTTGTGCTCTCTGGCTCTATATCTTGGTCAAAAAATAAATGAAATTTTTTTAAAAAAAATAAAATACACAGCATAAAAAAATACCTTTTAGAACTACCCTTATGTATTCAAATCAGAAGATGACTTTACCCTTCATAATATTAAATTTTCATATTTGTGTGTGCATGTGGGTATTAAGGTTTTAAACTGGAATATATGTTATTTTCTGAAGTTTAGGTAAGAAGGTTCTTAAGGACTTTTACTTACTTTATTATTATGAACACATGGCATTTGGCAGTATGTTAGTTTTTTTGATTTTTTGGTTTTGTGACTTGTTTTAATCATTGGATGCATATCCTAGCAAGAAACTCTTTTTCCACTAGTGCTTTCTCTATATGCCAATTCCTGGCAATCAGGAACATCACAGAACATTCCAGACTGGCAGCCAGGAGGCCCAGCCCTGGCCCATCAGCTCACTTCGTGAAAAGTCTTTTAATATTCTCATGCTTCAGTCCGAGGCAGAGACCTCCTCTTAGTTCTACTCTACGTAAGTCTGAAGGTTGTTGGGAAGATAAAATAGGATAATGTGCAAGCTAGTGCCTCGAAAAGTATAAAGCACTATATAAACATAAGATGTTATTGTAAAAGGAGGTTTAAAACTATAGCATAAAAAGACTTGTTATAAAAATAAAATAAAAGTGACTCTAGTCACTTATTTTTATGAGGTACTTTTCTCTCTTTGGAAAAATATAATTTACTAATTCAAGAGAGAGCTATTAATTTCTCAGCCCTTCACAGCCATTAAAGCAGGGATGATGACTTCAATTCAGTTTACAAATGGAGTGGGCATACTGCAGGGGAATGCTACTCTCAGGTTACATATAAATGGAATTAAATTAAATTAATGAAAACAGAAGAAAAGCATGTGTAGAGAAACAGCTAACTCATCCCCAGTGAGGCTCTATCCATATCTGGGATGAGACACCAGTTAAAATATTTCACACATTTCCTTTCCATGCTTGTTCAAATATCAGTTGGAAATTAGTTCTGAAATACTCTATGTTAACAAAAATAGTATCTGTTTGGCACCTGTTAACACTTATGAGTAAAATTATCATCAGGTTTTAAATTCAATGAGATGTAGTGAGTCTCTCCTGCACCTACACTGATATATTGATGAGGAGACTAATGATTTTGTACAGTGTTCTCAAAATCTATAGCACATATCACCCAGTATCAGAATGTCATCTTGGTAAATGGTGGCAATCTGAACTCACAACAATAGATACTTCTAATTAAATCAGTATATTCTCTATACTTTGACTTTATTTAATATATTTTTAAAAGATTTTATTTATTTATTTACTTATGAGAGAGGCAGAGACATAGGCAGAAGGAGAAGCAGGCTCCATGCAGGGAGCCCGATGTGGGACTCGATCCCAATACTCCAGGATCATGCCCTGGGCCGAAGGCAGGCACTAAACCGCTGAGCCACCCAGGCATCCCTATACTTTGATTTTAGACTATCAGTTCAAACTGCTCTGAATTTTTAAAACAATTTCCAAAATATGATGACAAATCAAAAGTGTCCAATGTAAGAAAAGCAAAGTAATTCTTAAAAGGGCTCAAAACATCATTTGTTTGTTTTGTAAGTTATCTGATGCAGCCTTTTTAATGATTAGTGCCATTTGTTGACAACAAATCCTGTTGGGCTATAGAAGGGGAAGATTTCCAAGTGACCTTAAGAGAATTTGTGAACATCTCTATGATTTAATTTCCTTATTGGCAAAATGTAGACGACGATATTTAATTTTCAAGCTGTTTTTAATGCTTGAAAGAGTTTATTTTTTTAAATCAAACTACACAGTGCCCTCCAAAAAGAATAAGCTCTAAAAAAAATTAGCTTTTATTACTATGCCATGAGATTGTGTAAATATATGTCAAGTGACACACTTGAGGAGGTACTTGTAGCCTGCCACAAGACTCTCTCTACATAGCTATCTTTGTCATGTTTTTATTGACAATTTGTAGGAGGATAAAAGACATGTTAATGGAAGCTACTAATAGTATAAGAATAAGGGTATTGACAACTAGATAACAAAACTGATACCCAAAATGAACTCAAATTAAGAAGATGACACTTACAAAAATGTGAGGCCTTGCACTTAGGATTCAAATTCCAAATTCTGAAAAACAGATTAGAGAAAATGTGGCTTAGTAGTAGTATCTGTATCTGTCTGTCTGTCTATAGACTAAAAGAAAAAAATAGTTAAGGGCTTAAATTAATAGTAAGCATCATTTAAGTTACCAGAAAGATGTGGTGGCAAAGTGCTATGATTGGGGATAGGGTACAATAAAATATTTATATCTGGACGAGGCTCATGGCACTCAATACTAAACAGATAAACTTGGGGGTAGTTTGTAGTGTTCTAGATATCAAGTTTTAGAGGAAAAGGGGTAACTGGAATATTAGAAAAGGGTAAGAAGAATGTTAGTAACAACTACCATTAGTTATGTATCAAATCTGTGCTAAATTTGTTTGTTTGTTTATAAAGATCTAATTGGTTATATCCAATGATTCATGAATCAGGCATCATCCCAGCCTGCAAATAAAAAGGAACATCTGTGCTAAGCTTTTATATAGATGATTTCATTTGTCCCTCATATCAGCCCACTGTGGATGGCATCACTTTTATCCTCAGGTTTTTTTTTTTTTGGTAAATAATATTCTCATAGTCATAGAGTTAGCAAGTGCTGGTGCAGGGTCTGAAGCTAGTATGTCTCACTCCTGAACTGATGCTATCTGATTCCAAGCTGTTCTGCCTGTTGTATGTGATGGTATGTTATAGCATTCACCTATTCTTCTGATAGCTAAAGAACAAGGGGTTGCTTGGTTTGTCATAGAAAAGATGCAGGAAAAAAAACTAACAAACATCATGAAATAAGTGAAAGTCTGTTAAGGTCAATGGGATGGAGCCACTGATGGATTTCTGTTAAATATAAAATAGCTGATCATAGGTGACTGAGAGAAAAATAGTTTCCATAAGGGAGATTCAGCATCATATCTGCAGCAAAACTAAAGAAAATATATTAGTTTCGGTGTTAGCAACATCAAAAGACCCACAATAAATTCCAACATTATCATTTACTAGTCTTGAGATTTGGGTCAGATTTTAAATCTTTAAGCCCAATTTCTTCTTCTCTATAATGGGAGTGAAATACTATATGTCTGAGATAATGCCCACAAAAGTGCTCCCCAAAAAATGGTGAAATATTCAAGAAATGTTAATCCAAAAATAACATTTGGATCTGAGAGCTTATAACAAGTGAGAAATTCTATTGTGCCTCAGAAGCAATGATGGAGGGTCTTCTTTAATTAAAATTAATTCAGCTGAAGTTGATGAATGTAACATTTTGATCCTCAGCTGATGTGGCTCCTGGACTACAGAGAATGGATGCCCAGTTGCTTCTGAAAGAGTTATTTATTTATTGTGGTGTGTTTAGGCATACTAGGATGGTTCTCTTGATGGCAAAACATATTCATGACCAGCACAGTTTTTGGACACTGATATTATTTCTAAGTTCTGCTGAGGAATCAGCTACTTTTAAATCCTGCTTGTCTTTTCTGAAGATAAACCTGACTTCTTAAAATGGACTATTTTCACTTACCTTTCATATAACCTGCTTTGGCATCTACTGAAAATAGTCTCTAAGCAAAACTAGCTGTGTATAATCTTAGAAATCACTGAAAAAAATCAAAACTGAATAAACCTTTACCTTTCAACAAATTTCATGTACTCTTAGCTGTTCATGTCTCTTCTTGTTCTTACTATTTTTTTTATTGCAGAAATTTAAAGATCTCCTTTTACAAAAACTTGCAGGCCACATAGTGGAATACTTGTCAGTCCTTACATTGTTTACTTTTATCCTGAGTAAAATCCACTGTTTTACTTTTATTTGCTTTTATTTTCAAACCTGATAGCATTTTCAAACTATTACAACTATTAAAACTTGTTCTGTTGTTATTGTTGTTTATTTAATTGAGTCTTGGGGCATCTCCACCCAACTGTTTAAGACTTTTGGCAATATGGAAGCTTAAAAATGCATATAGAGGACAAATTGGTGACCTAGGACTACCCAAGCTTTTGTTCCCCCAAAAGAAATATTTATTTCATTTATATTTTAAAGATTTTATTTATTTATTCATGAGAAACACGGAGAGAGAGGTAGAGACATAGGCAAAGGGAGAAGCAGGCTCCTTACAGGGAGCCTGATATGGGACTTGATCCCAGGACTCCAGGATCATGACCTGAGCTGAAGGCAAATGCTCAACCACCAAGACACCCAGGTGCCCCCCAAAAGAATTATTTAAAGACAAACTATTTGAACTAACCTTGTTAGTGCTCTAGAAAAGAGTCCAAGGTTCATAGCAACCAATCAAGAAAAAGTCATCTTTACAAGGTAGGAAAATTTTGTGGTATTCTGAATCACCCTTAACCCTACTTTCCCCTAGCAAAACAGTCGTTGTGGTTTTGAAGTGGCAGCAATCTGGCTCCCAGTTTCCTCCACCAAACCAGAAGAAACAGAGCAGACATTATCTGCAAGTTATTATAGACATCTGTTCTAACCTGTTTGAGAATACACAAAGGACTAAAAAAGGTGGCTATCTCTATTTTTCCTGGTTCTAAATTCAGGCAGAAATACAGCAGGCACTTTTTGTAAAAGCTACAAGGGGACTACAGACCCTTACAGACACATAGAGCATGGAAATATAATTGGATTATACAATAAACCATCTAAGGCCTGGAGAAGAAGCTGGAGTGAAAATAGAGAAACCAGGACATTCAAAAGCAGTTATATTTAAAGGGAAATTTAGAAGGTCAAGCACATTTTCAGGCTAGATGCATGCTCAGAAAAGTCTTATGAAGGCCTTAAGCTTTCACCTTGGGCTGAATCCTAGGTCCAGAGCAGGCCTAAATGAGTGTTGATCCACACCCCAGAAAAAATCAATCTGTAAAGTAGAAGAGCTTCTGGCATTCAAAGAAATCTCTGTCAAAACACTAGCTGATCATAAGACAAAGAAACAAAAAATTTAGTGATCATATATGATAAGAAATATCTTTAAAAGGAAATTTGGAAAAGTCTCAAACAAGTTGACTACTGCTACAGCCTTCAACAATCAAAAGTGTGTGTGTGTGTATCCATGTGTTTGCAACATACACACACACAGAAACAGAGAGATAAAGGAATCAAACTCTGAGAAAGAGAGAGAATCTGAATGCCCAATCTTTAACAAAAAAATAACAAGACATACAAAGAAATAAGAAAACATAATTCATACAAGACAACAAAATTAATCAACAGACATAATCCCCAAAGAAATTCAGACAATGAGTTGCTAGACAAAGACTTTAAAAAAACTATCTAAAATATGCTCAAGTAGCTAAAGAAAAACAGAAAAGAACTAAAGGATATAAAGAAAACAATACATAAACTAAATGAGAATACAATAAGTTAGAAACAATATAAAAGAATGAAACAGAAATTCTAAAGGTGAAAAGTACAATGACTAAAATGAAAAATTTGCTAGGCAGCTGATTTGAGTAATTAGAAGAAAGAACCACTAAACTTGAAGACAGAACAATTGAAAATATGGATTATGAAGATCAGAAAGAAAGAATGAAAAAAGTTAATAAAACCTAAGGGACTTCTGAAATACTATCAAGCAGACCAACATATGCACTATTCAAGTCCCAGAAACAGAAAAGAGAGAAATGTAGGGACAGAAAGATTTGAAAAAATAATGGCTGAAAACTTAACCAAACTTGATGACATGCATAAATCCTCAAATTCAAGAAATCTAATGAACACTAAGTTGTACAAACTCAATAGACCTAAGCAGAGACACATTATAGTTAAACTCAAGAGACAAGGACAATCCTGAGAAAAACAAGAAAAAAAGGATTCACCACATTAGTATATCCAAACAGTCTTACAAAAATGATGGGGAAATTAAGATATTTTATGATAAACAAAAGCTGAGATTTGTCCTATAAGAAATTCTAAAGAGACTCCTTCAGGTTGAAATGAAATGAGGCTAGACAGTAACTCAAAGTCATATGAAGATAAAAAGATCTCTGATAAAGGTAAATGCATAGGCAAATGTAAAAGCCAGTATTATTGTAACGTTGGTTTGTAACTCCTCTTTGTATTTACAATAGGACTTAATACATAAAATATAAATCCATGTTTTTGACTAGACATAATGCTTGTGACATCAGTAACAGCATGGAGCTGTACAATTGTAGAAATTTTGTTTGCAATTGAAGTTAATTTGCTATCCATTAAAATTAGTGTCACTTTAGATCTAGATTCACTTTAGATCTAGAGACACAAAGAGATTGAAAGTGAAAGGATGGAAAAAGACATTACATACAAATACTAACAAAATAAGAGTAGGGGTGGCTATATTAATATTAAACAAAATAAACTTTAAACTAAAAAGTATTCTAACAGACAAGAAAAATTACATATTGACAAAAGGATCAAGTCATCATGAAGATATGTCAATTTCAAGTATATATACACTAATCAATGAAGCAAAATTTATGAAGCAAATATTGACAGAATTGAAGAGAGAAATAGACAGTTCTACAATGATAATTGGGGAATATTATGCCCTACTTTAAATAATGATTCTCTTTTCCCAACTGCCCATTGTGTATGCCCACTTATTTCCATCCCTATTTGCCCTCTTCTCTTTGTTATCATTGAGAAATGCCTTTTCCTCTTATCATGTATTTCCAAATTATCTAGTTTTCCTTCTGATATTAATTTTTTAGTTTCATTGCACTGTGACTGAAAAAGAACTTTATGTAATGTTAATCCTTTAAAATGTATTAAGACCTATGTTACAGTCTAACATATGGTCTATTCTATAAAATGTTCCATGTGCACTTGAGAAAAAAGTATTCTGCTCTCATTGGGTGGTGTGTTCTCTATCTATCATCTATCTATCTATCTATCTATCTATCATCTATCATCTATCATCTATCATCATCTATCATCTATATTGTCTAGTTGGTTTATAATATTGTTCAAGACCTCAATTCCCTTATAGATCCCTACTAGAAATATAATAAAATAAAAATTACTTCTATGGTATCCCTGGGTGGCTCAGTGGTTTAGCACCTGCCTTTGGCCCAGGGAGTGATCCTGGAGTCCCGGGATCGAGTCCCATGTCGGGCTCCCTGCATGGAGCCTGCTTCTCCCTCTGCCTCTGTCTCTATCTCTCTCTCTCTGTGTCTCTTATGCATAAATAAATAAAATCTTTAAAAAAAAATTCCTTCTAAATGCTGCATCTTCCTTCAGATTCTTTTCCTTCAAACCCAATTCTTAGAAAGACAGGAGTGGAAGATATCAGTGAGTTTACACAACTGGTAGTAAGGAAAAATAAATCTCTCACTAAAGCTTCTCTTTCTGAGGAGGTGGGGAAATCATAGATGCAGATGAGAAAGAAGGTGGGTGCTACAGATGCTAGCATAGAGACAAAATGTCTACAAGAGTTATGAGGTGTAAGTTTTGAACAGTGTTAAGAGTAATTGGAGGTTAGGGTATGTTATTTTGATTCTAATAAGACAGAACTCAATATATTGTGTGCTAGGCCCTTACTGAATCACTTAGAGGCCACGCTTTTGGATGAATTATGGCACTCTACTTAATTTATGGCTTCTTATTTATTTATTATATATTTTCGTATACTTTGACAAAATTTTAGGCAGCTTAAAATATCAAGCATTATTTTTTTCATTTTAATTACTGAGAGTTAAATTTTAAAAAATAAAATAGAGTTAAAGATGAAGAACCTAAAATTGTATGTTTCCATATCTATAATCATTTAGTTCATTGATAAATTTAGCTAGGGGCTTCCTGGCAGACAAAGTAAAAGGGATACATATTGAAATATAGATTTCTTATCACCATGTAAAGGAAATCACCTAGGGAAAATTTTTTTTTCTGGTGCTAACCGTGTCACACCAAAAGTATCATATAAATCTTCATCTAAGGGACATTAGGTATTGTAGTGAGCAATATCCTCAATTCTGATCTTCCAAAAGAACAGAACATTCTTCAAAAGCGCATTTCCTACACTATCTTTTAATGAAAGCTGAGAGCATAATGTTAAATCTCAATGCAAAGAAGGCATTGCTCTGAAAAATTAAGTGTTTCTGCCCTGGTAATTGTAGTCTGATGATTTACTTTATTTTTTTAAGATTTTATTTATTTATTCATAGACACAGAGAGAGAGGCAAAGACACAGGCAGAGGGAGAAGCAGGCTCCATGCAGGGAGCCCGATGGGGGACTCGATCCGGGGTCTGCAGGGTCACACCCCAGGCTGCGCCAAACCGATGCGCCACCGGGGCTGCCCTGATGATTTACTTTAATCTGAGAATGAAACGTGGGGATTCCAGAAGAGGGGAAGGATGCTTATTTGTACCTTCACTTCAACCACTACTCTGAAATATTACATCTCAAGCTAGTCTTTGGCAAGCATTAGTGTAAGATCAATTTCCAGTTGAATAGTCTGACAGGGACCTAGATAAATATAAGATACTTTTCCAGAGCACTAAATATGCTCTTAGTTATGCTTAATATATTATTTGCTCATTGGATCAAAATTATATTACTGCTATTAGTAGAATTAATAATAAGCTTAATGGTGCTTATTTTAACATATTGATCTGTTTTTTTTCTATTAACTTTCTTGTTTCCCCAGGTATATTTTGTGGAGGTAGGGGTTCTTATTTTTGCTCAATTGTGTGTATTTCTTGACATGAGCACAAATGTATGTATATAATTACAGAGGCCTTCCTCCAGTGATGGTGTAGATGCACAGCATGAGTCATCTGGTGAGGAGGAAATGTTCCTGCTTCTGAGTCTTCTGAGTATGCAGATGTCCCTTTCCGGGTAGATACCACTATTCGGTTTCTCCATGCCTTCACAAAGTTGAGAGTTGGAGTGACTTTGGTTCCCTGAATCACTCTGATGTGGTATAACTCCATGAGATGTCCATTATGCCATTCCTCTTTAGAGTTCCTCAGGAGAGAATTGCACCTGCTATTGTATATGTTCTTTCTTGATAGATTTCTGGATCTTATCTTTTTCTTAGGTCCTATTTCCCATGTCTTTCATCTTTGAGATTTCTTTTTAATTTCTTTTTTTAAAAGATTTATTTATTTATTTATTTATTTATTTATTTATTTATTTATTTATGATAGACAGAGAGAGAGAGAGAGAGAGAGACAGGAGGAGGGAGAAGCAGGCTCCATGCCAGGAGCCCAACGTGGGATTCAATCCAGGGACTCCAGGATCGCGCCCTGGGCCAAAGGCAGGCGCCAAACCGCTGAGCCACCCAGGGATCCCCCTCTTTTTAATTTCTGATGCAATATGACTTTCCTTTCTTTTTTTTTAGATGAAGTTAATTTTTTTTTTAATATTTATTTTTAGTAATTACTAAGTATTTGGGGTAGGACAGAATGGGGACATTGCCTCATATGTTGAGGCTACCAACTTGTTCAAATCCTTCATGATTCCTGTGGAGGTTAGATTATTAAATAAAACAAAACAAACAAAAAACACTTAATTAAATGGCTCCCCTGAAAGGATGTTTCTGGGGGATGGAAGAACCAAAATCTGATTTTAAACATGACCAGATTTTACTTACAGAATAATAGAAAGGATTTACTCTATTGATTCATGAAGCTGAAAATGAACAAACCTAACATTTAAATTATGATTTTCTGTAGCTGAGATGTCTCTTTCATAGCTCATTGAGTATTTTGTAGAGTATAACTGCTTGCACAGAAAATCCTCATGCAGTGACTTTTATATGGATCTTACAATTTAGAGAAATAGTTGTCAACTGTTTTTATATTCAAACCTTCTGACAATTAAGTTTTATTTTTCAAATAATCTCAATTCTTTTTCTCTTTCACAGTACTTCTCATAACAATAACACTTACAGTAATTTAACAAGGATTTTACATTTGTAAACTATAAAATGTTGTGAGGACATGGCATGCCATTTTAGTTTCAAGGCCTGCAAATGCAAAATTTGATCAAGTTATTGTTTGATCAATTTCAAAGCTTAGGAAAAAATAGATGAATCCTCTCCTTTCACATGTAGTATGGAAATACTTCTTTAAGACACCAGCAATTTTCAAGCATTTCCAATAACATGGATCACTACACCCACAGAGTAAAACAAAAAAGCAATAGGGTGTCTCTCTTCCTGTCCATTCTGTCAGGAGTAAGGACTTTGCTTTCAACCATTTGCTTCCTCTCATCTTTCTCTACCAGGTTCATTTTAAACATTTAAGTTTTCACATACACATTAAGGAAAATGATGTCAATCAGGGCATCTGGGTGGCCTAGTCAGTTAGGGTTCAACTCTTGATTTGAGCTCAGGTCATGATCTCAGGGTCATGAGATTGATCCCTATGTCAAGCTCCATGCACTAAGTGGGAAGTCTGCTTTTCTTTTTCACTCTCCCTCTGCCCCCCACCTCTGCTCAAATGTGCTCTCTCCCTCTCTCTCTCTCTTTCTAAAATAAATAATCTTTTTAAAAAATGATGTCAATCACTTTAATACCTTTTTCCTTCCATCCTTCTCTTTCTTTCTTTCTTTCTTTCTTTCTTTCTTTCTTTCTTTCTTTCTTTCTTTCTTTCTTTCTTTCTTTCTTTCTTCTTTCTTCTTTCTTTCTTCTCCTGGTACAAAAGATCAGGAGCCTGAATGAAGATTATTCATAAGACAGATATCATGTTAAACAGAAATGTATGCTTTCAATATGAATAATGGTCTCTAACAATGAAAAAAAAAAAAAAAGCAGCTTCTTTCAAACACAGGTGACCTAGTCAGCACTTTATAAATGACATGGGGAACTCAGTTTCTTCTTCTGGAAAATGGAATTGATAATATTAAATATTTGGTGAAGGGCTATTTGGATGTGGAACTGCATAAATTATATCCACAATATTGGTATCTGATAATTGCATTTCCAATAGGAATTACAATTAAGACCCTTACAATATGACATACTTTTGATCATTTTAATTTCCTTTGTGATTGCAGAGAATGATAATTCTTTGGGGGACTTGACTCCAATTTTCACATTACAAAAGAAAAGTATGGATAATGGAATAATGTGGAGATGAAGGGAGTCTTCGTCTCCAATCTCTTATTTCTCTCATTCCCATTTCTGCAGTGGGGATGCCACCTGTGTTCCGCTCATTATAAAACTTTTAGCAAGAGGCTAATGAAATGCAAAGCTTTCTATAAGACCAGCACTAGCCTTCCTATCAAATCATCTGAAATATTTATTTGCTCTCTTGAATAATTGATAGGGGCATCAGCTCTCCCGGTCAATTGATTTATTAAGGGACTGTTTGGAATTAAACAGCTTAAAGATATTAGATTTAGCAGTGATCTTGCTTGTTAGCATATTCATTTACCTACGGGAGCCCCCATTAGCTATTGTTAATACATGACGTTTCCAGTCACGGCCTGGATCTCCTCAAATTGCATTAACGCCAGGCTGTTTAGCCACAGAATAACAGGTTTGATTGAGTGCTTGGGTTTGTTGTAATTAGATTTTCCTAGAAAAGGGGGGACTACTTTAATGCCATGTGCATTAAACTAGATATGTCATCAGCATTACTGTAATTGGCGAACAGAAATGCTGGAGACCTGGTTGTGTCTGAATGTTTGTGTTTATGGCTCACCCGTCCATTCTCATAGATGGCACATAATAGCCATGCTTACTTACATATGCATGACCCTGGGAAAAGAAAAAAAAAAAAAAAAGGAACTGACCTCTTTAATAAGCATCTCTTTTGAAAAAGGTGGAAAATTCTATCCTGAGTAATGGGATCAATTTTTCGTTTGTTAAAACTGCCAATTATTTCTCTTACTGAAAAGGTCATGTGGCTGGTTAATCAATGATGAAGATAGTATGTGAATGTATGGAGGTATATTCACGTATTTGATTTGCATTTTGCTCTAAGACTCTCTGCTTCAATTTCAAGTTGTTATTCTGATGAAGGGTTGTAACCACACCCATGGAATTCTTTTTCACCCAAGCTTTTTCTCAGGATTTACATTTCTTATTAACAGAGGTGCATATAGGAAATAAAAATTTCTGATCACTTTTCCCAAATGGAGCTGATTCAGTGTGTGTGCAAACTGCACTCAACTTTGCTGGTGCAGGGGCAATGAGCACCCATATGACAATCTGCACAGTGGGATAATTGAGGAGTATATGGGTGAAGTTGATGCTAAAAAAATTGGAAAATAAACTGATTTTTCTTTTCCATTTTGATTTATAATTACCTTCTCTTTTCTCAAAGCTCATGGTGCTGCCCTTCCTTGGATTACACCTTGGTTTTCAACTATATAAACTGGGATGTT
Organism: Canis lupus baileyi; assembly: GCF_048164855.1. Taxonomy (NCBI): domain Eukaryota; kingdom Metazoa; phylum Chordata; class Mammalia; order Carnivora; family Canidae; genus Canis; species Canis lupus. The sequence continues at coordinate 46,415,101 of NC_132839.1, read as the reverse complement.
TCCATTGGCTCTACTCTTCTCTCTCCAAGTCACATCTTATATTATAAAAATATCCTAGCCTTCTCCATTTCCTTAGGTTCTTGATCACAGAAAAAAAATAACACTATTACATTTTATGTTACATATATACTGAAGTAGGTAATAAGCATGTATGTCACTTTGTAATTTATGTGGCACAAACACATAGGTTATCCCTTTTATTGCTATCACTTTTTTTTTTTTTTTTTTTGGTTAAAAAATCTGAGGATCAGAGAGATCAGGCTACTTCTATTAGTTTACTCAGTGAATGGGAGTAGAGTCAGCATTTGAGTCTCTTCGATGTCCACACTCTTTCCATGAAACTATGCTGTATCGTAATAACATTGACAGCCATCCGGTATTTTTTGAAGATGGCTCCTTAATACAAAGGAGGAATTTATATTGGATTAATTTGAGGGACAGATAGATTGATGTGTAAGATTGATCTTTAGGGTAAAGGGTGGTTTAGAGAAGGGATCATCACAATTGGTTCTCCCGGTTGATGTTTGATATTAATGGGAGGGTGTGGGTGCTACTCAGAAAGCTTAGTAAGTGGCCCGGTATCCTTTCCAATTCTGTATTGGCAAGTTTGACTTTTTTAATACCAGCAATTGTTGACAGAGTTGAAGAACAATGGCAACTGGCAATGTTTATATGGGAGGGAATTAGGGTAGCCATCATTGGAAGGAAACTTATTTTGAAGCTTTATTTACAAGTGAACATCCTTGGATGTTGGTGATTTACTTGGATTGGTGATTATTTAGCAGGGTTGAAAGACTACCTGCCACCCCCACTCCTGATCATAGCTACACTGCGAGAGAGGAGGAAGGTTGACAAGAAGGCAAGAGTTGCTTCAATTCACTTACATTGACCACTTGTAGGATGACATTGTCCTGCCCATTTGTAATCAATATTGATGTAAACTGCTTGCAAAAGGAGTTTCACTAAATTTGAAATAGCATTCTAGATCTTCAAGTGAACTTCTCAAAGGCCTAATGATTCCTAGAATGCCTTAAAAAGCTAATAAACAATGAGTTGCATATCAGTGATTATCTCTGAGTAAAGATGAAATCAAGTGGGAATAAGAGGGATTTGAGGCTATTTTATTCCACTGTTTCATCCCCTTATGATATTATCAATCCTATTTGCCAGTTTCTCAAAAATAACAATCTTAATGAGACACATTGTACTTAACAGTGATTTAGAGGGTTTGCCTCTTACTATAGAGACAAAAAAAAGAGAGAGAGATTAATGAAAAGGTCACTTCCTAGAAAGGCAATTGTTTTGGTAATTAAACCTCAGAATTAATATGGTCTGCATCTTTTATTAAATGTACGTATATTTGTGTATAACTTTATATATATGCATATTTTAACATATGTACATATAATGCTATTGTATGTTTCTATGTAAGGAGAGCAATGACTTTTAGTAATGAAACTATAAACTGGCCTCCAAATGTTGATAAGAGCTAGTGAAGTATTTTGAGTGTTGAAAATAATTCATAGCCTCATAGCCTTAAGGGAGCTAATTTTCAGGATAGTATTTACTTTGGATAATACTGTAATAAAAATATATTTTTAAGTTATTTAGAAAAATTATTTCTCTCTCTCTGTCCTGCACACTCATACACATACACATGCACACACAAACACATCACCAGCTTTGTGTACGGTGTTTAGGACCTGTGTTGTTAGTGTTAGGGTACATTCAGTAAGCATACCAGCAGAGGCCACTCCAGATACTGAACACATCCCAGTGCAGAAGTTAGAGTCCATTGAGAATGGGAGTGAATTTGGGGTACCTGGGTATCTCAGTTGCTTAAATGTCTAACTCTTAGTTTTGTCTCAGGCGGTGATCTCAGGATCTTGAGTTTGAGCCCTAGGTGGGCTCCATGCTCAGTGGGGAGTCTGTTGAGATTCTGCCTACCTCTATCCCTCCCCCAACTCATGCTCTCTCTCTAAAATAAATAAATAAATATTTAAAATGAAGAATGTGAGTGAAGGTAGGAAGATATCCTCCATGTCTTAGATGGTTACTCTTTTGGGTAGGGAGCTTCTGGGTCCTTGGCCTCACCTATATTTTCATTTTTCACTCAGCCCTGAAAATTAAAGAGTCAATCCTGCATGTGTAAACACTCACACAAAGCCTCAAAAGGAATGCCCCGATGTTTATAGCAGCAATGGCCACAATAGCCAAGCTGTGGAAGGAGCCTCGGTGTCCATCGAAAGATGAATGGATAAAGAAGATGTGGTTTATATATACAATGGAATATTACTCAGCCATTATAAATGACAAATACCCACCGTTTGCTTCAACGTGGATGGAACTGGAGGGTATTATGCTGAGTGAAGTAAGTCAATCGGAGAAGGACAAACATTATATGTTCTCATTCATTTGGGGAATATAAATAATAGTGAAAGGGAATAGAAGGGAAGGGAGAAGAAATGTGTGGGAAATATCAGAAAGGGAGACAGAACGTAAAGACTGCTAACTCTGGGAAACGAACTAAGGGTGGTAGAAGGGGAGGAGGGCAGGGGGTGGGAGTGAATGGGTGATGGGCACTGGGGGTTTTTCTGTATGTTGGTAAATTGAACACCAATAAAAAATAAATTAAAAAAAAAAAAAAGGAATGTCGCCTTCAAACATGAAGTGGCCTCACCTCTCCAAAGCACTTCAATAATTATTGATGCTCCAACCACCACCCCCAACATAGACACAAACAGAAGTTAGACTGAGAAATAATAAAAGCCTTATAATGGTTTAATGGTTTTCCTATGTTTACAGAATTTTCCTAGTACACTTGTTGTTAACAAGGAAGCCATTAAATGCTACTCAACAATCCCTAGGGATAGTGGGTTAGTAAGTTACTCAGAGCCTCTTCTAGGTCTCAGTTTCCGTGTGACCAAAGTGGAGATAAGCATGATTGTTAATGATCAACAAATTTTAACATTTCTGTGAATATTTCTTCTCCTTTTCTTCCCCTTCTTCCTCCTTCTCCTTTCTTCTTCTGCTTGCCACTACTACTATTATTATCGCCTGACACTGACAATTCTGGATCAAATAAAGAAATTAAGATCCCTGTAACCTGGAGCAACTGGGTGGCTCAGTTGGTTGAGTGCCCAACTCTTGATTTTGGTTCAGGTCATGGTTTCAAGGTCGTGAGATCGAGCCCCATGTTGGGCTCCATGCTTAGCAGGGAATCTGCTCGAGATTCCCTCTCTCCCTCTCCCTCTGCTCCTTCCTCCCCTCTCTCAAATAAATAAATAAATAAATAAATAAATAAATAAATAAATAAATATTTTAAGAAAAGAAAAGAATGTTCCCTGTACCCATTTGTACCACCACTGGCCACATCACCTCCTGAGCATGATGTGGTTGTATGTCTGTAAGTGCACTTATGTTCCTTTTCTTTTCTTCTCAATCTGGGCTTTCTTTCCCACCTCATTATGTCCTCTTCCTCCCACCCTGTGTAGTTTCCAGCCCTCAGAACCATCCCTGAATAGTGTCAGAATCACAGTAAGGATCACAAATGAAGATGCCATGCACTTCTGAGTTTGATAGTTCCTCCACCAATAACTTGAGTTTTTTTCATAAACTGTTGTTTTTAGAGACATTAGGGAAAGAATCTATGCAAATATTTGCTGATTTCCCTCGAGGACTATCATTTACATATGTGAGGATGTTAAATATTTCATTTTTAAAAAATTCTTTTTGATTAGAAAGTCCTACTTCCTTGACTCTTCCTAAGCAACTGTGCACCATCCCACTCTGAACCAGGGTCAAGGTTACACCCCAAGTTGGGTTCTCTAGGGCTAGATACATCCCCTCTGGGGGCCTGACAGGTGCTATAACTTCTCCTGAGTCCATGAGCCTACACAGCTTCTCATTTCTGATTCATGATCAGCCTGTCAGTGACTATAAGCCCTGAATTCCACATTTGTGGAGTTCATTGTTTTTTTTGTCTTCTCTGATGTGTGACCCTGCACTCAGAAGACCTCATTCTGCTTGTTTCTGACCATTTCTCCAACTTGTCAGAGTCTTTTTGATTTATACTCCTGTATTCTAGAGTTCCAGTCATCCTTCTCTGTTTGGTTCAAAGCACAGGTATAAGGCATATGCTTCATGTAAACACATATTTGAGGTGAAAACCAAATCTATTTTCAATTATTTTGGTTATAGTGTTATAAAGAAGAGTAAAACACGGGGTGTGCAAACATATGTATATATAGTATCTATCTGTATATAGATAGATGGATGGATATGAATGAATGTAGATTGGTGCATGTGGTGTTTATTCTCCTGACTTAAGAAAGCAATTCGATGAAGTGACATGTTCCTACTAAACAGTGTACATCAAGGTTTGTTATAATGCTTTGGATTTATCCCCGTTATTCAAGGGATTGGGATTATATTATGCATATTACAGATCTAGACAATGACCACATACATTCATCACTGTATGTTCTATTTAGAAAGCCGATTCTCATCACAAGTCTAAAAATAAAAAAGTAAGGGAAATGAATATGCTGAAATATTTATTTTATTTTTCAGGGAAATAGAACATCTCATCTTCAAGGAACATGAATCTTCCTAACTTCTCACCTTGCTCCCTCTGGATCTTAGCTTTGGCTCTAGTTAGCTTGTTTTTATTTTGATTTATTTTTGCATATATGTGTGTGCATGTATGTGTATGCGTGTGTGTGTGTGTGTGTGTGTGTAGGGCGGAGAAGCCATGTGTCTGAGGTGGTGACAACAGTCAGCGGAGCAAGAGCCTTAATCACTGTTTACTGATTTAGTCCATTTTACTAGCAGGCAGTGCTTTTCCAGAGAGCTGTTTTCCTGGCAGGGTGCAAACAGTGCTTTCAGGGGCAGAAGTGCGTGTCTCAGCGCTGTCTTGCTCACCACCCCTGGCACTGTCTCGCCCCCACTGGCAGGGCCACTGCACTGAGGCAATGGGCTGGCATGTCAGCCTCTGCTTCTGACGGTGCTCATCTGGTGGTGGTGTTAATGAGCACTGGATAAAAGCTGGAGAGAGCGCACGAAGGACCCAACAGGGCATCACAACAATACCTATGGCAGGCAGAGCCAACACATTTCACACTGTGGCTCCGCTCATGTGGCGAAAAGAATTGAAAATGACAGATCGAGGATTTTACCTTTGCCTCTGTTTGGCTTTTTTGTTTGGTTTGTTTACACTGCTCTGGGGTGGCACGGCTGGTATTGCTGTCGCTTGTTCTCCCTCTGTGCATTTTCTTACAACTGTGTACATGTTACACTTGAAATAATGGATGAGACACGAAAAGGGGAGACGGCCACTTAGGAATCACTGGTGTTTCTCCAATGGTTTTTTGTCACCTTCAATATCTCCTTCTCTGTTCCCCTATTTGTTGTGGTCAACTCCTGAACTCCTCCGTCTATTGACAAATCCAGGTAATTGTGTAGGTGGGTGGGCTGACCCGTGAAATTAGGGCTGCAGGTGAAAAGGAAAGCGGGTGGCAGGAGCTGTGGAAACACCCCGATGATATTTGCGGAGGTGTGTGAACAGCAGTGGTGCCCCGAGCTTTTCTGGGTAACTGCGCAGAGTACCAACCCAAAGGCTGCAATTTATCCCCATTCACAGACCTCACCCCAGAATCCATCTAGGAGGAGAGGGCTGATCCATTGTCAGAGGTGGGGACTCTCATTAGTCTTGGGCCCGAAGAAGTTCAAGGGCATGATTTTGAGCCAGGGCTGGGACCCAGGGCTCTGTGCAGAGGGACGCATGCCAGTCCCACCAGATTCACTATCATGATGATCCCTGAAATAAAAGTGTCCGCATCCCCCCAAGCTCCACTCCTGCCTTGTCCAGACCAGATGCTTTGAGGGTAGCTTCCAGTCTTGCCCCCTCCACGCATTTATTTATTTGAAAGAGCTGTTTATTCATCCCAAATAAAATGGTCAGCATAAGGTTGAAAAGCTGCTGGTGGGAATCAACAACAGTGACTGCTGCGTGGACCTCAGTGCTTTGAACTTTCCTAACACGGCATCTTCAGCCTCTCGCTGTCTATGTGAGACCTTCCCACACGGGGGTCACACTCCCCTCCCCTCCACAGCAGGACCTAACAGACACCTGTGCGGTGGGCCTGCATCTCTTTCCCACCAGACAGCCCTCTTGGCCAGCAGCCCCTCTACAATCTCGCAGTCTCCCATTAACTCCCAGGGCTCCAAGAGACTTGGAAAGGGTGTGAATGTCCATGGCTCATCTTGGAAACATCCACTGCAAACTGTGTTTGCGATCTCAAAACCCTTCATATCATCTTAAAGCACCAGCTGAAGACAGCACGCTGCTCTTAATTCATTAGTATTTATCACAGCCCGTGCTAGTGAAAAGTCTCCTTTCCAACCTCACTAAAAGGCTCTCTGATTTCCATATTATCATCATTATTAATATTAATAACAATATAAATAAAATATATCTAGTGCCTTTATAAACAGCCATCAAGCGATGTCATTTCTAAGCACTAGGGTTTGGAAAACAGAGAAACGTCTGGCAAGGGAAGATCTCTAGTCTTGCTCTAACCAGACTCACCACTACCCACATCTGTGTGAAAACGAATTGATTTCATATGTGTTAATATTATGTGTGGTGGCACATCCACCAGATGTATATGGTAGATGTCCTTAGAGACACAGAGGCAGACACCAGAGCCCCATTTCTGCTCTCGGTGATTGTGTGACACCGATGCCACGTAAAGGGCTCTGACTCACCGGGGACGTTGTTAACTGCTGTGCTCGAAAATTCAAAGCAATAGCTGGTCTGACACAAGCTAGTACCACCGCTCAGAAATATATATACTTTCTCTGAATGAAGCCGAACAGGACATGGCACAGCTCGGAATATTTGCAGGACTGAATGATCATAACGGTGCCTTCGTCTTCAGAAATATCCACCAAATTATCTCAAGTTTTAGAGTTTGTCTTTTCTCCTTTTCTCCCCAAAGTAGGTAATACTGGATCTGAGGTCGAGCAGAGAAAGGAAAGGAGAAAGAGAAACAGAGACAGAGAGAGAAGAGGGAAAAAAAAAAATGAAGTGAGCGAAAGGAAGAGAAAGATCACCTTTAAGTCTTTTCTTTTCTCTTTCTTTCAAATGACACAATAGATTTTTTTTTTCCTAAAGTTGTATTAGGGATTCACTTAAGCAGAAATGAACTGTAATATGCAAATAGTTCTAATTGGACTGCTAATAGAGCGTGTCTCTGTTGTTTTTTTGTAGGGAGTTTTATGCCTATGTAATCAGTGCAGACAGCCGTTAAGTAAATGAAGAGGCAACTAACAATGTCAGAAAAGAGACCGGGCGGTTCCGGCTGACACTACCCTAATCTTCCAGGACCCATTAAATGGCAGTTTCAACGCATTACCTACCATAACATCCTTGAATATCACTGATTTTATTTGCAGTATCAAACATTCCATTTCATGCCCCATTAACAGCGGGAGCCTGAGCTTTTTGACGCAGCTAAACATTTTACTAACTACCTGGACTAAGTAACCAATTAACTTTTGGAGACAATACGGCCAATTAAGCGCGAAAAGGTAAGGCTGTCATCCCCCACGAAAATTGAATTTCCTTTTCCTGATGGCACTTATTGTCGCCGCTCAATTGTTAATGGGGATTCAGTCCCTATTAAAGTATGAAGGCAAAGCAGAATGGAAAAGTTCAGAGGACTTAGTTCCTAAAGAGTAGGTCACCAAGTGTCCCAGTCGGCCACTAATTCAGTTAACTTTTCTTCATGCCAGATTACTTATTGGATGAGACTGTGGCAGGGCTCTAATATGACATTCTGTGATAGTACACTGCACAATCTGGTGGCTTCTGAGGAACCCACAGGCTCAGGGCTATAGTTTGGGACCCTTATATGGGAGGTTTAAAAAATAAATAAATAAATAAATAACAGCAATTACAAACTTTTCTTTTTGAAAACGGAAATATCAGTGTGGGACAAGATATTGCCTTGGTTTCATCAGATATAAAAGCAGACCTCTGTGTGGAGAGGTGTGCTCCAAATTAACCCTCTGTGGTTTGGGAAGTCATTTTCTAAATGGCAGACAAGGTCGCGGGCAATGATTCTGCTTGGTGGATTTGACTCCAGTTGACTGGAATGGCACACGAGTAATGAACTTGGATATGATATTTTGAAAGCTTGAGGCAAATTTCATCCTTTTGGTAGGAGTCTTTCATCTTTGGAGGTACAGGAGAAAATTTGTCCTGGAGGGCATCTTCCATGGGCCCTGTATGAATGAAAAACAGGAAGCTTATATAGAGTCATAGCCCAAACATTGGACTCAGAGTCATATATCTGTTTTGTTTTGTTTTGTTTTATTTTTTAAAGAGTCCAATCCCACCAGCTTTGTGAAAATGCAACTGTTCTAAATGTGAAGAAAAATCAGGATTTTGAAAAATGAGGAAAGAATAGATGATGATTATTTGAATCTGTGTTATGAAAAATTTAAGGCTTGCATAATCAATGTTGTCAAATCATTCCTGCTGCAATTCAATTTTTTGACATGTGTTTAAAGCCTGTTCACATACACTTAAAATCTGACTTGAGCCTGAAAACAGTAAGTAAAGCAATGATCTAAACTGTGCTCAGAATTACTAATTTTCTATATTATTTTAACAGTCAAGGTGCTTGGTCCCCATAGAATAGCTGTTGAATTGCCATGGGAAGAAAAATCCACAGATTCAATAGTTAGATTAGTATTCTAGGTTCATAATTTTTTAATGTTGTTTCTGCCCGATTCTATGGTGATAAGAAGCAGGAACAGAAAGGATTAATGTTATATCCTTTCCAATTTAAGTGCCTTTTGAAGAATTTGATAAGAATTGCTACTTTCAAAGAGAAGATTTGAATAAGAAATAATTCTCCTATATTAGTATGGATCGATTAATAACATTGATCGAAATTCTCTTTTGAACTCTTCCTTGGATTTTTAACCTTTTCTCAAGAGACACGACTTTCTTTCCAGAAGCGATTGCTGTGGGCTATTTATTTTAGTCATTTTCCCATGGCAGTGGATGATTTAGAAATGATTACAATAGTTTGAACTTCCTGTTATTTGAGATAGAGAGTAAAACCAGATCTCCAATGCTTCCTACTCCCACCCTCCAGCATCTCTATATAAGCATAATGAAAACAAACAAGCAATGACAAAATTCCATCAGCAGCCCTCAAATGTGGAAAGGGCTGGTGGCCAGAAGCTTCCAATAATCCACATCATTAAGTAAAGGTGGCAGGAGACATTGCAGGAGGCTCCAAAGCTTCCTCCCAAGCTGGAGCCCAGAGACCCTGCTCGAGTTTTGTAGTCTGCTGAGGGTAGAGGTAGAAAAAAGCATCTGGGCAGCCCCAAAGGCTCTTTCATCTAGCTGTCTTCACTGCAAAGGAAGAAGCTAAAAGTCTTTTGTCTCTTGGGTTTATAGGGAGTGAAAAATGAAGAGGAGAGGGAACAGCCCATGCTATATCTGATGTGAATAAGTCTTCATTCCCACATTGTGTCTCTCCTGCTAGAGTGAAATACACCACTGACAGGCCAACCTTGACATTGGACATTAAACATGAGGAAAGGTCTAGCTACCAGGGTTACATATAGACCCTATCTTGAATCCTCAGGCTTCAGATAACCCAGCCCTCAAACTCTGTTTCTTAGGAGAGAGGACACATGGAGTGTTGAGGGCAGGGGTGCCCATCCAGGGAGGGGGAGGGGTGAGAAATGAATAGGGGAACAAGACATTTTGTAAGATAACACAAAAACAAAAAAATAAACAAACAAAACCAGGATCCTTGACCTTACCTTTCTATACACCCAAGAATATATGTAAATAATTTTCTTTTTTAAAAATGTAAATCCAAATGCATCAAGGTTAGGAAAAACCAGAGGTAGATTTTTTTTTTTTTTTTTTGGCTTAGAATGGGTAGGTCTTCCTAACAAAATTTGGATACTATAAGAAAATGGTAGAAATACTTGAGTAAAAATATTCTGGATAACAACAAGAACAAATACCACAATTTTATAAAGTCTAAAAATCAAACCCAGGCTGGGGGCGGGATGTGAGGGGATGTGTTCACTGATTCATGAAGGTCTACTTTTTAATTGATAAAAACTCAAACACATGAATAGGAAAATTAGAAAACTGGCAGTTTACAGAGAAATACAAGTGGCCAATAAATATACTCAGCTTCTCAGTTTTACTTACAATTTTTAAAATTGCACATCAAAATAATAAGAGGTTATTGTGTTTTATCTTACTGACAGAACAAATGCCAAGGTTGGTTTCTCCCCAGAGCTGGTGAGTGTGCAGGCAGGCTACCACCTTCTCCAAACTTTCTGAGAAGCTACGTACTGATGCATTTCCAACCTAAAAATAAATACTAAACACACACACACACACACACACACTAATATTTCCCATATAATAAATCTTTTTTTTAATGTTTATTTATTTATGATAGTCACACACAGAGAGAGAGAGAGAGAGAGAGAGAGAGAGGCAGAGACATAGGCAGAGGGAGAAGCAGGCTCCATGCACCAGGAGCCCCACGTAGGATTCGATCCCAGGTCTCCAGGATCACGCCCTGAGCCAAAGGCAGGCGCTAAACCACTGTGCCACCCAGGGATCCCATATTTCCCATATATAATTCATATGTGTATGTTATAAATATATAGATTTTTTGCAAACTATTCTTAAAAATAATTTTGACAACAAAATATCTGTCTATACAAGAGTGCGAAGTTATGATATCCTCCACTGGATAGCAATAATCCTAGATATATTAAGTGAAAAAAATAAAATGTACATTGATGTATGTGATGTGATTTCTTAGGAATACATGATATTTTTTATCTATTGCATATACACACCTTTATGTATGCACATGTGTTTTATATATTTTTATTTCTATTACATATAAATATAAACACATATGTGTATGTGCTCACGTACTGCATAAACTAATACATTGATGAGTCTTCAGGTCTTCTGGAAAAAATCATAAGAAATTAGGTACATCAGTTGCATTTAAGGATCTGATGGAGTTTGTTGAAAGGGAGTCTTTGTTTCACTTTTTACTTTGGTTGTTTTGAGTTTTTAAACCATACATTTATATTCTTTTATGTTATAAATTCATATCGATTTTGTGAGTGAGAGTAATAAACTTCTAGGGATGTCTGGCTTATTTGACTATTTTCTTCTTCATCAAAATTCCTTTTTTAAGAATAGGGTTATTTTCTTGCTACCTGTGTAGTTATACACTCATTGTAGAAATTTAGAAAACAAAATTCTTTTCCTACCATCACAGCCCAAGATATTTTGTCCCTATGGATGTGTTCTGAATGTCTACTGTGCCCAACAGTGTGTTTAAAAAGACGAATGTGGCTCTTCCCTCGAGTAACATATTTTTTTAAGTTTTTATTTAAAATCAGGTAGTTGACATACAATGTAATATTAATGTCAGATGCACAATGTAGTGATACAACACTTCCATATACCACCCAGTGCTCGTCACAAGTGCACTCCTTCATCCCCATCACCTATTTCACCCATCCCCCCACTCATCACCCCTCTGGGGACATCAGAGTGTTCTCCATGGTGAAGATTCTGTTTCTTGGTTTGCCCCTCCCCCCTTTTTTCCCCTTTCCTTGTAGAAGCTTACATTTTAGTAAGGCATATATGTTCTGGTAAATTGTACATGTGATAATCACAGGGTGTGATTAATGATCCTTTAAAGGTACTTGCAAGATTGCTTTGACAAAATATAAATGAGATGCCTAATCATGTTTGGACTTGAATTATTATTTAACTTTTTTTGAAAAAAAAATTGTTTTCCGATGAATACAAAAATCAGAAAAATTCACACAAGTCAAAAAATATCTCATTTTGGACAGCTTTATGTCTTGCTTTCGCAGTGAGCATTACAAAAGGAATTCAGGTAAAAGGCTGAGCATTCAGTGAGGCTCAGAACTAACATGATTACTACAATTAATATCATTTTTTAAAAATCATATCATGAACATTTCCTCATGGTGATAAATCATCTTTGAAAGCATAATAACGCAGATTCAGTGATATAATATACAACTATTTGAACAGCTCATGGTTGGTAGACAATCATTTTGAACTCTATTTTTTCATATATGTGACTTTTTTTTTTAGCTGTGGCTTACCCCACATCTTTACTTAATGAAAACCTTACATACATAGTGCCTCCTTCATGAGGCTGTACCACTTTGGAGAAGAGAAATCAGGAGCGGGAGGTGGCCATATGGTAAGATGGAAGATAGGACTGGCAGAACCCAAGTTATGATCCATATGCCTTGATCTCCCAAACAAGCCTGTCCCATTTGGGGCACTCCAAGTCTCTTATTTATGCATTGCAGGTGGGAAGAATCTGCATTATAAAGTAACACGATAAAGTGCTATAAAATTTGAATACTTCACAATTAACCTAGTAGTGTTTGTTTGAGGATATTTGAATTGACAAGAGTATGCTTTAGGGGAATCTGAGAGGCCGTTCAAGAAGTGACTAAGGTTATCTAGTCACAAGAGGTGCAAGCCTGGAGTGAGGTGAACATAGGAGGCATGAAAAGGCAGGGATAGGTGTGAAGGAACACCACATGGGGAGTGGAAATCGATTGGATCACCCATAAAGAATGGAACATGAAGGAAGGGTTCAAAGGGGACTCCTCACTTTAGGTCTGGGTAACTTTCTAAGATGATCTAGACAGATATGAATAAGGGGAAAGGGGGAGAAGGGTTAAGAAAGCAAATAATGACAAACATGAAGTTAACTAATTATTCAGAAAATTGATGTTACCATTTGATGGAAGAGGCAATTGAGTCTCTAAGATTTTTTTAAACCCCAAAGGAAAACAAATAGGACCACTGTGATTGAAAACTCTAGGCAGCCCAGAGTCTGACGTCATGTATGCTGGATGGCAGGCTTCTAGTCTCCATCATGAGTAAGATGGCTAGGCTTAAAGAAGGTTTGTAATTGTCAAGATGAATAGGAAAAAATTTGATGTGAAGTTGCTGTGGAAAGTACTAGAATGGACTAGCCCAGGCCTTTCCATGGGGGAGTAGAATACAAGGTAACTCAAAGCTCTGAGGATGGGAATGGTGTTATAAGACTGCAGACAAAATGAGGGAAATTGAAGGAGAGACTTAGACATTTTTTTTATTATGGGATTGAATTCATTCACAGTCACTTCGATTGTAATAATGAGGTTCATTTAAGACCTGGGACTTGCTGAAATAATATGGTTAAAGCCATGACACATTAAGATTGTACTTGCCATAACAGAACCCGTTTGGGCTATTATTAATCTAATCTCATAAGTGCACATAATACCCAAGCAAGCAAACCAAAGCTTTGAATTTGGTTTACACTAATAGTAAGACTATCTCGTGGGCTTTTCACTGGGATTCTCTGTACCATTAAGCAATTACTAGTGGCTAGAACACTAGCCCACATGTCGCTATTTCTGGTTAGGGGATTTTCTTGCCTGCCTCACTAAATCTTCCAATTAAATGCAATGGTACTACATTCATTTCAGTTCTTCATTTACAATGCACAGTGGAAAGTATTGTTACTCTAAGTAAATAGTTTTAGGAGCTGTTGAACCACACACATAGCAGTGCTGAGTTTCAGCATTCCACCAAGGATAGGCTATCATTGTGTAACAAACACTATGTAAGTCCAGAGACAAAGAGAAGTCTTTTTTTATTGCTATGATTGCAACATCTTTATCAACAAAATTACTCCATCCAATAATACCTTCCAACTATGTCTTTGTGTCCACTTCTGTTAATTTCATCACGGGAGTTATGTGTAAATTTGTTCTACTCAAAGTTCTATTTAAAATTTAAGTGCCATACAGAACAAAGACCCATGAAGCCCCTTCTACAATACACCAAAAATAAATTCAAAAGTTCTAAACAAAGTTATCATGGTAATGATAATGATTATAATCATGATGATGATTTATTAATGTTTATGTGGAGATTAAAATAGAAAACATAACTGGATTTAAACAACAGATTCATATTTAAGTGGTAAATCCAATTCTTGAATCATTTTTAATGATTTATCATGAGGATCTTTTTTTCCATAAAATCAGGATGATATATAAGATCAATATAGAACTTTTCCTCAAATCTCAGAACACCGGTACTGAGAGATAATCTCTGAAATGCAAAATGTTGGCTATTAAAATCATATCTAAATTCATGACATAATTCTAACGTCAACTAGTTTTGTAACCCTGGGAAATTTAACTTATCTTGTCAATGCCTCAGGTTTATCTGCCAAAAAGATATCCATATGTGTACTCGCTGCACAGAGTCATTATCAGAATTAAATGAGATCCCAAATTCAAGAGCTTACCACATTACTTTAATCATTTATAAGCACATACACTTTTTGAACCCTAGAGATTGTCTGTATTATTTCATATTCTAATGAAGTAAGATGACTATATAAATATTCAAGTGATTTTAGGTAAAACCATTGATAATGGTAAGTACTGTTTTATTAGAATGGAGTCAAGGATATATGTGATATATTTGTAGATTTTAATGATATAATCATGGAAGTTAGTAGAATCCCTGAGAAAATGCTTCATGGTGCCACAACTGAATACTCATTGATCCCATCTAGAAGGACCTTAGATACTTATAGAAATACTTAACATTCAAATTGAATAAGTATATAATTTGTGTATATGTGAAAAACACCCTTTTGCTCCCATTTCCTTTTTTAAAAGATTTTATTTATTTATTTATTTATTTATTTATTTATTTATTTGAGAGAGATAGAGAGAGAGCAAGTGGCGGGGGAGGGACAAGTGGACTCCACACTGATCATAGAGCCCCACACTAGGCTCAATCACACAACCCTAAGATCATGACCTGAGCCAAAATCAAGAGTCAGACACTTAACCAACTGAGCCCCCCAGGCATCACCCCTTGTTCTCACTTCTGTTCTTAGAATGGTAAATGTCTCCAAAACTCTCTTATTTTACAGAAATGCTTCTTTCTGTCTGATTTGTAACTTGACAATTTAATAATATTAGAAGTATTTGGGTAAAATCTGTGATATTTTCAACTTCTTGATAAAGTAAGTGATATTCTGCTTGCTAAAAATCAAATATACTCCAAATTTTTTATTATTGTGCATCTCATTCCTCTAGAATTCTAGAATCACTTTTTTTTATTAGATTGCCTCTGAACTTTACTCTTTATACAAAAACGGATGGGAGGAAGGGAGAGATGGAAGCAGAGAGAAAGAGAGAGAGAGTTTCAGCCATTTCTTGAGCTTCCAAATTGTCTTTCTTACAGTTAACTATTCTGTTCAGATACCAAACTAATATAACTCGCCACAATTAACTCATACTTTTGTTCTCCTTTCATTTGCTGGGAAGGCTTTACCAGTGCCCCATTTAAATTTTCCAAGGCTTTTTCTCTATGCTACAACTTTTTTTGAGGGGGGGAGAGGGGATTGGCTCTTTAATCTTTGACTTGAAAAAAAAAAGAAGCACCACATAATTATTTTAGTCTCGCTTTTCAAAGTCCTGAGTGATGTTCAGTGATAAAAGTTTTCAGGGTTTAATAAGATAAGAGGAACCCTATTCCCCACTATGCAATTTGATAACTGTTCCTTCCTACTTCTTTTCCAAACTAAAAGCCTTATTCATTCCCTTAGAGCCTGGTCAGAATGGGAAACTGCAAAGCCCAAACTCCCATGTACAGAAGCATTAGGCACTGACCTCATGGCTTCCTAATAGATCTGCAAAGTGCTTTGTTCCTGGAAATCATCCGATGAGTAGTTCAGTGCTATTGTATATCTTGTTAGAGTAGCAGAAGTACCCAGAATGAACTAAAATCTCACTGCAGAGTTGCTGCATCATATGCTGAGAACATTCTGAACTTTCAACAAATTCATGTTACCAGCCTGGGTAGCCATGGTTAAGTCTATACAGGGGTTAAGTGAGAAATATGGGTCTGCTATTCAATGTCTTTTGAGAGTGACAAAGCTCTGGGCACGAGGGGGTGGGACACAAGGGATTGCCTCTCAGCCCTTTCCAGACCTTTCCAATTGTTATCAGACACAGGGGATAATGCAAAAGGGCTCAGGTACTGACCTCTCTGTAGCCTGACAGCCTCAGGCAGGACCATTGACCCTCTCCACCTTGACTTGCCCCTTCTGTAAAACGAAGACCTTCCTATATTATGGAATTTACTCTGATATCTAAACAGCTGAGAAAGAAGACAGCTCATTTGTTTTAACTAGACAGTCTTCCCTCTCTCTCTCTCTGTCTTTCTCTCTATCCATTTCTCTCTGTCTCTCTGTCTCTCCGTCTCTCCATCATTTATCTATCATCTATCATCAGTGAAGCTAGGGACTTCTAAAATACTCAGTTGATAGTTTTGCCACACCTTTGTTCATTTTTATTTCAGAGATTATCAGGATTGCATCCCACCAACAATGTAAGTATCATTCCATGTATATTTCCTAAGCTGTCATTTTTTTAAGACACTTAATTCAGAAATATAGGACACATGATGAAAGTGCACATTTTGACACACTTTGACATACATACAAAACTGTGAAACCATCACCACAATCAACGTAGTAAATATCACCCCCAAAGGCAAAGGTAAAGATTTCCTGGTACCCCTTTAAATTTCCTTCTGCCCCTCCTTGTAAATCCTCCATCCTCAAACAACCATTGATTTGCTTTCTGTCACTTTATGTTAATTTTCATTTTCCAGGGATTTATGTAAACAAAATTCTTTAATATATATCCTCTTTTCTCAAGATTATTTAATTCCGTGCAATCACTCTTTGATTTATCCAGATGTGTCCACTGCCATACCTCCCTGAACAGGCTCAATCTTGTCTGATTTACCCAGGTGTTTGCATGTATCAATACTCCATTCCTTCTTGTTGCTATGTACTAAACCATTTTAGAGAGACACCAAAATTTATGCCTACAGCTCCATTTTGATTGGCATTTTGTTTGGTTCCAGGTCTAGGCTATTACAAATAAAGCCCTGTGAATATTTGTATGCAGGTCTTTTTATGGTTATAGACTTTTATTCTTCTTGGGTAAACACCTAGAAGTGGCATGGCTAGATCTATGGTAGATGATATTAAACTTTTTTAAGAAATGCCAAATGACTTTCCAAAGTGGTTGGGAGTTCCAGTTCTAGTTCCTCACATACTAGCAAATACTTCATAAGGTCAATTTTTTTCCTCTCCTGATTGTAGACATTTGAATTGGTATGTAATAGTATTTCACTTTTTTAAAATTTTGTTCTAACTAATTATGTCAAATATTGTATATGCTTATTTGTGGTCTGTAGGCTTTCTTTGAAGTGTTGGCACACCTTTTTTATTTTTTAGTGAGTTGTTCAACTTCTTATTATGCAGCTTGAATGGTCTTTATGTATTCTAGATATAAGTTCTTTGCTAAGTTTTTTTTTTTTTTCTTTGTTTGTTTTTGCTAGTCTCTTCTGGTCTTTTTCATTTCTTAGTGAATTTGGAGGAATATCAGTTTTACATTTGAATAAGTTATTTTTATTTGCCCTTTATGGATCATGCTTTTGGTGTCACTCCTGAGAAATCATTGTCAAACTCAGGAAACATAGGGTTCCTTTCTCTTATTTTCTCATGCCTCTGGGAGTTTCTGAACCACCCTTGATAGCCATTACTTACTCAATGTCTTCTGATATGAAAACCTGCCCCTTTTGGTCTGATAGACTACATCATTGAAAGAATAATCAAATCATTGGCTTCACAGTAGGGTCTCCTGGAAATGATCCTAAGCCAGTGACCCTGCACACTCAGCTGTCCATTATGCTTTGGGTCATGAGAACAACACCCCACAATCTTGAGCCCTTGGGATTAACTGAGTGAACATCAATGGGAGTTTGTAGACTATGAGAACAGCACTACTAACCATTACATGTGATAGAGCTCATTGGAATGTTGCTGCTTTCCATTGCTTAGCCAAGATATGAAGGACAGGACCCAAAGGGCAACACACTTGGCCAAGCAGTCATCTTAACACTGGATGCTCCTACCAATAAATGATCTTATTTATTATAAACTATTAAGCTATTACCTAAAAGTTGCCCCTTCAAGGAAATAAAACCCTAGGTACCTCTTGTATTATAGATACCCCAAATATAAATCAGAATCTTGCAAGTCCCTACATGTCCTAAGGTTTCAATACAAGGCCTTGTGAAAACACTTTATTTCTTTTGGAGTTATCAACATTACCAGTTGCAGCTAAGACCTACATTTCACTTTACAATATGCATAATTCTGGGCTCTTGGAAAAGGCATTTAATGGAACTTTGATGTCCCAATAGGTCCCATCTGCTGGTTTTACTGGGAAACATGTGGTCTATTCAAAAACTCCTTTTCAAATTCTAGTCTGACAGATGAGCCTATATTTTGCCCCTGTCTTTACAGATTTTCAATCCTATCCCCATCCCATAAAGGCTGGTGGTCAGATAGATTGAGGGCACATATTCTACTAGGGCCTATTAATCATAGGTTTACCCATGAGTCATTTGATATGGGTCCCATTTGAACCTACACTTCCACCAAAAAAACAAAAACAAAACCCTTCCAAGTGCAGTGGCACACTGGTAAGGTGACTATTGGTCATATGACACCTCATCATAGGTACTTTCATTGATTTTGGTGTAAAGGCCCAATCTCTCATGTTTATTTCAACCAAATATGGCAAATGCTGAGATCCATGTCATCTCAACTGGGTGTTGAGAAAGAATACTCCCAGTTCCACATTCCAGATGGAATCTTCCTGGCCTAGAAGATCATCCCTGGAAATGACATTGACTCAGATGACATCACCCCAACCCAAGACCTTCCCCTGAACCAGAGACAACATTATCCTGGGCACTCTCTGTCCCAGCAACACCCATGGGCTGTTTCTCCTAAGACACAACTTGGACCTCGGGTAGTTTTGCTTGTCTCCCTTTGCAATATTCAAGAATTCTAGTATGTTTCTGAGTTTGCCATCTGCTTATCCCAGGATCCTGGTATGTTCTCTGTTCCCAGCTATGTCCTTACACTGTCATGTCTAAAGGGAAATCTGGTAGTGTTTGCTATGATCTGTGCTTTCTAAAATCCAATAGAGATTATTGCTTTCCTCAGAAGGTGCCTGCCTCATATCAGCCAACCCCATCAACCTTCTAGGAAAGGACCACTTACTCCCCAGCTCCTTTCCTACTGCTATCCTCTGCTGAGACCTACTGCCCTGCATCTCTCACCATGACCACTCCTTCCCCTTGGCCACATGCAAATATCACTAATCTTCACAATCTTATCAGTTTGTATCCTCTAACAATATGCCTGCCAGACCAGCCACCTTGACCTGAACATATTTCTAACATACTTTACAACTCCACCAAAATATTATTAAGGACAAAAATTCCAAGTCTACTTTCCTGGCTAATGCCATATAAATGGAAAACTTAAGTTATGGGCGGGCCTGCATGGACTCTATATTTCTATTTGTGTTCTGCCTTTCTACTCTCATAATAAAATGCTTTTTATTCTGTTTAGAGTAACACAAGCGCTATGCTCTTAAAGTCTCGGCTATCAACACCCCAAAATTTCCTTAATATGCTATTCACATATTATGTTAAATATTACAAAGCCAATTGTGTTCATCATATTTTTCTCTTTTTTAAAAATATATTTTATGGTGTTTTGACATCTTTAAGGAAGCCCTACTGGCAGGAAGAGACTGCCCCTCCCAGAGCATACTAATTCCTAGAGACTATAAATAACTTATAGGAGAACCTACCTGTTTTTCCTATACAACCAACCATTTCTGTGTCCATATCTCTGACCACCTCCTTTATTTAATTCACACACCAATTTAATGTCTCTGACCTTAAATTGATCCAGAACCAGGAACCAGATAACTAGCAGCAGTCCCTAGATCCCAAGGCCTGCTGGAATAATTCTAACTAGTGAACTCTAAGCTATTTGCCCTTCCTTGCCTTGCCTTTCCCACAAAACACACAATAAAGGCTGTGTGACTCTAGGTTTTCTCCTTGTTCCTTTCTGCTTCTGGGCTGACACACATGCTACCTCCTGTAGTCATGCCTCTCATTTCTAGGGGAACTGTGACATTGAACCTCTTTTTTTTTTAAGATTTTATTTATTCATGAGAGACAGAGAGAGAGAGAGAGGCAGAGACACAGGCAGAGGGAGAAGCAGGCTCCATGCAGGCAGCCCAAAGTGGGGCTCAATCCCGGGTCTCCAGGATCATGCCCTGGACTGAAGGTGGCGCTAAACTGCTAAGCCACCTGGGCTGCCCAACATTGAACCTCTTTTTGCGTGGCATTGATCTTTCTGTATCATCATCACTCAGCACTTTATAAATTCATCTCTGGCACAAATAACTTGGGACTTCTTTTAATTTTTTCAGCTTTAATATGAATCATTTCAATTGAGTCTTTACTTTTATTTGAATGGTTACTTCACCTTTGTTTTGACAATATATTTTCTATATGTGTATAATTCAAGTTTAACAGGTTTGTTTTCTTTTAGTAATTTACTTATTGTTTTACTGACTTCTCATTTGCATTGTTAAAAAAGAATTCTCTGAAAAAAAAAAAGAATTCTCTGCCATTCTTGTCTTTGTTTCTTTGTATGCAACATTTTTACCCTATTTATTTATGTTTATTTACTTATTTATTTATTATTTATTTATACATACATACATACATACATACTCTGGTTGCTTTTAAATTTATCTTTATACTACCGGTTTTGAGAAATTTGATTATTAGCATGTGCTTTTTCTTAACATTTTCTGTCTATGGATTTTATTGAACATCTTAGATCTGGAAGTTTACGGTTTTCATCAAATTTGAAAATTTTCTGGTCCTTATTTCTCAAATATGGTTTAGTCTATCTCCCATCTTCTTCAAGAATTCCAATTATATGTATTTTGGGCCACCTGAAGTTGTATTTAGCTCACATATCATTTTTCATCTTTTAAAAATCTCAAATTTTAGATTCCTTTTGTGGTATAACCAAGCTCTTTGCTATTTACAAGTTTGTTTCTGAGTTGCAAGAAAGTATTTCCCCCACCTCTGTATTTTGTAATTACTATATTCCCTCATTCAATCTTGACTGCCATACTCAGACAGAAAGCTCCAGGAAACTTTTCTCTTGTATCTGTAGTGAAAACCTTAACAGGATACAATTATTGTTCCCTCTCTGTCAAATAGATGCCTTTTTTTTTAATTTTTAAACTCTTAATTAATTAATTAAAATTATTTTTCTATGTGTGTTTAATTTTGGAATGTTTTTATTATTTTGTATTCAAATTCACTTATCATTTCCTCTGCTGTTAATTCTACTGCTATGAGTGTCACACATTCATTTGTTGAAACTCTGATCCCCAATGTGATATATTTGGAGGTGAGAACTTGAGGAAGTAATTAGGTTTAGATGAGGGTGGTCTCCTCATTATGAGACTAGTGCCATCATAAGAAGAGACCAGCCAGTAGCTCTCCCCAACATAAGATCAATGTCTGCATACCAGGGAGAGGGTGCTCATCAGGCACTGAATCTGCTGGCACCTTGATCTCAGCCTTCCCAGCATCCAGAATAGTGAGAAATAAATGTGTGTTGTTTATGCCATCCAATCTATGGTAATTTGTTATAGCAGCTCGAGCTAACTAAGACACCCATCCACTGTGCATTTTATCCCAGACACTGTGGAATTTTTCTTTAAAATTCAGATTTGGGCCATTTTTTTTATATCTTCATGTTAATATTTATCATTAGAACATATAAAATATAGTATAATTATTTTAATGTTTATTATGCTTAATGTTGAATGTTTTAATATTTAATGAAAATTCTAAGATCTATATCAGCTCTCTATTAGTTTAAGTGATTGCTTTTTCTCATAATAATGGTTCCTGTTTCCTGCTTGCTTGCATTCCTCCTAGTAATCTTCTATTAGACACCAGACAATTGTGAACTTTTTCTTATTGAGTGTTGAATAATTTTGTATTCCAATAAATATTATTGAATTCTGTTCTAGGATGCGGTTGTGTTACCTGAACACAGTTTGATGTTTTTCTGTCTTGCTTTTAGTATTTTTCAGGCAAGGTCAGGGCAGTATCTAGGGCCAGTTATTCCCTCAGTGCTAAGGTAAAACTCTTCTCAGTACTCAGTAAGTTCTGAATTATGAAGTTCTCCAGTTGGCAATAGGGAGAAAATACTATTTTCAACCCTGTATGATGCTGGATACTGTTCCTGCTAATCTTTTCAAGTGGCTCTTCCCCTAGCTTGGGGTATATTCATCACACACATGTGCTGCTCAGTATTCTGCTGAATGCTCAAGAGGAGCCCTTTGCAGATCTTTGCAATTCTCACTTTGTTCAGCTCTCTACTTCATGACTTCTACCCTGTGACTTCTCACCAAATGAGCCTCTCCAGACCTTCATCTCTGTCCCCTCAGCTTGGGAAGATGGCCATGGTCAGCTTGGCATCCCACCTCTCTTTCACAGCCCAGGAACTCCCTCAAGGTGGTGAGTTGAAGAAGTCATAAGATTCACCTCTTGTTTCCTATCTCTTAGGCATTACTGTCTTTCTGCCTGACATCCAATATCATGGAAATCATTGTTTTGTCTGGATTTTTTGGTTGTTTTAGACAAGAGAGCAAATCTGTTTTCTGTTACTGCCTCTTGGTTAAAAAACAGAAGTTACCTTCTCTCTAGCATAACTTGTAAAAATATTTCTATTTAAACACTATTACCCTGTTACCGCTCTCTTTTTCTCTGGCTTTAATTATATCACCACTCTCTTTTTATGGAATTTCATCAAATACAATGTCCTGTCCTTAATTTCCATGTGTTTGAACCAATTTACTTCTTTCTTTATCATTTGTCTCTTTAGCTTCCAGAGTAAAATACTCCCTTGCCCTAGTTCTACTTCTCTAATTTTCTTATTACTTAAGCAGCTTGCATGTTAGTACATTGATTTAGGCAATCCTTTCTTCCTTTTTTTCCCTATGCACAGGCACAAACAAAGAAGACTGTATATGTGCTTATTATAAAGTTTTGTGATCATCCATAAATATTTATTGATTCTACCATTGGCATTGCATTAGCAAAGAGAATGTCTAGCACAGATAGCATCTCCCAGGAATTTAGTGTCACATGACAATACTTCATGTTTCTTCCTATTTCTGGCACAATGCTAATTTTTAGTCACTAATGTAGTACTTATATATACATATGTAATATAATGTAATGTGATATTTATTATATATAATTAGCATAGCAAGTAAATATAGTATTATAGCATAGATAAATGAGGTGGGAAACTTTCTTTTAAAATCAGAGATTGTTAAAATTAAGTGAGATAACTTAAGAGTAACTAAAAGATTAATTCAATGAATGATGGTATATCCATAAAGTGGAATGTTTTAGAGATTTACAATAATGTTACAGAAAAAAAAAATTTAATGACACGGAATAGTGCTCATGATGTTAAGTGAAAAATTCAGTTAAATTGCTTACATGATATGATCAATATATATTGATATGCCATTATCATAGGAAATGCTGGAAGAAATGTCATGTCAAAATTTTAATGTTGGTTAATAGATAGTCAATTTACAGAAGGTTTTCATTTCTTTTATTCTCACATGTGCTTTCTCAACTTTAGCAAATATAACAAATTGTTTTTGTTATTACCTTTTTGCTAGAAAAAACAATGACTTTTTTTTGTTAAAATTGTTAGCATAAGGTGTGTTACAATGTAAGCTTTGAATGATCTTAATTTTTTAAAACTCTTTCATACCCTCCTCCCTTCCACTGTGTGAATTGTTGCTTTATTACTGTTGCCTTTATTTTTAAGTGTTGTTTATGTATACATCTTGAAAAGAGAATAAGATTATAAAGCACCTGGGTACAAGATCATAGTCTTTCTACTATTTTTAACTTCAATTAGTGTAGTACTGTAGTTGCTGAGATTCAGAATGAATTCAATATATATTTATTGATTGTTTGAGGTATTTTTTTCTTATTTTGTCTATGTGGGGTTTTTTTACATTAGATATTAAGGATTGAACAAGAAACTGATTTTCTTTAATATTTTATAAACTTTAGAATGATAGGAGAATTTATAATGATATCTCTTCTTTAACTTAACCACATTATAGAAAGTTGTACGAACCTCAATTGGGAGTGAAGTACTTTTGATTATATGTGATTATTTACTTATTTTTCTTCTTTTTTTTTTTTTTCACACAAGGCATTGGATTGGTTTTTGAAGTCATTCCAGGGATAAGGCTTTTTCTAGTCTATTGACAAAATTCAATTTCTGCCTGCTATAATCCAGATGAAGGAAGAGAAAACACACAAGAAACTTGCCACTTCATGAAATAATTTCATTCTGTAGCCTAAAATCATTACTAACCTCTGCAACACTTAATTAATTGAAATGACTCCAGCCATGGGATTCTGTGGCAAAGAGATTCCTAGTAGTTATATGTGATTCAACCTGAAATTCAGTTAAAACTGAAGGATACTTAAACATACTCAATGAATGAAAAATGAAGACCCAGTTAAATTTAATCAATCATTCGCCTCTTTTTTTCTTCTTCTCCTGTATCTTGTTTTTCCTTTGATATTTAATACATTTATTTTTTTTCTTGCTAAATAAATGTTCAAAATGCTTTTGCTTAGTAGACATATAGAAAAGACTAAATGTTGATGAGATGATTGTTACAATTTTTTTTTAGTTAAAAATGCCAAAGTACATGTCTAATTCATTTCATCAAAATGTTCTCATGTGGATTAACACCAAACTAGTCTGATAAATATGGCTATTGAGAAAGGCAACAGTATCATTGACATCAAAATCTTGTTTAAAGAGCTTTTCCCACTGAAGAATATACCCATTTACCACATATTTATGTGTAGCTCATCAAGACCTTTAGAACTTAGACCAAGTTGAGTGTGCCAAAAATTAACAAAATAGTCTTAGCCTTTGAAATCTTAGGATAGTACCTGAAAAACAAGTGACTGATATTGAAATATGGAACAACTGGTATTTTGACATTACCTTGATAGTGTCTCTTTTCTCTTCCTCTGATTTTTTTTTTAAATTTATTCCCACATCCACACCTGCAGTGGAGGGTTCTTTTAACTTATGTAATATCTTCTGTCTTCTTTCCTCATCTAGGACTTATACTGCTTTCCACATGATTAGTCTTTCTCACACTCCTCACATCATCCTCAATAAATATTTATTGCTTTGAGATAAAGTCTGAAGAATGTAGCCATCTATTTAAGACCTTCTCTCATCCCCCTCAATCTGTAATTTATACCCAGCCATTCTTGTTCCCATCAATGTGGTCAACTGCTTCCTCAAAAGGTTTTGCACAAATATTTCTCAGGTGCTTGAAATCAGCTGGACACCTTGATGGGATCTGGGACCAGATACTTGAAAAAAAGAAGGAGGAAGAAGAATAAGAGAAGGAGGAGGAGGAGGAAGATGTGGAAGGGGAGGGGAAAGAGAAGAAGCCCACGCTGCCTACAGGGAATTAAAAGGAAAGAGATAGGGAAGTAAAACAGTGGATTGTGTTCAGCACAGGGTGATTAAGTTCTGTGGGTAATGTGTATGTGTAGCCTACTGTATTACTATAGGAAAAAGACATGGAAGTAAGATGAAATCTGATAAGATTTCATAATTTTCCTTGATCAATGAAAGCAGTTATAATAAGTAAATGAAAATGGGTGAAGACTCTGAGATCTGAAGGCAGATGTGACTCTTCAAGTCTGGAGGAGATGTCATAGCTTACAATCTCGTAAACATGAATCACAACTTCTTTATTTTCGCTTCTCATGGTCAGTATTTTGTTGAATCTAGAGGGTAAGCTGGGGTCATGACATTCCCATGGATCCCCCTTCCCACCCTTAGAAATTCTAAAAGAGTAGTGTAGCTAACCACTACACTAGTAGTGAAATTAACCAAAGAGAAGAAAAAAAAAAAAAAAAAACAATGGAGAAAAGAGACAGTGAAACAAATTAGAACAAAATTCCACCTTCATGAGTTTAATTAGAAACACAATTCCTTACAACTTTTTCTCACACTTTTTGATTTTCTTTTTCCACAATGATCTCAAAGGAGTACACAAAATTGGCAAGGCCTCATGACCCATTTTTTTTTTTACATGAGGCAATTGAGAAATTGGAACATGTTCAAAGCCACCCAACTTTATATGTGAGTATCCAAATAGGCTTCATATTCCAGTCTTCCTATAAAAAATGTATTATTTTTTCTGTCATATCCACAGCAGTGAGGAGAAAGATTCGAAGGAATAGTGTCAGGTATAGAGTTCCAAGATTTCATGATTGTATTTTCATTCACATTAAGTTCTATCCATATTTGAAATGCAAAATAAAAGGCATGTGGGACTTAGCATCGAAATGTATATAACACTTACATATGAATTTATATAGTGTGATCTTGATTTGAGACACAGATTCTGTTACCCTGAATATAAAGATTGATTGTCTCGATGGATTTTAAAACTAGCCATATATTTATCTCTATCTGTGCATATTTAACAAGCATAAATGAAAAGTACAATCTTGTTCCATGTTATTTATTTTCTAATGTGTAGTTTAGTTAGCTAGCAAAACAGAATCTGAAGCCAATAGCAGCACTTGTTTTTCAGTAACATTTGTCCTGGATGAATGGAATCAAAAGTGCATGTTGTGGGCAGTTTAAGTACACGCAGTGGGGATGAGTTGTTCAGCGGAAGGAAACCAGGAGAGAACTGGCTGGGCAAAACAGCCAAGTGCTTCTAAAAGAGATCAGCATGCTCTGTTTTCTTTTTCCAGACAATATTCACAGATTATATAAAGCAATGAACAAAAATAAGAGAGAGCTAATCAATACATTTCAACTGTGTTAATGCCAGGGTTGTTTTGAATGGTTTAAATAATTTTTTTTAATTATAAAAGTAATATGACAGCATCACGGAAACTTTAAGAAACCAAGAAAAATTTATTTTGATTTTACCATTAATCCGCCATACACAATCATTATTCATTTGTTTTTATCATCTGAGATATCTCTATCATAGGCTTATGTCTTTTGATAGTTGTGATCATGATGTCTATACTACTTCATGTTGTGCTTTTTCACATTTAATTATGGAAGTACTTTTCAAGATGCCAAAATGTTTTCCTATTTAATATTTAAAGACTGTATGATATTCACCTTATTCATCCCATCTTATTGGGTTTAGCACTATAGGCTTCAGTTTTTGTATTTATTACCTTTTCTTTCTTTTTCTTTTTTTTTTTTTTGCCTTGAAAAAATAACACCACTGTGCTATACACACAGGTTATATACACAAATCATGGGTATTTACTCAGGATAGACTCTCAGAAGTACATGTTCTCTGCCAAAGGGTCTGAACACTATATAAATATCTTTAATATCTCCAGCCAAAATGGTACCTGGAAAGAGTTGTTGGCTCAGAATGTATTTATATGTATGTGTTGCTTATTTATAGTGCAGATGTATTACAGTAAAACCCCGAAAAAAATTGAAACAAAAATCACTATCAAAGCTAAAATACAGGGGATCCCTGGGTGGCTCAGCAGTTTAGTGCCTGCCTTTGGCCCAGGGCGTGACCCTGGAGGACCGGGATTGAGTCCCGTGTCGGGCTCCCTGCATGGAGCCTGCTTTTCACTCTGCCTATGTCTCTGCCTCTCTCTCTCTCTATCATGAATAAATAAAATATATTTTTAAAAAAGCTAAAATACAGTAAGTAGCAAAGATAGAGAAGAAAATAATTCTATATCCAATAAAACAAAAAATGTTGGTTTAGCAGGAAGCAAGGAAATTATTGAAGACTGTTGAGATTATATCAAAAGAACCCAAAGGTAGGGCAATTTGAGCATTAAGAAAAGTGCAATGGGTTTTGATGATCTTTCTTGGACCAGTATCCAATCCATATATTTATCTCTATCTGTGCATATTTAACAAGCATAAATGAAAAGTAGAATCTTGATCCATATTATTCATTTTCTAATGTGTAGTTTAGTTAGCTAACAGAACAGAATCTGAAGCCAAGAGCAGCACTTGTTTTTCAGCAACATTTGTCCTGGATGAATGGAATCAAAGAAACTCACCCTGTTTCTTTATCATATCTTTTTTTAAACTTCTGACAATTTTGAAGAGCCCTGACCTGTAATTGCATGTCTTATGCTTAAAATTAAAAAAAAAAAAAGCATTAAAAAGTCTCTTGAGAATTTAGTACCTAAAAATCACTTTCAAATTTGATATGTAGGGCAAGGCAATACCTGTCTTGAGAAAAAAATAGCTTTTTATTGCTCTGAGGTAAACACCATTGGTTTCCTATCTTAGCCTCCCCTAGTTAATCTAATCAATCTAATCTACATATGACTTTATAGTGTTGCATCTTGTAATAAGAACCTGTGCTTAATCGTTCAATATCAAAGTATCTTCTACTAAGGAACCCAAATTGCTCTGGACTTCTTCTAATGACATTGAAGACATGTTGGGAGACCTCGCCAAGTCCTCTACCATGTGTTGTCCTAGTTTATCCACCAGCATGTCAGAATGATTCTAAGGATGGTAGGACCAATAGGACCGGCATGATGGAATGTGTGGTTCAGAAACTTGGATACTCATCAGAATCTTATTAAAACACAGACTGTTGGACTCCATGCCCAGAGATTCTGGTTCAGGGTGTCTGCAGTGACCTAAAATCCATTGAGGAGAGCATAGTTCTCTGAAAAGATGAGGCTAATCATCTGTACATACTTGTGCAAAGTTTCCATATAAGAATGTGCATTTCTAACAAGCTCCTAGGGAGATGCTGATGCTAACAGTCCAGGGACCACACTCTAAGAACCAACAATAGGGTGGTATAAATAGATTCTAAGTCAAAGGAACTTGAGTTTCAAACTCAGACTCCACCACCTATAGTTGACATGAGATGACCTTCCAATTTCCACGCATCAAAGGGAATTCTGATGGAAACGCTGTTGAGAGCATTATGAAGTTAGAGGAACAAAGTTTCTAAATTTCATGTATCTCTGAAGATAATACTTTCACCTGCCTGTTGATCTTGCAGCTGATCTGCAGCTACAGTGGGCATGACCTGCTGGATTTGATCCAAAATCTGAATATTTAGCATAATCTCAGCCTATAATCAGAGTTTGATTTGGTTTTCCAAAACAAAACAAAAACTTGACAAGTGGAATCAGCTCGCCACCTATATCAACCTCTAGGACCATCTTACCTCAGCTCACTTGAGTGCCTTGCCTCCTGATACTCAGGCCAAGTTCATGTCCTCTGGAGGTTCCTGTGAGCCCCTGAAATGCCAAGAATGCAGAGATATGAGCTCAGGCTCATGGAACCCACCTACATGAGCACTAGTGAGTCTCCTAATCGAGCACAGGCAGCTGACATTTGACCAATTGTATTGTGATGAAGGGTAAGAGGTGGTCCCTCTCCATAACATTTGATCTTTAACCATTTATTTATTTATTTATTTATTTAAAAGATTTTATTTATTTACTTATGAGAGACACAGAGTCACAGGAAGAGGGAGAAGCAGGCTCTATGCAGGGAGCCTGATATGGTACTTGATCCTGGGTCTCCGGGATCACGCCCTGGGCTGAAGGCAGTGCTAAACCGCTGAGCCACCCGGGCTGCCTTGATCGTTAATCATTTAGAATGAAACTGTCTGCCTGCCCGCATGCCTCTTGTATTTTCACTTCACCAGTTATCAGTTTTAGGTTCAAACTGCCTTTAGTTGTTAAAAAATGTTGTTGAACTATCCATTAAGCTCAAACAATAACATGTTTGCAATAACATAACATCCTTCTCCACTTTCTAAAACCTTCTCCATACCTACCTGTTCTGCAAAGCACTTCCTCTCACAGGAATCACCTAACCCTCTGTGTCTGACTACCCTGAATCTGTACCTGTCCCAATTGTTTTAGCCTCTGCAGTCTCACATCATGTCTTTCATCTGGAAGACCCCTGTTGAGACCTTTTGTTCTTTGGGCCCATTATAAAATTCCTTATGTAGCCCAGGGCACATTGGTGCTGTGGATGATAGCAGTGATCTTAATAAGGATCAACAGCAAATAACAAACACGACAACAGATACAATATCCTATGACCACTCAGATCACAGAATCAGCCCTGCAAGCCGAGTCCTTCGGGACTGGCCCAAAGCACTTTGTGAGAGATGGCAACAGTGGGCTTCCCTGCAAGCTTTTAATCGGGTCTGCACTAGGGGTCCCTGACCTGCTCTGGGATATGGCAGAAAAGCTTGGTTCTGCAGAAGACAAATGCAAGGCCATAGTCTACGTTAGGCAACGCTCTGGGTTGGGTGCTATAAATAATAATAAAGATAAATAATAAAAAAAGTGAAATGTTTTAAATGAAAGGTGATGCACTGTGAACTTAACACACTGGCCCTTTAGCCTTTCTGTTAACAAGGTAATCTGATTGCCATTGATTTTTTTCACCTCTGTTACTAAGAAGGTGATGAAATGCTGTCCACACAGATGTATTGAATCAGATACTAAACAAAGAGCAACATAAAGAACAATTATCAGCAACCTTGCTTTCAGCCTGCTGATTATGACATTACCAGAAGACAAGGTCTGGGTGACTTAAAAAATAAAGCAGGGGGAAGGGTGGTGTAGATGAAAGGAAGGAAGGGAGGTAAGTTTCTTGGGAAGAGACATGTGTTCATTTCAGAAGAATTTCGCAAGGAGCTTTGTCTCTGCTCCATAGCTTTAAAAGCAGCCATTTCTACTTCTGCAGTTTACTGATAGGCATTCCAGTGTGATCTAATTAACTACTTTTATTATACCACAGAGAAAATAGCACAGTGGAGATGAGTCACTAATGCACGTGTCTTTGCTATATAGATTGTGGCTGGGTATTGTGCAGAAAGAATCATTTATTGGCCCATTGGGGTTCTCCAAGTAGCCCCCAGGAGAGAAGCAAGACCCTAAAATACTCTGAGAGAAAGGCCACATTTAAAGCCTGTCAATGAAACCCATACATGGCTTGCGTTGAATGATTAGGACACCTTGTTTGAAATGTATGATGAGGGTAGAATTTGTATATGAGTACTGACTTCATGGCCTATGCTGAATTAATTTCCTAATCTCAAATATTTCCAGGTTTCTTTATTTATATCATTTGTGTTAGCCTAGTTGCTAAAGTCCATGGTAAAGATATGAATGTCTAAGCAATTTTCATAAGTTTGACCATATGCTTTTGCCTAAATGAGAATGCTTCAGTTATCTTATTATCTTTGATGACATGTCTTCAATGGCAAAAACCTCATCATGGCATTTTCTCAAGGGCAGTGCTCCAATTCTTCTGCCCTGACCAATTCTGGTAGCCATCGCTAATTGTGAAAGTGGAAAATGCAGCAGTCTGAAGAGATCACAGTTTTTGGAAACTTCAGTACAGTTTGGGAAAGGTAGTCAACTTAAGGGAAAAAAGCTCGATAGTTTGATCAAGCCATATGGTGATTCTAAAACAATATAGAAAAAGGAAACATCCAGTCACCACGATTCTTGATCATAATTTTGATACAAGGATGGAATGCATCAATGAAAATAGCAGGATTAGAATCATTGGCCCTAATGTATTGCACATTATTCTCTTCAGCCTTGGCCAGGCAAGAGTCCAGTAGAAATCAGGCTAATAGGAAAACACAGAAAGAGGTGTAAAAAGGCAGAAGATAAGCTCCAAGTAGGGTGGATAGTAAGCAAGAAGGAAAACTGGAGAAATTTAAAAACGTAGTTATTTTGTAAAGTCAGGGTAAAAGCCTTTGTTAAAATTTGATGTTTTGTGTGTGACACCTTGTCTTTACACAAATCGTATTCAGGTGGCAGACATTAGTGGCCACGGTGGGGCAGCAGGGTAGAGGGGAAGGTCTTTTGGGAGAGTAGTGCCAGAGAACTTGAGCATGCCTCAGAATCACTTGGAGCACTTGTTATAAGGGATTGCTGGATCCCACTCCCAGAGATCCCTATTTGCATTTTTAGCAAGTTCTTATGTGTGACCTGCACTGCTGGTTTTAGAACTATCTTCAAGGTATCTATAAGCTTTAAGGCTTTTGTCAGGGAAGATGTTTGACATCTACTCATCTGATAGAAGTCCAAACAGCCAAGGTTCAGTTTAAAATACTAAGTGTTACAGCTTTCTAGCTTGTGAATTTGTATAATTAATATTAAATCTCAAAATGCAAAAGAATAATACTTTCTACACAGATTAAATGAGATACATAAAACAGTGTAACCCTGAATCGAGCAACTATGTAAGTTACACTCCCTTTACTCTTCTTTCTTTGAGGTACGGATGTCTAGCTCTTGGGAAGGAAATGGGGTCCAGCAGAGAGAATGGATACTAGTGGATTCTGTTGCAATACAGAAGATAATGATTCATCTCAGAAGTGTTAGTAAAAATTGTTTCATGGTCTAGCACTTCCCCTGGGATATTGTGGATAGCCAGTGGGATTCAGAAAGGGAAGGAACCTCAGTAAGTATTAATAGGCTAGCTATAGTTGGAATTAATTGCTGTGATTTATATAAAAGTTATTACACTAATGACATTAATAGTGACACACGTACTTTTATTTCTCAAGGGTCATTTTAACCCACCTTGGATGTTTAAGGGACACACAATTTTAAAACTAACCATTTACAAACCTCAAACAAACATGGTAGGGCAGGGGCAGAGAGAAGATACTTTCATATGTAAGATTGTTTGGAATATAAGTTGACTCAACTAATAGGGGAATGTATACCAAAAATCTTACAAATTTCACACATTATCACTCAGAAATTTCAGCTTGAATTACATACCATGAGGAAAATTGTAATGATAGAAGAAAACAAAGATTATGTATAACTAGAATCATTAAAGCGTTAGTTATTTGTATTATCCACACACACAAAAAAGGAAAGCAGAACAAAAGGGAAATGATAAAGCCAATTATAACCCATGTTAAAAGGAAAAAAAAGCAAAATATATTTGGAATA
The DNA here is from genome assembly GCF_048164855.1 of Canis lupus baileyi. NCBI lineage: Eukaryota > Metazoa > Chordata > Mammalia > Carnivora > Canidae > Canis > Canis lupus. The sequence goes on along the minus strand of NC_132839.1, from coordinate 46,381,911 downwards.
ACATCACAGCTATGAAGAAGGATATAATCGTTTTGTTTTTTTTTTTTTCTTGTCCACATCAGTAAGTATGACCTTGAAACAGTAGTTAGTTCCCAACTAGTGACGATTTTGCTGTGCAGGGGTTATTTGGCAATATATAGGGATACCTTTATGGTCACAGCTTGGGAGAGAAAGATACTGGCATTTAGTGGGCTAAAGATGCTGCTAAACATCCTATTATGTACAGAGCAGCCCCCACAACCAAGACTTTTAGCTCAAATGTGAGAATGGCTAACGTTGAGAAACAGCACCAAATGAATTCCATGACTTCTCTAAATGTGTTTGCTAAAATCTAAAAATAAAAACAATAATACCAGGGCACCTGGGTGCTCAGTCAGTTGAGCGACAACTCTTGGTTTCTGCTCAGGTCATGATGCCATGGATTGTGATATCGAGCCCTGAGTTGGGCTCTGTGGTCTATGATGAGTCTGATTGAGATTCTCTCTCTCTCTCTGCCCCTTGCCCCACTCATGCTCTCTCTCTCTCTAAAATAAAATAAATAAAATCTTAAAAACAAAACAAAACAATAATACCTACCAAATTAGATTGTTTGGTGGAATTAAATGAAATAATCTCTGAAGGAAACTTTATTCTGGCTTAAGTCAATTCACAGTGAAATTATATGATTTATCTATCACTGTTCCATCATTTTTTTTTTTTTAGAAACAGAAAGGAATGGTAGGAAGTAAAAAACTTTTTTCCTTCCTTCAAATTTTCCAATTTTTTTCCAAACTTTCTCCCATAAGCATAATTGGTTATATACCAGATATTTAAAATATCGTTCTTATTTTTATTTTTTTTAGAGAAAGAGAGAGAGTGTATATACACGAGAGGCTGGGAGGGGCCGAGGGAGAGGGAGAGAGAGAATCTTAAGCAGGCTCCACACACAGGGAGGAGGCCAAGGTAGAGCTTGAGTTCATGACTGTGACTGAGATCATGACCTGAGCTGAAATCAAAAGTTGGACACTTAACCGACTGAGCTACCTAGGCGTCCCTTAAAAATATCATTTTTTATTTTTTATTTATTTTTTTTTAATTTTTATTTATTTATGATAGTCACAGAGAGAGAAAGAGAGAGAGGCAGAGACATAGGCAGAGGGAGAAGCAGGCTCCATGCACAGGGAGCCCGACGTGGGATTCGATCCCGGGTCTCCAGGATCGCGCCCTGGGCCAAAGGCAGGCGCCAAACCGCTGCGCCACCCAGGGATCCCCAAAAAATATCATTTTTTAAAAGAAGAAAGACTTTGTTGCTAAGTTAATGACCACAGGTATATTTTTTTCTTATTATTAAGGAAGTGGGAAATTTGAGGAGTTGTATGGTAAGGCCAACTTAGCAGGTATCTTTTTCATTTGACAATCATCCAACTCTTACAATATAGCCAGTGAAGTTTGCCAGCATCTTGAACTCAACTAAGATGATTCATTTTCAAGTTAAACTTGGAGATAATGAAGATTCTGAGCATGCTAAAGAGACACTTTTAGGCACCACTTATGCAAAAGAATTCTCATTTATAAGAACAGTGATTGGGTAATGATTCAAAAATAATAATAATAATGCCACTTTATTGAGGATTTGCAGTGTTCTTGGGGGCTGACGCTGGAAAAAAGGTGAAGTTGTACTGATTATTTTTGAGGAAAGACAGTGTATATACATAGACAAAAGATCTTTCTATCTTCTTGAATCTAATGCTGCAGAGTCTAATTATTATTAACAATGAAATTGTGGAAGCACCTGGGTGGCTCAGTCAGTTAAGTGTCAGACTCTTGATTTCAGCTCAGGGTATGATCTCAGAGTTGTGAGACTAGGGCCCAAATTATACTCTATGCTGGACATGGAGCCTGCTTATGATTCTCTTTCCCTTTCCCTTTTACCCTCCCTTGTGGGAGTGAATAATTTTTGCTCCATCCTTCTGAGTTTTTAGCTGAGACCCCTATAATAAAAAACAGATTGACAAGAGAAAAATGAGCAGAAGTTGAGTAGCATGTATATCTCAATTACATAATGGAGATACCCAGGAAAAATGAGCAACTCAAAAAGTGACTTTAGAATTCAGGATTAAATACCATCTTGTAGGGAAAGGGGAAGGGGGAGGTTGGCCTCTTAGGGGAGAGTAAGGATTTTGGGGAAAGGTAATTTTTAGGAAAGATGAAAGGGCATTAGAAGAATAGATGGGAGGTAAGAAATTTGTGACAAAGTTTATCTGGGTGTGGTGTTGACTTCTAGTTGCCTCTCCTGTGATAAGAATCAGTCTTCCCTGATTGATGAAACTCTCAGGGAAGGGACTTATTACAATTAAGTTCCTCTTAGAGGATTTATCTTTAGGTCCATAAGGGAAGTTCAGGGAAAGCCTCTCCCTGCCTTTGCCGGTTTTCAAGTGCCTACAGCTCATGATAATCAATATATCCAAGTGGCACATTTTGGGATGACATATTCTGCTATCCTTCAGAATCCTAACATAATCCTGTTCGTCCAGTTTCTGATGACTGTCATTGAGCTCAAGCCATGGCAACAGTGCCATGAGGTTGGCCAGTGGTGACGATAGTTAGGATTTGGGCTATTGAAGGGGAACAACACATCAAGTCAATTCCAACCTTAGAAAGTAGGTGGGTGGAGTGATAGAAGGGTCTGGGGATTATTCCAAGGAAAGAATTTCCCAAATTCTAAACAAGTGGTGCCTGAGACCCTCAGAAGCAGGGTGTGTGAAACTGGCAACCATGTAGTAGACCAGGCTGAGTGCTTATTCTCTCCAACCTCCTTGCACGGGCCTGAAAAATCAGCTCAAAAGAAAATCCACAGTGGAGTAGGACCACCGACAGAGCTTCTTACATAGGTGTATTACGCCTGCCTAGGCGTATTTCCATATTAGCTTTCTCCGTCTTTGTTACAGAGGAAGTAGTGAGAGATATTTAAAAAAATTTTTTTTTTCTCTTGGTATTTAAAGTAAAGACAAAATGCAAATAACACAAAGCTTAAAGGAAATTTTGCTTATGCAATTTCCACATCACTTTCACCAAGCTAACCAACCCTGTTATTTTGGACTTAACAGAAAGTACTTGAACTTCTGGGTGGCTATCCAATTCCAACCTTCTGCCTTATGGAAGATCCTTACTAAATATTAGTGTTAGAAACTCCCTTTTCTCAGGATGGCCTTTGATAGGGAAACTGGAAAAAATGCAGGCCTAAACTGGGAAAGGCTTTTTATTTATTTTTTTTAAGCAAATAAAACCCCAGAACGGATTTTCTTTCCAAGATGTGTTTTTGTTTTATCACAATGACCTTTCTAAGAAAAGATGAAGCCAGCCTCAGGTAAAAAGAAATGGCCACATTTCATCTACAGTTAGCCTCCATGACCCCTGAACCTGGTTTTTCTATCTGCACCTCTTTTCATGCACCATTTCTCCTGGTGTCTGATAAGGGACACTCAATACTCCAGCAAGACCAGATTGGAACTTTGACTTTTATAAAATAGCTAGTAAACAAATTCTGTCCCACTTTAATTGGTGATATAATTCCCTCCACCTTTTTTTTTTAATACCAGAAAGCATTGATAAACTGGCAGAATTAATAAAAGGCAGAATGAAGGACTGTAAAATAGCGTCATGAAATCAGGCCCCATTACCAGTCGGAGATCCTCAGCTATCATGCATGATATTATATAAGTATTTGTATATAATGTATAGATATATAAATACACACAACCACCCACCTCTGCGTGTTTACACACACAAGCAATATCATCTCATCTCTCTTTTTTTTTTTTTCCCCCATCTCTAACACAAAAGTCAAGAGGTTTAGGAGCACGCACAAAAAAAGAGATTTCTAAGAGAGCAGGCGATTGGGCCGGGGTCATTCAAAAGGGTAATTATTGTTAAATGTCAGGTTAACTCTGAAGGCCTCAGCTCATCCAACTGAGAGCAGATTAGCCCAGATGGAGACATTTTCAACACGGTGCTGTCTAGCCAATCAGAGACAGCTGGGATTAGCCAAATACCTTCTCTCATCTGCTTGCTCACAGAAAGGTCAGTTTCTGCTCATTGCTTCTCTTTTAAGATGTGCTTTTTTTTATTTATGGCAGCCGTGTGCAGGAAATCAGGTCCCTTTTATCAGTGAATTAAATATTCAACATCTAAAACCCACTTTTTGAGAGTCAACTTCATTCACTTTCAAGACCACTTTTATCTTTTTTTAAGTGCTGAAGATATACCGGCGCGTGTACGCAGTGCATATTTTACCCCGGCCCTCCCGCTAAGCTGGAGGTCTGCCTGTCGTGTTTTGCGTATTTTTGAAAGCTTACTTGTTTCATTTCATGCATTTTCTTCTTTAAGGGCACCGGTTTATGTTTCCTATCATTTTCTTCATAAAAAGAAGAGGGGAAAATGAAACTAACCCTGGAGTGCTCTAAAAGATAATCTGTTTTTATGTACAGCTCTTTCTCCCCGTAAGCAACGTAAATGAGCACATGCATAAAAATCAGTGACAAAATGAACAGTAAGAAAAACAAAGATCATGGATTTGTGATACTGTGTGTGTGTGTGCATATTTGTGTGTGTGAATACCCACACACACATCCTGTAAATTATCTGTGTGTGGGGGCAGATCTATACTTGCGGACTGTATTATTTAATGTATTCATATATGAGTGTGTGTGTGTTCTTAGGAGAAATATGTGGTAGCGCTTCTATATGCCTCTTAAAATGTAGTTATTTTCCCGTTTTATAATGCAATCAGTGTGAGACACTAGAACACTCATCTTCTGAAGAATTTGTTATAAAAGCTGAATGGGAACATTGTAAGGAAACCCTTTGCCTTGTTACTAATATAAACCTGTTTTCATTATGTTCCTTTAATTCAGCCCTGCCCCAACTGGTCTTATGAAAGGAAAGATACTTTAAACAAGAAGACAAAAAGGTAAAAGGAACTCTTTAATCTGGAAAATTTACTATAATTTTACATAATATAGTTGCTTTAAACAAATATTAGAATAAGAGGCACAAAGCAATCATTAATAATGATTAGTTCCTTATAAGAGTATCTGCTGTGGTTAAGCTGCATCATGTTTCTTATTCTATTCTAAGCAATATCTCAAAAACCCCAGGACCTAGAACACACAGATCTTGGCTTTTTTTTTTTTTTTTTTTTTTTAAGATTTTATTTATTTATTTGAAAGAGAGAGTACACAAGAGCAGGGAGGGAGGGGCAGAGAGAGAAACAGATTCCCTGCTGAGCAGGGAGCCCAATGTGGGGCTGGATCCCAGAACCTCAATATCATGACCTGACTAAAGGCAGATGCTTAACCAACTGAGCCACCCAGGTGCCCCCAGATTTGGTTTTTATTCTCCAATGAAAGGAGCCAGAGCCAGAGCTCCTTGGAGAAATGCCTGATTTGAAGGCTAAGGCAAAATCCAAGATGAATCTGTAGGGTTATACTCACATTGATAGGGATATATCAAAAGAACACAGAAGTCAGTGCGAAGGGTGCTCAGTGGTCAAAACTGGAACAATTTGACAAATAAAATAAAAAAATTACAATTGAATTATAACTGAAGTATAAAATGAATATCCATGAGCCTATGTCAATATAAGTAATTTATCAAATAAATAAATAAATGAGTAATTTATCAAATAAATAAATAAATGAGGGAGCATAATTTATCAAATAAATAAATAAATGAGGGAGCATAACACTTTGTCCTTCAGAGTGAGCTGTGCATCATGACTTCCTTCCAGCAGCCCGGTAAGGAAAGGGTGGAAAATGAGTAACTTTGCAGTGGGGAAGCCTGACAAACACTACCTTAGCCTCAGCTGGGTGAACAAGGTTAATAACAGTGGTAAGGTATATTGATATGATGTGATGAGAATGGCACTTTACCTCGGTGTTCTTCCTGCCAAAAACATACAACCTGAGTCTAATGATGAGAACCAACAGCAACAAAAATCACACACATCTCAATTACAGAAAATTCTACAAATACCCAGCCAGTATTCCTCAAAACTTTCAAGGTCATCCAAAGCAAACAAAGTCTGAGAAGCTGTCACAACCAAACGAAGCCTGTGAAGACATAGCAACTAAATGTAAGATAGTATCTTGATTGAGTTCCTAGACCAGGACAAGGACAGTAGAGGGGAAAATGGGGATATCCTAATCAAATATAGTTCTTTGGTTAATAATAGTGTATCAATATTGGCTTATCAACTATGACAAATATATTGTATTAATGTAAGATGTTAATAATAGGAAAACTTGGATGTGGGATAATCTGTACTACCTTCAAAATAATTCTGACAATCTGAAGTTTCTAAAATAAAAAGTGTATTAAATGAAATTTAAGTTAATATCTTTAAAAATAAACTCAAATCATCTCAAATATTTATATATTCAGTATTCTCAAATCACTTAAATACTCAAATTGCATTGGATAGGAACAAATTCTTAGGGTTCTTAAAAGAAAAAAATAGGGTATTGAGGAGAGATCTTGAGAGCTCAAAGGAACTATGACTATGCTTTTAAAAAATCAACTTAAACTCTTAACTTCTAAGGCAAACTCTCTTAAACTCCAAATAATGCTTTTCTTCAAAAATGACCATTCTGACTGCTTCTGATCCACTTGACCCATGCTCCCATGTGTTGGTTCTTTCTCATCCCCTCCACTCTGAATTTGGACCTGATATTGGACCAATATCGGTCTTCAATCTAAAAGGCCAACCTGAGAAATAGAGTTTCTCTATGAGGAAGAGTTAATATAAATAGAAACATAATCTGTTAAATACTGGCTAATTGCCTTTTTCCAGCTTGGCACTAATAGCACAGACAGCACCATGCCAAGACACCAATTAGATCATGCATGTAACACACCAATAAAATGTTCCACCTGATTTTTCCACCATTAACTAACGCAAGTAGAAACATATTAGATTCAGCGGTTGTGAATAGTTATTTCAATGCTTTATCCATTCAGGGGTATTCATAACTTTCATGCAAAACTTCAACCAATTATTTCTCATTCTATTAATAGTAATTGTGCTTCCAGTTGCTACACATGCTTAATTACTAAGTATGTATGTCTGATGAACTGCACACATAATTTTCTAGGTATCTTCAGATTGTTGATTCTCAAGACTGGTCAAAGGAGAATACATTTTAATGTTCAAGAGACAAATGTATTTCTCACTAAATAGTAGCAGCTTTATTAGTTCTTTAACTTATATTGTGTTTTGGAAGTAAAATGCATTTGGCTGTTTTTGTTTTTTTCAGAGAAATGAGCTTTGTTGCCAATTTAACATCTAGAGATTAAACCATGTAATGACTCTGATGTTAAGAAACTTAGAGTCTTTAAGACTTTTTTTTTTAATGATGTTCAAGTAGCAATAGAAAAACAAAATCTCAGAGTAGGAGTTCACCTATATAGTTTTTATAAAAGAGCTAGTTAGTTTAGGTTCACACGAGAAACAGAAAACTCCTGAGTTTGCCCATTGCTCTCCTGTAGCAAAATAAAACCATAGAGAAATATCTCTTAAGGCAATAAAAGGAAGGTGTCTCCTAGTACAGACATATTTCAATTGTTATTGTTTTCTGAACTGACTGGATGATACTAGATAATAATGGGGATATTTTTGACAGTCTCTTATTTATGTGTCTCTGGATGGGTTTGTGTCTGAGTGTGGGTAAGCTTCAGTGTTGCACAAATCAGAGTAATACATAAGGTTAATATGGTTGAAATTAATTTGTTTACTCTCCAAATGTGTTGATTTCTAGATTCCGATAAAACAACTTTAAATTGCTCGCCCACCACAGAGAGTTATTTATATAGGAAGTATGATATAAATGCAAAAAAGGATTATAAAAATAGGATTCTGGGGGGAAAATTGGGTTCAGCTTTATTTTTTGAGCCACCCAAGTTGCAAAGTTGTTCAGCAAAATTCATATTAATTGACTGCAGAAATAATAAATGAAATATTTCAGCAGTTGAACTTTCTGGTACAAATATCACTGAAGGTAAACCCCCTTAACATGGGGATAGAATTTCTGTTGGACTTTACTGAAGATAGTATATTTTGCAATTTGGGTTTAGCATTACAATTTGTGAAACTAAAATATAATGTAAGTTTACTGATGTTTACTTGTATAGCTATGCTATTATTTTGATTTCAGAAATTCATATAAGGACAATTGCCATAAATATTTTATATCAGCCTGATGATTCTCAGATCAGATGGTACAACTCCCCAAAGGCTTATTGAGTATATACTATATACAAAACCACTTATAGGTACTGAAGAAATATAAAAACTCATTTTGTCTTGAAGAGGTTCAGGAAATCCTCTGTGTTTTTCTAGCACTTTAACAGTCACAATTTATGCATTAATTGCTTAATTAATCATGTAATAATACATTTCTACCTCTCTAGGCTATATGCTCCCAGATAGCAAAGTCAATTCCTTATTTGTAATCTCCAATGCAGAGCAGAATGTCTAGCCCTTATAAACATTTAAGATGGACTGCCAAAATATCAAAGAATGAATAAATAGGAAACTCTTCTGGTTGTGAACACAAAATACATTCTCCCTTTTTTGTTTTTTCTCACTATCAAAATACTGACAATAGTTCACCTGAAAAGCACATGTCCTTCCTTCCCACTTCCAAGTGGTTGGGGGGTTTCTTGGAAAGTTCCTCTTCTTGCTTCCAGTTTAGAAATAGAGCAACCCAGCTGGCTTGATGACCCACCAATATCCGGGAGCTGTATTATGAAAATGAAAGTCAAGCTTTAGGAATGATAAAGCAAAAACAAACAAACAAACCAAAATCACCACCAATGACATCAAAAGCATGTATGGAGCCCAGGGCCCTGAAAGTATGTTGAAGCCTCCCAGACCAGCGATGAAGAGCCTACTTCCAGACGTCTTTGGCATAATAGAAAAATAAGTTTCCATCCTATTTAAACTCCTGTTTCCTGTTCTGCTACTAGTAGTAGCTCAACAGCATTTTTTAAAGGTCTATTTATTTATTTATTTTTTGAGAGCGAGACAGAGAAAGAGCATGAGCAGGCAAGGGGTGGAGAAGGGGAGACAAGCAGACTCCTCACTGAGTGGAGAGCCCAATGTGGGTCTCAGTCCCAGGATCCAGAGATCATGATCTGAGCCAAAATCAAGATCGGTTGCTTAACCAATGGAGCCACCCAGGTGCCCCTCAACAGAAATTTTTCTAATAGATTCAAATCATTACAAGTTCCTATTGCTAAATTTTGACATATAGAATCTACAAACCAATCCCATCGAGAGCAGTATGTTACTTCTTTCTACCACAACTGAGTCTTTTATTTGGATTGAGTTAAATCAGTGATTCTCCAGTCAGGGTTTCTCCTCTACTCCTCCTTCAGGTATCTGAAAATGTGGGGAGACACAGGAGATATTTTGGTTGCCCCAGCTGGGAGTTGGGGATGTGGCTACTGGCATCCAATGGGAAGCGGCCATGAATGCTGCTCATTGTCTCACAGTGCATAGGACAGAACCCTACAACGAAAAAGTTATCTAGACCAAAACGTGAATACTGCCAAGGTTAAGAAACTCTCGGGTAAATCTTTTATTACTTAAGTTGCCTACACAGCCCACTTGACCTTTAACTATTGATTAATGTTTGATTTTCAATGTAAGCTTGTTTGTTGCCTTTGCCTACACCAAATATTGTCATGTCACTTCAAATCTTGAAGCAAAATGTATTAAATAAAAGTATATTTTACTTTGTATGTGATGAGATGGGAGGGTGTATAATATACAAAGTATTGGCCCAATGACTTTTCCCTCATAAAAGTAGAGCAGGATGAAGAAGCATGAGAAAGTGCCAAGTAATTAAATGGGTCAATGTATTATGCACAGCAGCTAAACAAATTATGTTGCAGTGTCAACTAAAGATGGTTATGCAGGTTGGTAAGCTTTTGTTTGGAAATAAAGCCATAGTTGAATTGGAAATTGAGACATTGGAATGAGATGTCTACTATGGGAAAGTGGGTAAAGTTGAAAAAAAAAAAGTCCATGGAAGAAACTCCATCTCTAAGACTTCTTCATTTTCTTGTTGGGGCCAAAAATGGAAAGAAGGAAGGGAGGAAAGGAAGAAAGGAGGAAAGAATTGTATGGAACTAAAAAAGCAATTAAATCTATTAATGATGAGTTAAAATCAACCAAAATTGAACTAAGTAAAAACAAATTAGACAAAATCCACCTGAAGTGTGAAATGACTCTGTACTGGCCAACAAAATAAAAACTCACCTAGCATTAAACAGTTAATATTTATAGGTAACTTTGTAATCATCACTATCAGCAGAAAAGAGCTACAATAATCCGATTGCTATCACTTTAACCAAAGCCTGTGTCTTAAACCTTGTAATTTCCTGCTGTCATGCTCAGCCACTTTCAACACATTTAAATTAGAAAGGACTATGCTAATTTTGCTTCATAGCCAGGGTAATTGTTGTAAGACATAATTATCTTTTTTTTTTTCAATCGTTTTATTCTCTAGTGTTGTTTAAATTCAGTCTCAGTTACCCAATGTCTTTTTAAGCCTGAGCCATTTCGAGTCCCCACCCTGCTGGAAATATTCCTTTCATCTTCCTTAGCTATAAAGAGCTTAGATGTCCTTTTCCAATGGCCATGTTATTCCTCTGTGATCTTCCTGAGGAATAGTGCGTGAGTCTAAGTTGGTGAGTTAACTCTATATTTAATTAAAAAGCGCTGCCCTTTATTTTCCTTATATTAATGCTTAACATACCATAGAATTGACTCAAGAAAAAGTAATAAAAGAATGGCAGTTGAAACATCTGAAAAGAGATTGGGGTCTGGGGGCGGGGGGGGGGGGGGCGCGGAACTCATTGTTGCTTTTAAATAGTTGAAAGAGAGAAGGGACTTATATTGATCCAGAGACGAAACTGGAACAAATGAGTAGAAATGACAGGGAAGGAGATTTGGGCTTTAAATAAGAAAGAATTTTCTATCAGTGGAAGTGGAGTGTGTCTCCTTATGAAGCAGTGAGCTCCAGACCTGGAAGTGTTCACTCTGAAGTCAGGGACCCCCAAACTGAAAGGGGAGCTGAATGGTAAGTTTCTTTCTTTGAATAGGATAAAGATTTACCCCTAATAAACTGTAAAAGTAGAGTTGATATTGATTAGATAGTCTCCAACTGCTCAAAAAGAGGAAAAAAAGAGTCATGAAGGAATAAATATTTTGCTGTCTGATTGGGTGGGTGTCTTCTCATTGTTTGGGCACTTGGGTGGGGGAGAAAAGGTGAATCTTCAAAAGCTCAAGTCATCTGAGAAATCTGTACCAGCTGAATTCATCTCTTTTATCCAGTCTCAAATTCTTCCTAATCATCTGTGATGTCCCTAACCTAAGAAATCCTGAGCTATCTTTCTCCTGACCAGGAAGCCATCAGGAGGCACTTCTGCCAGCAGTGAGAAGAGTGTCCTTAATTACATTGCTTCAAAATCCTGAACAGGTCGACTCATAGAGTGTCGTAAGTTGATTATTTATATTAATATACAATACAATCATCATGCTTTAAGCATATCCATGACAAGCCCAAGTTCTAAGTGTTAAGTTCTCTACTTTCTAAAAGGCTGACACCAGAAGAAAAGGGCAACTGAAGTCAGGTAACGTGCCCATGATATTCATGCTGAGAACTCTTAGCTGAGCCTTGTACCTCCTTCCGGGATGTGAAGAGCGACAAATGCAAGAGAGTCGCTGATTTTCACTGAGGCCTTGATTCCGTCACCTGTTTCTCTGAATATGCCAACTAGCAAAGGTATCAAAAGGGAGACCTCCACAAGGAGGTATTTCAGCTTAATCTTGAAGCCAACAGATTGGAGTATGTTATTGTCTTTCAAAACATATTAAAAACATGTTCAGGAAAGTTCCATAACCCAAAATGATATTCATTATACATATGGAGTCAGCATGCATACATAGACACTCATATGCATTTATTTAGTGCAATCTGAATCATTGGCCAACTATTTAGACAATTTAGTTGTAGTTAGTATAATTTACTTCAAAAAAATAGACATTTTCTGGAATTTTTTAAATAAGTCCCTTATGCCAGTGGATAGTAGCATATATGACACATTAATGAAGAAGGCATGCATATACTCAGGAGGCTGATTTAGAAAAGCTAAGATCAGCTTCTTTCAGGCTCTGTCATTAAAACTCCATGCAGTTCTCAGTTTCCTGACCTGTATAATGGGCTTGAGACGACTGCTTTCTACCTCTCAAGGGTGTTTTAAAAATTTATGAGATCAGTTTTCTAAAGCATTGTGAGCTTCTTGGGAAAAAGGTACTATGAAAAATAAAGCATCATTATTCATTTTGTTCTGGGACAGGACCCTTGAGGGGGTCCCTGAAAAAGAACAAATAGAGTCATTTTTACTAGAGACAAGAGAGAAATGTTCTCACATGAAATTCCAAATTCAGCGGAAAACAAGGTTGCAGAGGAACTTCTTTGAGTTCTATGTTTAAAACACTGCATTCCTGCACTATTTTCTCTCTCTGTGGTGTCCTGGGATATTATAATATCAACCCTGTAGGTAATTCTGTGTGTGTGTGTGTGTGTGTTTAAGAGAGAGAGAAAGAGAGACAGAAAGAAAAGAGAATTAAAAGCTTTTCTAAATGAACATGTTGAAGAAATTCATCTTGGCTTATTTCAATCACTGTCAAATAGCCCTTTATAACAAACTTGCTATGGTCTCACTGGTTGTGTACTTGAAATTCAAAACAAGTGCTTTGCTTTGGATGGTTTAACTGTTCCTCCTCCCCCAACCCCCCATCTCCGCCTCCTTCTCCTCTTCCTGCCTGTCCTCCACCTCTTCTCCTCCTCCTCCTTCCTCCTTCCATAAAAGGAAAAAGAAAGTTACGCAGACCACCAGGCAATCATCATTATTAGATATCATTTCTATTCATGGTAATAGGCTACAACTGTATGGAAATAAAACTTTTTTCTTTCTGTTTGACTGTACAGAAGGGGATATACAGCTTTGCAAAGGATAGTTTCAATAGGATGATTAACTTCCAATTAACTTAATGCTCATCCTCTCCCTGAGGGGAAAAAAAACAACATAAAAACCAAAAACAACCCCAAGGCTAATGCAGAGGCTTTCCACACCCCCTCATCTTTCCTGGGACCCCCTTTGGTGGACTGGCACATCCTCTTTTTCGCTTTACCTCACTATCAACTGTTTAAACTCTGAAGCCTCAATTGTAACTCACCTCTGACCTGAAATGAGGAAAAGTAACAATAAGTGTTCTTTTTATTTGACATTACAAGTACTGTACTGCCCCTTGGTTATTATCCAATCATGTAATGGAGCCCTCAGTGTTTGGTTTTCTTCCTTAATTTAAAGGATCTTAATGCTGGACAACTTGACAGCTATGAGCATGGAACTGCCCTGTTTAACCATCAGGCAGTCTGGCCTCCAGCTCCTTTCTCCCGTGGCTGAAACCATGGAGAAAAACCTGTTTTATAGGCTTTGAACGACACAGGGTCTTGCATGATATTCATAGCCATAGTCTGAGTCTGCCTGCCCCGCTCCTGCTCAGAGGGAGGAAGGTGCTTGCCTGCGTCATTCATCCTTGGCAGCTTCACAGCAGCGAGGCCCAGCCATCTGGAGGGAGCCACTTTTCTTTCCTCCTTCCCAACACTGGCCAGTCCTGTCACTGCTGTTGACAGCTCTCTCATTCTTCTCCAGCAGTGCTAGACTTTGGCAGGCATGCCAGGATTCACATGGTCTGCTATATTCCAGAATTGCAGAATGTAAAGGTTGGAATCAACCACAGGGATTATTGAATCTCTTGCTACTCAAAGTGTGGGCCTTGAACCAGCAGCATCAACAGGGCCTGGAAGCTGGTTATTGAGCTGATCCTAGGTCTTGTCCCAGACCTAGTACATTCATATTTGCTTTTTCTCAAGATCACCAGGTGATTCATAAGCACGTTCCAATTTGAGAACCACTGACCTAATTCCACATGCCTTCTGATTTAAGAATTTTATTGAATTCTTGACTGTACAAGGAAATGACCTCAAACTTTAAAAATGCTGGTTTAGTTTTTCTGGGACATAGCCTGGGCACCAGTCCCCACGTACATCTCAAATTGAGAACCGTGGATGGCTCTGAAGCAGTGAGTGGTTCTCAAAGTCTCATCCCTAAAGCGATAACATCCACATTATTCGTTAAAATGCAAATTCACAAGCCATCCCCTAGACACACCAACTCAGAAACTCTGGGATGGGAGCCCGGCAGTCTGTGTTTTAACATTTCCTCTAGGTCATTTTTTTTTTTAAGATTTTATTTATGAATTCACGAGAGACACACACAGAGAGAGGCAGGGAAATAGAGGGAGAAGCAGGCTCCTCATTAGGGACCCCAATGCAGGACTCAATCCAGGGACCCAGGATCTTGTCCTGAGCCAAAGACAGACCCTCAATGGTTGAGCCACTCAGGTGTCCCTCCTCTAGGTCATTCTGATTCAAATTCTCTAGCCAGGTTTAAATGACAGAGATGTCCCAACCCTCACCCTAAAAAATAAGTCTAGGCGTATACTGTCCTATGGTTATTTCAATGCAATTGAGTTTAAATTAAATGAAATTAAAAATTTAGTTTCTTATTTGAATTAGCCACATTTTAAGTACTCATTAGCCACAGGCAACTGGTGACCACCTAAGGGACAGCACAGATACAAAACATTTCCATCACTGCAGAAAGTTTTATTGGAGAGTGCTGATCTAGTCTTTGGACTAACGGGAGACAACATTAACAATAATGTCAAAATAAGAGTTCCCATATATTGGTTATTATGTTTCAGGTATTGAGCTGAGACATCAAATGACCAAATTATTACTTACTTATAGTTTCTGAGTCTACCAAGGACTTTAGTGAGGTGAGAGAATAAGGAAGGACACGGTAAAGAGAAGCAAGAGAGAGAGGTGTTTGCTCCATCAGTAAAATACATTACATGAGCAACTGAGTTGACTTTGAAGCAACAGAACCACTGTTGGAATACAAAGAAAATGTCACTGCACGAGAGAGAGAAACTAGTAAGATAAAGCTTCTAGAGCCTTTCGTTCTCTCCAAAATTAGAATACACTATGGAGTGCCAGAATCTAAGAGCAATTCAGTTGTCCATTTGGAATCTGTTGCCTGGATGTTTTTATAGCTTTACATCCAGGAATGAATCTTCTCCTCAGTCAATCTCCCGTAATAGATGTAACACGGGTCCCAATCAGCCTGTAACTACAGAGTGAAACTGCCCTCCCTTTTGTGCCTACTATTTTATTGCACAAAGCCTCCTGCGTAATTTCTGTCCCCACTCCTTCTGTGGGATTCCATATGACTGCCTCACAGTGTCCTGTGACAAGCCCACTCTACCCTCTTCTGCTTGCTACTTGGCTCTTCCAGCTTCTGGAAGGCAGGCAGTCCCTCGGTGCTCTCTGAGACCTAGGAGGGCTAATGGGGCAGCTATGAACATGGCAGCCTTTTCTCTGATGGAGCTTATACTCTTTACTGATTGACCCTTTTGAGACCAGAGTTCCCTGGGCACAAGCGGTCTCCTTGCTGGCCCCTGGGAAGGCAGGCACACTGCTTTCTCCAATTCCCCACATCCCCTTTTGAGACTTAACCAAACTTTACTAAGCACTCAACTAAAACCCTGGGGGTATGGGATGTACCACGCTGTAGAAGCCCACAACTATTGCTAGAAATAGTGAGCCACCTGGGCTTCTGCTGGGACACAGCTTTACCAACCCTTTGATTTTCAGTATTAACCAGCTTTGAAGCACTGAAGCTTCCCCAAAGAACAAAAGGTTAATTAAAAGGTCTCACCAAACAGACCCTCCCATTATAAATGGAGGGTCTGCCTACAAGGCAAATTCCAGTCCCCACCTAGAAAACAGAAACTGCTTGAAAGCCCTCAAGGGTACAGTTCTCCCAGCTTCCAAAACTTAAGGTTGGGTCTTCATTATATAAGCATTTTATCTTTGCCCTCCCTACTTGCCAATCTTTCCCATCTGTTTTATTTCTCCATTTCTCAATGAGAAGTAAACAGGAATACACAGAGGGAGTATCCCAGGGTGAGGCTACCTGGGGGTTCCCAGAAGAAACGTTTAAGTATTGCTTCTGCTTGAATATGAGTCAAGGCCTAAACACATTTTTGGTTTTATTTTATCTTCCTTTTTTTTTAAGATTTTATTTATTTATTCATGAGTCAGAAAGAAAGAGAAAGAAAGAGAGAGAGAGAGAGAGAGAGAGAGAGAGGAAGAGACATAGGCAGAAGGGGAAACAGGCTCCATGCAGGGATCCCGATGTGGGACTCGATCCTGGGACTCCGTGATCACACCCTGGGCCAAAGGCAAATGCTAAACCGCTGAGCCACCCAGGCCTCCCGGTTTTATCTTCCCTTCAATGTGCCCAACAACCTTAGCAAGACTCTAGAAGTTTCAAACTTAGGGTTTGTCTAGACTAGTGGGTTCTCACATGTATTTTAATGGCAAAACCTGTCATCAAACAAAACCTTATATGGAAGTCCAATACAGGAAGCAGAATAAAACAATGCTCAGATTGAAAGGAGGGAGGTGGATAGGATTCATTCTCCCCCTCTTGGGGCTGGTTATTGAGCTCCTTTTAAAGCTCTGTATCTGACCCAACACTTCATTTTACAGATGGAGCATCTAAAGTCAAGAAAAATTAAATAATTTCTAGGAGGTAAGTTTTTGGAGAGTCTAAACCTGAAAGCAGACCTTCCATTATCCACCCTATTTTCATTTGGTTATCCCATGACACTTTCAATAAAGTGGTTGTTCAAGTCTTCAGTTAGAAACTCTCACAAATGAGTAATTCCTTAGATAGAAAACTAACTGATCTCATCCTTGTTCTGCTTAAAATCAATTGTCTTCTTGTATAACTCAAAATGAAATCCCAAATCCCTACTAAGGCTATCCACTTTCTGCCTCTCTCTTCCTTTCCTGACGTAATTCTTAAGTCTCCACTAAGTTTACCTGACTGGAGCCACCCTGGCCTCCTTGCCTTCCTCAAACACAGCACAGGTACTCCTGCTTCAGGCATGTTGTTCAACCTACTTGGAAATTTCTTCTATGGATATTACAGGTGGCTCCTTCACTTCCTTAGAGCTCCACCCCTGTCACTTTATCAGTGAGGCCAACCCTTTATCAATCATGGCAGCTCAGTGTGCAAAGATGGCCCTCCAAAGGAACCACACTTCCTGTTATTCATGCACCCTTTTTATCTGAGGGGCCCTACAACTTTCTTTTGACCACTAGGATGTGGAAGAAGTGATTCTTTATAACTTTCAAGGTGAGGTCATAAGCAGCCTTGCAGCTTTCACATGGATTGCATGTCATCCTTGGCTCTAGAAGAAGGTGGGTAACATATAGGAAACCTGACTATCTGTGCCCCCTACACTGTGAGGAAGCCCAGGATAGCTACATGGAAATGTTATGCAGAAGCAGAGTGTGTCTGAGCAGACTCCACCTGACAGCAAGGTGAGTAAAGACACTGTCTTAAACATCCAGCCCATTCAGTTTTTCAGATGACTCTGGTTCTGGTTGGCAGATGACTGCAACTTCATGAGGACCCCCACTGAGAACTTCCCAGCTGAGTCCAGTCAAGTTACAGAATCATGAGAAATAAAGCATTTTTTTTTCAGCCAGTACATTTTATGGTGCTTCACTGTGCAACAATAAGTATCTAGATAGAAATCAATACACATTGCATGCCTCCCTTGCCCTTACATACATGGTGATGCTCCATATCCTCCTTCCCCTGCTTTATTTTTCTCCCATAGCTCTCTTATCACCATCTGGCTTACAGTAGGCTCATCTGTTTGCTATTGTCCCCTTACCCCACTGGAATCCAGGCTCTGGGAAGGCGGGAACTTTGTCTTATTCACTACAATATCTCTCATGCCTGGAACATATCATAAGGTAGACATTCAAAAAATATGTGTTGAATGGATTCATTCATTTAATTTAGTTTATTTTCCTAAGTTTGCTTTTACTAAGTATAACAAGCCCATTTAAAAAAAAAAAAAACACTGAAAATACTTAACATACTCTTATGACTGTAGACTCTTATGGATACAACATCTGGAATGGCCCCAAATGCCAAATATCTTCACCTTCCCCTTGAAGCACACTTTCTAAAGGTCTTAATACATGACTCCAAGGGAAAAGTCCTAGAAGGAAAATGAGTTAGGGAAATTCAATCTGAAGAGCTCAAACAAAACCCAAATGGAGATGATTATCAGAATCAAGTCAAATCCTGATGAAGAGTTCTTGTCAGGGGAACTGCAGAATACTAACCTCTCCCTGGACTCATTTCTGGAAGGATTTGACAGTTCCCCTTCATTCCATAACACTCGTGGAATACCTGTCCTCCCCCACCCCTGCCCTCTTTCTCTGTCCCCCTTACTCTCTCCGGTGTTGCAAGTACAGAGACGAAAAAATATATTCCCTACTTTTCAGTGTGGCAAGAATAAAGAGAGAAAATGAAGAGATCAAAGAAAGACACCCCAAATGTTGCTACAGCATGTTTAAAGTGATTTAGAAGTTTGTGTGGAAATACCGTTCAATTCAAGCTATTTTTTCTCATTTCAATAGCTTTGTGGAGAAATGAAGGATATAAAGACATTTCTGCTATTAGCTTTACCTTTTTTTTTTCTCTCAGTACTTCTGGAGAAAGCAGGAAGGGACTACGTGTATATTTTCAAGTGGAAGAGACACCTCATGGTCTTTTAAAATATGACTCTCTTGATATGGGCCAAAAGAAATATGACTTCATTGGTCAGGGATGCAACCATGAACACCCATGAGGATGTGTAGTGATGTCTCCAGCACACAAAGTAACTATATTTTTTCAGCATTTTTCATGTTTGTGAGTAATGTCTAGCCTTTTGCGAGTTAGGAAAAACATGGCTTCCCAATAATGCCAACTGCCTTCCACTTCCTCTTCTCCAGAGCAGGATAGATCAGTAAGCAATAACTCAGGTATAGCTGTCAAGAAATACATCCTCACTCCTCACCCTTCACCCAAAGGCCCACAATGCCTGGAAGTTTGCCCACACTAACTGTACCTTGAGTTAGGGAAGAGTCAATGATGCGACAGGTGTTTTTTCCTTCTTCCTAGAACTGAGAAGACTGAATAAGGAACAGAGTTTTGCATTTCTATCCTTTTAGCCCAGGTTCCTATGGTAATTGTGAGACAAATCACCTAGGAAATGGAAATGAATACAATCAGAAATTTTTTCCCTCCACTCCACAATGAAAACAGGCACTGCACCCACACTGAGCACAACATGGTCTGGCTGTGAGTTAACCATGCTCAGTTCATTGACATCTTGGATGGTCTGAATTAATGCACTGGAAATGCAAGAATCTGCTTGCGGGCTGGGCAGCCATGGCCTAGGCCCTGGTGTCTCAGAAGGAAATTTACATCATGCCAGCCAACACCCAGATGAGCTCTTAACAAGTAGTTGCAAAGGTAGGATAAATGAGATGCTAGATTCACACTCTAATGAGTGTGCCACCTTAACCTCTCTACTGTCTACTCTACAGTTATATTGACACGTAGAGGTACATCGAGACAGCCCATCGATTTCTTTCCTTTTCTTAAGATGCTTATGACCCTTCATCCATGGAGAGAGAAGAAGAGACAATGAAACAGAGGGGGTTGTCCAGAGACCCCACGGGGGGATAGTCATGGCTTATAATGGCAAGATGATGTTGATTTTTATTTAACTTTGTGTGGCTCTTCCTTCACCTGGTGCTTCCTTCCCTCTGTTTGAATGAGGAGATTGGAGGGATTCTCTCCTGATGCTGCTGCCCCACCAGCGAGGAGCTTCCTGCCTGCTTTTAACCTTAATGGGTTAACTTCATAAAACGGCAGCTCTTTATTCCAGCCTGAGATTTCCCATCATACTTTAGGACCAGCGAACCGTCCCTTCTTTGATGGCACCTTTTGCCTCCACAATAGAAGCCAATTTGTTAGACTTCTTTACAGGTCAGGGGCTGCGTGAAGATGTGGAGGGCGCAGCAGTGGGCACTGGAAAATGAAGTTGTATTCGCTTGGCAAATTATACGTCTGCTGCATTTTATGGGCCCTGATTTCCTTTCCTTTCCTTTCCCCTCGCTCTTCCTGCCCCCTCCCCAGATTCTCGCCTTTTCTTTAAACTGAGGAAGCGTGTATGTGAGATATCGTCACATATCCAGTTAATGTAGGTTAATAGATTGATTCCAGTGACACGGATCATAATGAACAGTAAATTGTTTTATCTCTTAAGTCTTATTTGGTCAGCCAGGAAAACATATGAGGTAATATGGCTTGGACTAAATGGACCGTATAATAGATCTCCTTCTAAAGAATAAGGACAGGGGTGACAGCGCCTCTTATGATTAATGAAAATAATAATGGTCCTGAAATTGAAATTTTTCTAATTTTTTTTTTCCCTTCTCCTCTCTTGGCTGCCACCAAAAACTTCAGCGGGAGATGATTTGTGCACAATTGCTGGCTCTGACTTCTTCCCGGGCCTAAGAATACACCCTTAGAGGGCAGGGGAAGAGGAAAAGCAAGCAAAGGCATGGGGCAGGTTAGAGAATTCTAAGTCTGCCATGTGGAGGGAAGGCAAGCCATTTGTGTGAATTTATTCTAGATTGGGTTCTGATGTAAAGACTGCATACAGAACATGAGAAATTTGAGTGGAAATTCATTTGCATCAGATGTTATAAAGGTCAGCCTGATGATTTAGCTAGAATCAAATCCATTCAGTCTTTAGATTTATTTAAAATACTGTCCTTTCTTCCTTCCCCCCCCGCATCCATTTTTTTTTCCTCTTTGAGCAAAAGAGTTTTGCTTTCTTCCACACCTCTACATCAAGATCTACATCCTCTCACTGATTATGAGAGAAAAAAAGCAAATACATGTCTCAGTTTTTCACGGAGTAGGACTCTGAATGTTTCTGGGAAGAAGATGAGAGGAGGGGTGTTTTGATTAGTGGTTTAGCAACAGCACTGAGGCATTACCCTTTTGGAAGAGAAAAAGGGCAACAAGTTATGATGTTATATTTTGTTTTGGGGAGGGCTGCTTATGCTACAAGTGACGGGTCCTGGGAATCATAATGTAGTTGGAGAAGGCTGCTTCGTTGGGATCTGAAGAGAGGGAAGAAATAAGGAATCTAGCCTTCAACTTCCACTTGAATAAGGAAAATTACCTTTGAGATATTTCTTCCACACTTTGGGCCACCTAGTCATTTGGCTAGCAGCCTGAGAAATGTGTTTGGGCTGCTCAACATAGGAATGGTGTATATAACTGAGGCAACTCATCTTTCTCCCAGATTCTGTCCAAATTCTGCACAAGTAGGTTTCTCAGGAATTTGTCTTGCACAATCCTAAGTAGGTCCTCCTAGACACTGTACAATCTTTTCTACGTGGTTTTTGCCAGAGCAAAATAGATAGTTGTAGACTCAGGAAGAACCTACAACCATCTTGGATTGCAAATGTCTGGCAACTGTTGCCTACCTATGTAGAACGTGACAAAGATATCATTAATCCCATGCAGATAATTCTTTAGTATCCTTCTAATATCTAACCTCCTCTAAACAACCCTCCACGTTATTTCATTGACATTTTTACTTTTCAACCAGTATCACAGCAAGATGTAAAAACAAAGTCTTCACTTATAAATAAAAATACTAACAAAATAAAGAAGACCACAGGTATGGAAAAGGAACACATTTTTTCAATATATTGATAATTCTTAAAAACAAACTGCAAAATAATATATATGACATAATTATAGTTATGTTGGTCACACTATAAAGAAGTGAATGAACAAGTATTTAACTTTGGTTGCTTCAATGAGATGAATTGTTAGAAGTTGAAATAAGGAAAACATTAAAGATATTTTTGGTAATTTTTGACATGTCACAAAATCAATTATTACTTTTGAAGTAAAAAAGAATATGTATGTCTTGCTTCTCATTGCTCTAGATAAGTTTACAAATAAAAAAGGATCTTTGAAATGTTGTTTGAAAAATACTCACTTTTTCAGATGCCATTTGGTAAATTTTTCTTTTCAGGATATTTCGTGATATCTTTATTTGATAATAAAGATTATCAAATATTAATGGTTGTTTCTTTAAAAAGATAATAAGAGCACATTTACCTTACAAAATATACTTGACCTAAACTTAAGTAATTAAATAATCCATCCAACATTCAATTGTGCTGTTTTTACGTCTATTGTTGCATTTTATCTTTTTACTTTGTCTCTATAAATATATTTTAGACTTTTATTCTTAATCTTTCTCCATGCAAAATTTTCTTTTTCAAATTTATTATTTTGTAGACAAAATCCATACTGCCTGAATTTGGAAAAACTCAAATTGCACTTAGAATACTCAATACACTTAACATTAAGTGACTCTTGTACTCAAAATGACTACTAGGGATGCATTCATGAATATTTGTAGACATTTTTGAAATTAGAACTCATTCATATGGCCTTAAATGTTAGTGTTCAGCCTCCTTGAAATCATAATGAGAATAATCCCTTTTGAGAAATCAAGTTGCATCCTTGGAATTAGGAAGAAGTCTTCAGGGACACCTGGGTGGCTCAGGGGTTGGGCATCTGCCTTTGGCTCAGGGCTTGATCCCAGTTCGGGGATCGAGTCCTGCATCAGGCTCCTTGTGAGGAGCCTGCTTCTCCTTCTGCCTATGTCTCTGCCTCTTCTCTGTGTGTCTCTCATGAATAAATAAATAATTTTTTTTTTAAAAAGAAGTCTTCAATTAAGAGGTTGAAATCTGCAAACTGATATTATATATCACAAATATCCCCAATCTCAAGTAGAGGTAGTAGAATTTTTTATGACCCATGATATTTTATGACATTGAACAGTGTGAAAACATCTCAGCCCAGAAGTTATTATACAACACAGTAGAATATGTCATTTTGCACTGCATATCAAAGTAGGTTGTTTGAGGGGCAGATTCTATCAATTTTAGCTTACATTTTTAGGTAGTATTAATAGAGATTCCAAATGTAACTCATTTAATTGAGATGTCTACTTCCTTCATTTCTATGTTATCAAATCAAGCCATTCATATTAGTTTTTAATTAAGCTTAAGTATGTTAATGTGTATGAATATTTCTACCCTAGGTTTTCAAAATTTTAAATGATGAATTTCAAGAAATCCAGAGAATTGAATATGGAGAAAGAGATGAAGAAGAAAGGATAAATATATTGGTACTCTTAAATTTTAATGGGGACCTCAAGGAGTTCAACTTTTGCTGTGTCCCTGCTTCCAAATTTGAAACTATTTAATGATGATTTTCTTGTATTTTGGCATTGCCCACATAGTAATTCAATATTTATTTTTAATCACCCAAAGTATATAGGAAAAACAGGAATAGGATTGTACTGAAAGATGTCCAGTTCAGTATTATTTATCATGGCATACATTTATAAAGCATCCGAACCTCTAGTGGGTTTGAATAAACTTTGTTACATCCACATGAGAGAATATTAATTTATCCATGTATCTATCACCTTGAATGAGAAAAAGATAAATGAAATAAATTAAGCCATATATATGCTGTAATTCCAATTTTGTAAAAAAACAAGTACCCACAAAGTATAAGAACTAGGACAAGCAGTAATCATTCCTAGCTGTTAGGATGAAGATATCATTTTTATTTTCCTTTTTAAATACATTTCTGTATCCTAAAATTTTGGCATGCACATATTCGTTTTATAATTAAAAAAACAATAATAGCTATTTGTTACTATGTTTTAAGTACTTACATAAACTAACTCATTTAATTCTCATGAGATAAGTATTATTTTTATCCCATTTTATAAATGAAGGCATTGATTCTCAAGAGGTTAAGTAAATTTGCTCAAGGTCATACAGCTGGTACATCACCATGCCAAGATTTGAACCTGGGTTGCCTGACTCCAAGGTTCATGCTTTTAATATACTTTCTAAATAAAACAGGTCATCCAAACAGCATATTTATGATTACACAATTTTAAAAACTAAATGTTATTACCCAGGAGGATAACATAAGCTCAAGCAAACCCAAGTAAAAGCTGCCTATATCTGAATAACAAGCCATTAACATCTTTCTTATGTCAGGGTTCAGAATTGTGTAATTTTATAGAATTAACTTCTCTTTATTCTAGTTGTAGTTTTTGCTAACAAGTTTATCATAGGCAATTTTGACCTTCCAGGTGCAAGGTCACAGATGGCATCAGAGATTGGAATGTTGCCGCCATGTCTATATGTTACCAATAAAGAGATTTTTCTTCTGGTAATGAGATCAGTAAAGATAGACTATTCCAAAAACCTAAAGGAAAAAATTTTGTACTAATATTCTCAGATTGATTACAGAGTTGCTGAATCTCCACTTCAATTTGACATGTGTATGGTCATAAAAAAAAATCTTTAAATATGTTTGTTCCTAGGAAAAGGGCCTCCTTAAAAGAACAAAAGTTCTCATGGTATAGGAAAGTACCTGCCTATACCTATGCCTCAAGTTTTCTCTTGGCAATTTCCCTTAGAGCTCTAAAATTTGAAATGTAAATATGTCCGTAAGGAAATTGACTCTGCCTCCCAAGGTTTTAAGGGAATAAAACCAGGGGTAATATCTGGCCAGCCTTTCACCTGCTGCCTAGCCCAAGGCTGTGCTCTGAACCTGCTCCCCACCTTCTCAATACTTCCCCTCACCTGTCCCCTCATTTGTCTTCCTGTGGACCTTTGATCATCATATAGCCTGGAAGAGCCTCTGAGCCCTACATGATTCTCCAGGATTGCTTCCATTTATGCCCCTGGTCGTGCTTCCTGCTGCCTGCCCAGTGGATCAAGGTACCAGGAACTGAATCTCTTCTTTTGTCTTTCTTCCACTGCTTATAGTCTTCCCTTCATTCCAGATCATTCTGCTCTCACTTCTGCCCTAATAGGCTCATTTCTTCTCTATTTCCTCAAGATCATGCCCACTTTCACTTCTGTCCCCTTGCTTTTCCTCTTGGGGGAAAAAAGAAATAAATATTTAAAAAATCAACTAATTGTGCCTGATGAGCATAAATGCAGTCCTTGCTTATAAGAGGGAAAAAAAAAAAAAAAGAAAGCCTTGAATCTTAAAATCAAACTAATCAGAATATAAACTAGTGTCAACAAGCATTGAAGCGCCTATAAATGTACTCAGAGAGCCCTTCAAAAGCTCCATGAGTTTTCTCCTCATACATAAGTCCAGTAGGATTTCTTATGTCATGTTTTATCACTGTTGGAGCAAAATTGATCAGAACTGCAACCATTTTTTAAAGTTTTCTTTCAAGCTGGGGGGGTGGCAGGCAGAGTCTTGGCAGCAGGTAAACATTTTGCCATCAAATTCTCTGTTCTAGATTTCAGAGACTCTGATAGACTCCCTGAGTACTTCTGAAATCTTCAGCAATAAACTTCACAGCTTCGTAGGCTCTCCCAGTCTGGTTCTTATAGGGAATGTACATCTTTACATATTTGCAGATTCATGTGAGAAATTTGAGCTTAGCCTTCAGGAGCCTCGTGTTAATTAAGAAAGGGAAACCAATGGGCCTGTGAAGCCACTTTTTCCTGGGGTTGATTAAAATCCAAGAAGAAATTAGGAACAAGTTAAATAGAAAAACTACCTGGGTGGGAGAAGCATTTACCGCATATGCACAACTCACTCTCAGGCACAAACAAAATATGTTTTTATTTTATTTTATTTTATTTTATTTTATTTTATTTTATTTTATTTTATTTTATTTATTTTATTTTATTTATTTATTTTATTTTATCGAAGGAAAAAAGATATTAAAAAATCCGGTGACTGATTTTGCTTCTTGAACCAAATCAAATATTTTCTTGTCAGAGCACTCATAACTGCAGCCTGTGGAGGTCACGGCCTTAACTTTCTCCTTCAGATGGTCTGTGAGTGGAATGTCCTCACGATTAAGGCTCCTTTTGTTTTCCTTGGGAGGGTTTTGCTTACACTGGCAAGAGCCTGAGACGCACCAAGGTTCTCCAGACTCTGTTTATTAGATTTTTATCTTCTTATCAGAGTCTTCCTTCTTAAATCATGTCAGCATTTTACCACTCTTCAGGGATTCCTGGTGTTTTATTGTCTATGAACTGCTTGGGGGGTGCTCAGGGAGGGAGCTAGCCTAACAAATATAACATTTATATAATAGTAGGAATGGGGAGGATGCTACGCACTCTTATGATTCCCACACTCACTGAGGGTTCCTCTCTCTCTCTCTCTCTCTCTCTCTCTCTCTGCCTGCCAGCCCCCGGGAAGCCCATCGCCTGCTCTGCCCATGCTTATTTGTCAACGGAGTGACATGGCTTCTCTGTGGACGGCCTGCTTTTCAGTCATTTTGAGTGGCTCTTTAAACCCATATGTACTGGCTTAAGCCGTTTTCAATCATCCAGAGAGACCATTGGGTGAGTGGGTGATTGCTTTGAACCTGAGAACGTTTTTGGATTTTAGTCACAGACAGAATATGGATGTAGAGAGCCCACCCCATCTCCTGCTCCTGACCTTGCTTACCACACCGGACAGAAACTTTAAAACAACCTCACGCAAAAGTATCCAAGTTTTGTAGCCTCCTCGCAGGAAAAATTGCCAGGCCTTCTCTCAGGGTGAGGTTTTGTGGGACAGTGGAGGGAAGTGATGGGAAGGCAGGAAGCCCAGAGAGGGCGGCTCGCTGCTGGGAAAGTGGACCATCACCTCTTGCTTTCATCAGGTATCCACATGACTCAGATTATTATTCTTATTTTATAATACTGTAGTGTTGTTTTTTTAACCCTCAGCTGATCTAAGTCACAAGTCTTTTCCAAAAGCCTAGGTGTCATCAATGAGGTTAACTAGAAAAAGAATCTTGTCAGAGAAAAGATCTTTATCTTTCCGTTGAGGCCATAAAGCATGCTTACTGTATTGTTGCACATTGCTTTCAAAATTGGTTAATGACTCTAAGACTATTAGAATAAACATTAACTTCTGAAGAGATTTGGGGGGGGGGTGCGCAGATTATACCGACATGCAAATCCTCTTGGATATGAAGTAATTGCTATTTATTTCCCATACGCTCATGTAAAGGTGAGAATTTCATCTACACTGGGGGAATATAGTCATCAAAGAGCACTAGCATGTTTTCTGACTCATTCATGCTTTCAAAAAATATTTATTGAGTGCTTACCTGTGTGAGGCATTGTTTATCTTGGAATCCCTAGTCTGCTGGGGCACTGGAAGAAGTGCAGACTGTATATACCATGGGTAGATGTACTTTTATCTTCCTGTGCTGTGCCGGAGAACATAAAATGCTCCCCCCAGTAAAGAGTAAGTGTTTAACTTCTACTCTGCTAAGATCTCAGGCTACGTGCAGCATTCCATGGAAAAGGAAGTATGGATTTTATGGAGAATCAAGTATTGTGTTTTGGGTTTTTGTTTCTTTTTTTTCCCTCTAATGAATCTTCAGTGACTGTATTTTTTTTCCTTAAGAGCATTTTCCCAACTTATTAAAGCAATAAGTTTCTGTGGAAAAGTGCTGAACATTACAGTTTCATGGCCAGCTTTCCCTTCCAGCTGAAAACATCACACTGAAGGAGAAACCCAAGGCTTGGAAATTTGGGACTACTAACATGGTTTTCGAGATAAAAATGAATAGTGATGAAAGATGTTTGAAATTGTATCATGAAGACTTGGGTCAATCTTTCAAATGAATTTCCACTTAACCTTTTTTTTTTTTTTTTTCTCAATTCCTTCCTTACTTCAACTCAGACTTGAGGAACTCCCTCTCTTGATCAACACATTCTCAGACTTTGCTTGTATGATTTTCTATCATTTGGATATTCTAATTATTTAGGATTTCCCTCATTTCTTCAGCATCATTATAGCCTTAAACCTTCACGATTGAAAAAAAAAAAAACCTTTCACGATTGATTTACCCTTAAACCTTCATGATTGATTTACCCTTTATAGAAAAAAAAAAATGTAATTATGAATAAAAGCCTGGTCTTCAGAGGGATGTAACACACAACTGCTGATCCTGTATGAATTGAAACATAGGTAGGACCCTAAGCTCCCAGGCTTTCTAAAACTAGTGAAATAATATTAGTTATCTGCTTCTTGGTACCAAGGTAGTAATCTTTTAGAGAGACTATGGTTGACCCAAGGCCATTCATTCATTTATTCATTTAGCCAACATTTATTTATTGGCTATTCCCTTCCAGACCTAGCATTGGGTGTTAGGGGAAGGAAGAGGTAAACATGGCTGTTTTTTATTATGAGCTTCTACTTGAGGACCTTTGAATTGACATGTAAATAGATATTTGCAATACAGTAGATAGTGCTATTGGTATCTCAAAGGACAGAGTTGATGATTGCCTGGAGAGAAGACCCAGCCAACTTCTGAGTTAGGTCATGGACAAGAGTAGGGATTTGGGGGAAAGTATATAGTGCAGCCAGAGAGGTGTTAGGCAAGGCAAGGGATACAAAATAGAATAAGCCATTCTGGGGAAAGCACAATTCCCAGGGCCTGGGATACATAGGAGGTAGTGACAGAAGGTGACATTCATAGTTAAAATATGATTTGCTTATGAAGGGCTCCTGGGCCACACAAGGGATTTGGTGATGTTTGTCTTATCCTCTGTCCCCTGCCCAATACAAAGAATAGTATTTTAGCTTTATTAGCCCTAGACTAAGGAGTATTAGCCTTATTAATTTTTAAATATTTTTTTAAAGTGTAACAGGGAACATGACAGCCATTTTATCTGTGACTATTTTGTTAAACCATTGTTATTCAGCCATCTTATGAGGATAAAACAGTCAGTATCCCATTTCTGTAGTATAGGGAATCATGTAACCCTCACTCCCCTGACAAAGATGTCCTGGCAAAGTTTTAAAATATTCATGTTTTGGAACACGAATTGATTCTATGTAAATCAGAAAATAAAACAAAAATAAAAACAAATGTGACATAGTCAACAGACCACGAATGTCTAATTTTCTACTTCAGAGTTACTGGCAGAGATGAGATCTAGGAGTGGCAGGATAGACATAAGTAGGCTCAGAAATGCATCTATATGTGAAGTCTCTAAAGCTAATTATACAGCTATATGACAATACTTACTTGTTCCTAGAAATATAACCCATACCCTCCAAAAAGTGTGGTAGGTTTAAGGTTGTCTAGCCTGTGGTAAAGTTCAAGAAACACATTGCCATGGGGTGCCTGGGTGGCTCAGTCGGCTAAGCATCTGACTCTTGATTTTGGCTCAGGTTACTATCTCAGGATCATGAGCTTAAGTCCCACATCAGGCTCAACACTGGGAGTCTTGACTTCTTAAGATTCTGTCTTAAGAATCCCTCTCTCTCTGCCCCTCCCCCTGCCTCTCTCTCACACAAGAAAAAAAAAAAAAGAAAGAAACACATTGCCATATAAATTGCTGTGTATGTGTGTGTGATCTATAATATATGTTTTTGTTTGTTTTTCTCTTATATAGCTATATAGCTGTCACTTTCCTCTGAAACTATATGTGGACCCACATTCAAATTATATTTATTTTAGGGATTAAAAATAAAATGTAGCTTTTAGATGGTATTTAAGCACACCTGAAGACAGAAGAAAACAATGTACAATACAATACAAGAGATGGAGACACCTAAGAAAAACAGCCAAGGTGTGAAAATGTCAAATAGACTTCACCCATGCCTAAAAGTCACAGAAATGCCTCAATGACAAGAAGTTTTTTAGATGCATTATGAATGCAGCTAACTGGGTAGAGTATTATTATTCTGAGAGAGATGAAGAAAAATAAAACTACAGAGTACTATAAGTATAATTATTTTAATATCATACAACAAAAAGTCAGCAGTGACAGATTGTAGGTACTAAATTTAGATGTTAAATATAAGGGGAACTTAAGTTTATTTCATAGCTCAAGGTCAATGAGCCAAAAATCTCCTAACGTGTAAGTTCATCATTTTTCTTTACCAAGGAACATGTACACAGTGCCAACTGTACTTTTGTAACTTGTTCACCCAGATCTTCAAACAGCCTTTTCTGTTTTTACTGCACAGATAATTATTCAAACTTACGTAAGTGACCCATCTCAAAAACAAAATCTATTTTGGGAAAAGACTTTATGGAAAGGCAAATGTAGTAACTAATATTATTTCATTAGACCCACAGTCTAAATCTATATTTTAACTAGTTTCCAAGTGATCATACACTTAGCCTCAGGTTAAATAATTTCTGTGCCATATTTGTTATATCAATCTTTTTATTACCTTATCACCCATTCTACCTCTTAGTGACACCCTATCTTTCTCTCATACACACAGACACGGACATAGACACACACACACACACACTCCATTCCACACACATATACACACCACTCCTCAGTATGTGTACACTCAACTTTTGATCTATTTTTTTATTTTTTACCCTGCTTCTAGAGGATTCTGGCAATGATTGTCACCAATGGGAGACTGTGTGAAGCAGAAAACCATGAGAGAGAGAGAGAGAGAAATATAGAATAATACAAAGAATAAAATAGAAGAGAAAAATAGAATAAAATGATTAACAAGAGGTGCCCATTTAACTCTCCTTCCTCCCTCTGTGCTTGAAAATTTCATGTAAGCCAACAAAGGCTGGTCTTACTGAAGAGCATAGCAATAAGAGAGGTTCATGCTAAGTGCTCCTATACCTCAGCCTCAAATCTCAAGCAAAGACAACATGAAGATGAAAGAACACAAAGCATGGACTGAGGACCATGTGTAGAAACTGGTTTAATTGCAGCTTCTCTACAAGATGGCACACTGCAACTTCCTTAATAAGTGGTTTTGTTGTTGTTGTTAATTCTAGACTTAGAAAACAGAACTTAGAGGCTGAAGGAGACAATAACTAGTATGATTGTAAATTGACACATGCTTTTATGGTTTTTTTTTTTTTTTTTTTTTCCTAAAGCAAATTGACAATCTGTGTCAGGAGCCTTTAAAATAGGGTGCTCACTGATCTAACAATTTCAGTTTTTAGAATACAGACCAAAGAAATTATCCGAGGCAAAGAAATAAAGTTTTATGCCTGATGCCCCATAGTGATCAACATCATGTTACTGATAGTGGCAAAAATCAGGGTATAAGAAAATATCCAACAGGGAAATGGTTAATAAATTGGGAAGCATCCTCAAAGTGGAACAATGAATTCAATTTCTGTTTATGTATTGTTTGTGGTAATAGGGAAATGATAAATTGCTAAGCGATAGAGCAGGATTCAAAGCTCTATATACAGAATAGCATTATGATAAAACAAAAGCTAACCAAATAAATAAAATTTTAAAGATTGATACCAAATATCAGTCAAAGTCATCTGTAGGTAATATGGTTGAGGGTTTTTTTTCTTTGATATTTTTAAGTATTTTCCAATTTTTTTTACAATAAAACATTTTTATAATAAAATTAATTGAATAAGCTCTATTTAAAAAATACAATAGCACTGATTAGCTCTATTGAGTTAGCTTTATCAGTTTATATTTCCCAGTAGTTGTATTATTAAAGTGATATCATGTATGGAATAGAATTCTTAGAGACAATGCAGGTGCTCTTGGTTCACTAAAAACATATTTGCTGAAAAAAGTCTCTATGGTAGGAGAAAGTAGATCAAATATTATTTAAAACTTTGTGATTATTCAAGCTAATATCAGTTTCTCAGACCTGTCATCTGATTCTCAGAAACTGTAGGACGTTTCTATCATTATTGTTCACAAATTTCAGAGAATCTGGAAAATTACCAAAGTTTCCCAAATTCCAATAGTAGAAACTTAAAACAAACTATTATTCAACTTATTTTTATATAAAATTTGAAATATGGACAATGGGAATAGATTAATCACCTATTCGCTAAAATTTATATTTCTGTGATGGGGGCGACAAATATCTTTTAAGTGTTTGCTGTTTCAAAACATGTTAAAGCTGCTTTAAATTCAGAGGCTGTAGCCCAGAGATAAAGAGCTTGGTCTCTGGATTGATACAAATGGGTTTAATTCTCAACTCTAGCACCTATTGTGTGACCTTGAGCAATTCTTGTAATCAAACATCAGATTTCTTATCTACAAAATGGGCATATTAATGGCAGTAATTTCATTTGAGTCAAACAAAAGCCGGTGAAGTGGTGTGTGCAAAGCTTCCCCGGAAACACAGCATGGCCTGTCCCTGGACCTGGCTATCATCCAGTAAGACAGGAAGTTAGGGTACAGGTGGGAACAGAAGAGACAAATAGGTGAGGTTAGGCAGGCCAGATACCACAGGACTCTGGATTTAATGCCCACAGGTTTTTATTTTTATCCAGAGGGCAATGGGGAGCCATTGACTGGACAGAGTGGAAAGGAACATGCTTTTCAAGCATTCCTGGAATTACAAGACAGGGTGTTAAAAATTGTCCTGCCTAATTGGCCAATAACTTATGCATCGTAACCTCAATCATGTTTGTGTAGCATGACATAGTTTATAAAAGGTATGGAAAGTCTTTAAGGCAGCTTTCTCTGAGCCCCTGGATGTTGGCAACAGGGGCAAAGGATCCCGTGTCCTCCTGGAGAAAGGTCCAGTGAAAACTTATCACTTCTCTCCCTAGCTCCCTCCTTCCACAGGATGAAGCAGATTTATATGATGGCTGAATTTGGAAGAAGGGACTGACTCCCTCTGGCTCTCAGCTACTTACTTCCCTGTCTACCAGTAGGGGGATCAAGATCTCTTGATCTTGGAGTTGGCTTAGCAGTGATGGTCTTTTCCCTGAAGCTGCTCCCTGGTTTCCAGTGCTGTCTGCCATAGGGTAGTAAATTAGAATTAAATTCAAGAGTGCACTATGAGCAACACCACTTGGACACTAAACCTAAATCAATGCTCTCCCACCCAACTTAAATAGACATCATATTCTGATCTCCATGTACACGGATCTGTTTTTCTCAGCTAGCTCAGAATGAGCTGCCCAACAAGTCCCAAAGATAGTTCTAGGAGCAAACTCTGTTATCAGCAGCTTCAGTTTTTGAGGTACTCAACACAGAACGAAAATATTTAGCCAGTAGAGTAGAACAGCTTTATAATACTGGTTAAGGAGGGACTAACATATAACATATGTCATATGGTAGACATATTGCAGTGCGGTCATGTAATTATATTTCAAGGGACAAGATAGGATTCTTTCCCATCTAAATCCATGTAATGATGAGCTGTGCTAACATACAGTTTTTCTGAATACAGAAAATACTACTGGGCAGAGCTATCTTGTTCTTGCGTGCCATTAAAATGCTGTCAATTTGTAACAACAGGACTGCTAAAAGCCCCTGATGTCATCAGACATTATGCTAGCGTCAGCTAAGGAATCTAGCAATTTTGGCCATAATGGCCACAGTGTGTTTGCTACTGTGGAAAGACATGCTGGGGCTTATGGAATTTTCACTAATATAATTATGCTATTTGCTATGCATTAATACCCAGTGGATGAACAAAAGATCAAATTACATTGCCAAATTCATAATCAACAATGACAAAGTTACCACTATTTTGAGATCGTCACCAAAGTTGATCAGCAAAGCATGACATTAGTTCTTAATATTTTTTCAACCACATGGCATTTCACCCATGTGGAAAGACGATGACCATTTAACAAAGTTATGTTGTAATCTTCATAATAAGGAATTTGGGGGTCATTTAGAGAATTAGAAATCACTGAAGGGAGTTTGTTCTGTAGAATTAGTTTAGCAGCATTGTAGGAATAAATGGACTGAACAAATCACTTCTAGAACAGGATACTTATACCAAATTCCTAAACTATTTGAAGTTGTCACATTGGATTTCTATGCTAAACAGCAAACTACCAAACCAACCAGTAAGATTTCAATGACTCAGGAACATGCATTTTCTAATTCCTTACCCTTACACAGGAGCTTCCTTCTCTCTTCACATTAATGGGTTTTATATTTCTACGTGACACGATGAAGCACATTAAATTGTCATTATGTTCCTGGCTTCAATCCACCAAAATCAGGGAGAAGAAATTCTATTCTTTTTTTCTCTGCCCTTCTTGCATAGGGATTTCTTTCAAAAGCAATTGGTCCTCAATCAAGAATAACAATAATACATGTATACATATTTTAAACTCACACATGCAAAAGAAAAGACACATTTTTAAAGAAATAGCCACAAGAGTTAGCTTTTCCCCATCTCTATCAGTTCTTTAATTTGGTTGCTACCAGGCTATAAAACTTCATGATTAAAATAATCTGAAACAGCTGCAAAGACCAGGGATACCTACAATAGCATAACACTATTTCAGTAATTCATCAAGGATGTGATTAATTCAATAGTGGCACTACCAGAGGAAAATGAGCAACAATTACTCTTTTGCTGCAAATACAAATGGTTGTCTATCATCCTTATTAATTATTGTTATTATATTACAATAAGAATATTTGATGGAGGATGGATGGTTAAACAGTGAGCTACCCTCTCCCCCTCATTCAAATACAGCTCTTTTCTTTATCCCATAGATAACATACATACAGGTTATATCTACGAAGTGCTTTTGGTATACCTCTTTTGCAATAAAAATTTTTGCTTACAAGTAGAAAGATTTTTTATTGCTACACATACAGCCCATACACTTTGGATGGAGCTATTGTAGTCTACATCTCTCCCCCCTTAGGACCACTCTTATCTGTAATTTTGTACATTCTGTTTCCTCTGTTCTGCCCTAAAATACCCTTCCCTCTATCTTCTATCTAATCTCTTTTTGACTACATAACTTCTCTTAGCTACACTTTCTCTCCTTTCAATAAACAGCATTAATTTGCCCTCATATTTCGCCTCATGGCATCACTGTGGTGGAACTTATATAGCAATTGTGATTTTTTTTTAAGATTTTATTTATTCACTCATGAGAGACACACAGAGAGAGAAAGAGATACAGGCAGAGGGAGAAGCAGGCTTCCTGAGGGAAGCCTGATGCAGAACTTTATCCCAGGACCTCAGGATCATGACTTGAGCCAAAGGGAGAGACTCAACCACTGAGCTACCCAGGTGCCCGGAGACATTGTGATTTTTGTTGTTGGTGGTGGTGGTGGTGATGTGGTACTCATATGGAATCATTACCCTCCTTGGAAGGAGAAAACCTCTATTGTGGTTTTCTTAGCTTATCTATCAGATCCTATCAGCTTCACTGTTATCCAGGACCTTTGGCTCTTTTTTCTGATTTCCCGAACACCAGAAAAACCAGCTCTGCAAGGACTCCACCCAGTGTCTAGAGGCACAATCCTAGAGCACACTTCACTCCTTACCCATCCTTTTCCAAGGCTTCACTGTTGAGGCTGAGGCATGTGTAATACAGAAATGCAGAGAAATTCACATTGTGTGTGGCAAACCTTAGACCAATAGGGAACCAGACCAAGTGGATAAAGTTTTCTTGATTCCTCCTCCAGAATGGACTGTCACAAGGCACAATCCACTTAAATGATCTCTTGGGAAACAGCTATGCGAAATCTGTTAAGAGTGTAGTAGCCAGCTTAGTAAGAGACCCTCATATAGGCTTTTCCCTTTACCGTTTTCTTTCTAGGATTGTACTCACAAATGAGACACTAGCATATTAATTACTGTCTAAGACTTTGCCTCCTAGGAAACTCAGAGTAAGGCAGACAGTAACAACTACATAGTGTTGTTTAGTAGTTATTAGTTAAATTTATAAGAATTTTTAGGGTCCTAATGTTAAAGACATACCGTCTCATGTATTTTCTACTAGTTCAGAATCTTAATGGTTTGAATTAAATATAATAAGGGAGTACTATACAGCTAAGTACAGTGTTGTATCCATTGGTAAGTTACACAGAAAAAAAAAAAAAATCATTGTTAACTTTGAACTTTCTCTGACATTTCCCCCCAAGGGCTTGAAATGCTATGTAGCATAACATGTGGCTATCACACATGATTGAGAGCAGTTGATGGAAGACAACTATCTGGAAGACAGATAACCAGGTTTTAGTCACATGCCAAACCACTACCAGCATGAACTTAGTGACATCAACAAAATATTTTGAAACGTGGTATCTTTAGATGCCGTGAGAAAACCAACTCTACTGCATGTCTATAAGCTAGGCACTACCAAAATCCCAGTACTGGAAGCAGAAGGGAAGAAACACAGAATTAGAATGGCTGACCTGTAAATTTCAAAGAGGAGTAGTCAGATGAGAAAATAACCATAGAGGAGTATGAATTTGCTTCACCAATATACAGATCTTTGCCTGAAAATCAGATAGGATGATGACACCTGTTCCTTTCAGAATCAAAAAAAAAAAAAAAAATGTAATTCATTAGAATACTTCAACAAAGGTACTAATTAATGGGGAACCTGGCTGGTTCAGTTGGTAAAACAAGCAATTCTTGATCTCAGGGTTGTGAATTTGAGCCCCATGGTGGGTATAGAGATGACTTAAAAATAAAATCTTTTAAAAAAATTATAAAAAGCATATTGGTTATCTTAATTGGAGTCAATTTATATGTTATTTTTACTTAAAATTATGTTGAAGTGCTATATGATATAAGTACAAAGAGGAAATAATCAACATGAATGTGCAAAGGTGAAGAGAATACAAACCAAGGAAATCTAATACACCACAAAAACTGTTCCAAATGCTGAGCATATGATTAAATACACACATGCACTCTCAAGCATTCTTAACAAGATTTGATGTTCTGACCAAGCCCTTAAAAGAGAAGAAATCTCAGAAAATAGAACAGTAGATTAGATACTGTGGAAAAGAAAATTAAAGATTGGAAAACAAAAATATCACAGAGTCATAAGGTGATAAAAATTGTGGATGATGAACTAAGAAACTTTGGGGATAGGAAGAGGAAGTGTATTCTGCATTTGAAAGGAGTTGTGGCAGTGGAGACCAGAGAAAAGAATGGAAAGTCAGTGTTTACAGAAATACAAGATGAAAAATTTTTAGAAAGGAGAAAGTACTGAAGTTATTAAAAATTCTACTAAATACTAATTAGGCTACACTTAATTAAGTCTACACACAGATATTTTGTACTGACTTCAAGAATGAAGAGAAAGGGAGATTACTTATAAAAGCCCATGGGCTCAACAGCAGACTTCAGACACATCCCTGCTTGTTATGGTGTCCTAACATCATCAGGTATCAGATTAAAAAAAAAAAAAATGGAATTGCAGCTTCATGCTCTAGAAGGACTATATTGGAAATTAGAAATCCTGTGGTCTACTCTCAGTTCTGTCTCTATTTGAGATCAGTACTTTCCAGTACTGTTTTTGTGTTTGTTTTCTACAGATAAAAATGAGAGGTTGGAAGTTAAGAATACCAAAATGTGGTGGTTTCCTGGATTTTCTCATGATATGTATCCTTCTCAGTTCACACTCTCAATCTCCTAGATCCTACTCAATGGCATCTTGCTAGTCTTGTGTCTTCTGTTCATATCCTCAAAGAACTCCAGGCTCTTTTCTGTGCCTTTTCTGTGTCTGGGCCATAGGAGAAGTAAATGAAGCTTTCATATCCCAGAATAAGTATTGGTCTTTAAATCAATTCCGAAGTGTTTGTATCCCTGCCCTATCATCATTGACAAAATAAGAGCAGTTAGCCTTTCATAAACAAGAATTCTTTCACAGATTGGACTTACACAGCAAATGCAGACTTCAGAATTTGAGGTTTCAGGTACCTATTATGAAAAGGACTAAAAATAAATACACATTCGTATGTGGATAAATCCATGTAGTTAAAATTCACTATAAAGTCAAAAGGATTTGATGTGTGCAATACTTGGCATAACTGTGTAAGGAGGAATGTTAGTCTATGGATTTTTTTGGTGAAAGCATCTATAGATTTCATTAGCCAGTCAAGTCAGTATATTGGTTATATTCAAACATGTATAATATCCAAAGTTTCTCTATTTTTACAACTAATGAGTAATTTTGTAATTATTTTTTTTAAGATTTTAATTATTTGTTCATGAGAGACACAGAGCGAGAGAGGCAGAGACATGGGCAGAGGGAGAAACAGGCTCCCTGTAGGGAGCCTAATGCGGAGGAATTGATCCCAGGACCCTGGGGTCACACCCTGAGCCAAAGGCAGATGCTCAACCACCAAGCCACCCAGGTGCCCTGAAATTAATTTTTATAATTCCTACTTAATATCTTCCATACATAATCAGAATATTCAGTTTCCTACATAATTTGTTACAGCAAAAACAACAACTAAATTTTAGTATTAATGAAGAGCTCATCCTGAGTAGGAAATGGCTCACAATCTTTTTCCTTACCAACACTAGAAATCACCAGCTTTAACCCAAAAGGAGCTTAAAAAAGGAAGAGCTATCAGTTAGCTCTACAGAAAAACAACCATGCTAATTTTTAAAAATACCAATCTATTAAAAGAAGTTCCCCAGTAAATAAATGAGGATGCTTTAAGTTAATTAAGATACTGTTGCCAGGAATTCTAAAACTCTTATATATTATGAAAATCCACAAAGAGATGGCAGAACCATACAGCCTCCCTGAGGAAAAGCCAGGCAGCAGGAAACCAGGTATTCTAGAAACCAGTGGTCAAGTAGCTGTGGTGAGTT
Organism: Canis lupus baileyi; assembly: GCF_048164855.1. NCBI lineage: Eukaryota > Metazoa > Chordata > Mammalia > Carnivora > Canidae > Canis > Canis lupus. The sequence continues at coordinate 46,343,184 of NC_132839.1, read as the reverse complement.
TTACAACCTCCCAACAAGGGCATCATTACCTACCTCAGAGTTGCAGGCTTCCTGTCTCCCAAACAGCTCGTGTGTGAGGAAAGTGGGAAAATCAGACTCCTCAAAGACATTGTAGACTATTGGCCTGTTTGTTTAAACCTGCTTTCTGGGATTAGCTCTATCTTACTTTGTGCGTTTTGGGCTGAAGGTCAAACAAGGGTCAAGTAGGAGATTTCAACACATCTGATAGAGGTTTGTTCTTCGTGAGAAGAGGAAAGCTTTTCACCAGTCAGCCCAGTGCCCCTCCCCCACCATCTTAAACTCTTTGTACTATGTGTATGTGTAAGGAGGCTCAGGGCAGCACAGGGCGATCTTAAACCCCAATACACAAATCCATAACATTCATCATTATCTTTGAGAACCATTATACAGCCTCAAAGCTTGCTGTTCAAATATGGCTGCTGCATTAGCTTGACCAGGTCACACTGGATTGCATTAGTGAATTAAGAACCAATTGAAGATCTTTTTAGTTTAGCAGAAATTGTCACAGCTAAATATTTGCGACAGCAAAATAAGAGAGTATTCTTACATATTGAAATGGGACACTTACTCTCTACTTTTTAAGAAAAATGTCTATGGCGATCTTTTTTTTTCTTGACAGATGCCTATTCATGCTTTAAGCATATTACTGTTTGTCTATGGGGGGTAGATTCCATTCTCAAGCACTTTTATTACAAATCTCTAAGAATGGTACTAAAGATTCCCCTTACCTCAATGACATCACTGTTTTTCAAAATTATATTTTAACACAGAGAGAGATGCAGGCAGAGACCTAGAAAGACAGGGAGAATAAAAAGTAAGAAAAGTAGGGTCGCCTGGGGTGGCTCCTTTGGTTGAGGCTCTGACTCTTGATTTCGACTCAGGTCTCAGGTTTCTTGAGATCAAATCCCATGTTGTTAGGGGAGCCTACTTGAGATTCTTTCCCTCTGCCCCCTCTTCCTGCCCCACTCCCAGGCTCTCTCTTTCTCTCAAATAAATAAATAAATCTTGAAAATAAAATAAGAAAAGTAAAATACAGGATGGCTGACCCCTGCCTCACACCCCAAAGTTCACACCGTGAATGAAGGCCAAGCAAAACCACTTGCTACACTCCAAGAACATTGAGAAATGGGGAGGAGGGCAGGACGATGCTCCCTTACCCTCACCTCCAAGCCTTTGCATTAACCTCTACTCCTGCCTTTGGGTCTTGGTTAAGGGACTTTTTTTCTGAATGTCCTTTGCATATTTCAAACAGTTCACTCATCTATCACTCTACATTTAATCTAGACTATTAATTTAATGGTCTACTTCTGCCTCATTTACCTCTATGACCCTAGAGCTTGACACAATTCTGAGAACAGAGTATGTGCTCAATAAATGTTTCACAAGTGAGTCAGAGAATACCCAAGTCATGCCTATTTGATGTAAAGAGAGGTGACCTCACCTCACTACACACACCCTTGTATATATAACATTCAGTGTCTATACCGCTCAAGCCCACATATTTAACTAGTTGTGTTGTCTTTCAGGAACAACTTTTCTGTCCTTCAACTATGTCACGGTTGAGCACCGCCCAGGCCTGCTTTCACAACTTCTCTGTTACGGCTCCTGAATTATTCAAGGCATCTTAAACACCTGGCAATAAAAGCTTTATATGCTTTTTGCACCCTTCATACCAGAGCCATAAATGAAGGAGGAAACTATTTCCAAATAATGCAATAATATCATAAATAAGGTCAAGTGGCATCCTGTGAACAGAGAGTAAATAAAAAGCAAGATAGCCCTTGAAGTTGTCCAAACCCCAAGACAAGGGAAACAAGACAAATATGTTTAAATGACATGACAAGTCAACTTTAATGCAACTGTATTATAATTTCATAATTAAGCATTTTATTTTACATTACTTTCTAATTAAATCCCAAAGCCTATCACATTTTAAATGATCCTCCATCAATGTTCCATAATATGAAGGCCTCCACCAGCAAACAGCTCATCATGTTCTTAACCCTCTGCATCCTGTGTTTTATTCTAAAGTTGAAGTGACCATATGAAATACTACACATTGAATTTTTCTCATACACCATGATTTCATTAGATAATTGCTTAGAATTAACTGTGTAATTAAAATTACAGTAGTCATCTCAACCCTTTACAAAATGGTCACAGAAAAAAAGGATCCAAATGCAATATGAAAAATGCTAGATATGCTTCTGTGTTTTTTTTTTTTTTTTTAACCTTAGGACACCATCATCTTCTTAGTGTGTATTGTCAATAAATAAGATCCTTATTGCTCATGATACTTCTTTTTCAGCAGTCATTTTTTCACTTTTTGAAGCAAGATTAACTGTTTCGGTGACATTGAGCACAGATCCTTCATTCCCCAGCCCAGCTTACTGGAACTTGATTTTACTTTTAAAGTTCACATTTTCTCTTCTCAGCGACTCTTTTTCTATTCCTAAATATCAAAATCAGGATAGATGAGAATTCATTTACCCTTGATATTTTACATAACCTAGACTTTTTACTCACATTGTAGATCACAAACATCTCTTCTTGGAGCCTCACTCTTGCCATGTCAGATTGCTCTTTGAATGGCCAACTTGAAATGTCCTTCCTTCTACTCTGTCTCCAGTCAGAACTTAAAACTCTGCTTCTGTCCTTTTTTTTTTACCTTGAGGGCTTCTTCAAACAGAACAATTATCAATGATACATATCTTCCTGGGTTAATACAGTGATTTTCCACAAGATTCCCATTTACCAGTTGGTAATGTGTTATATTTCTTCACTCATTCATTATTTTATGATTATTATAAGTGGCTGTCCAATGAGCTCATAACAGAGGTTGCAAATCCTTTCTGGAAAGGGCCAGATAGTAAATACTTTAGATGTTGCAGGTCATTCAGTCTGTCACAGCTGTTACTGAACTCCTCTACTAAAGGGTGAAAGCAGCCATAGACCACATACATGCACATGAGTGGAAATGGGTGTGTTCCAATAAAACTTTATTCATTGGCAATGAAATTTGAATTTTATGTCATTTTCACATGACATGAAACATTATTCTTTTGATTTTCAACCATCAAAAAATGTAAAGACCATTGTTAGTTCGCAGACGATAGAAAAACAGATGGCAGGCTGGATCTGACCCCTGAGCCATAGTTCAATGACCCCAAGATTATAAACTTCTCGAAGGCAGAAACTTGTCTTATTATTTTTTGTGTCTTCCATGGTAACCAGAACTGTAACAATCTTCTTTTAGAGTCCAACAGTTGTTCATCATTCACATAGTTTAAAGCTTCAGTTACTCATAATTCACATAACAATTTTAGCTGTCCAAATTGAGAACATTAGGAGGGCATGTAGGAACTTTTAAAGAGTCAGAGAGAGACAGAGAGATGGAGATTTTAGAGGTGGAAGTTCCCAAGGAAGAGGGAAGCAAAATCTCAACTTCCCTTGTAACTTTGCTAAGTTATGTGGATATCTATGTGCAAACACAGTATTTCTTTGAACTAAGCAGAATCTCAGAAAGGGCAGAAGGCAGGCTCAAAGCTGCAGATGCCATTTTGAATGCAAGCTTCATATGGTCTCCGTGGGAGTCTGTAAAACCCAGCGCTCTGCTCTGTGGGAGTTCTTCACTTTTAGCATGATGGCTCTGTATTTAATTACACTGTATATTTTCTTCTTTAGTGCTGTAATACAGAAAGACAGAGACAGAGAGTGGAAGAGATAGAGCAAGAGGTTCACTTCAGCCCTGTAGATAAGGGAACCCTCAACATCCAAACCACGAAACACACTTAGATACTCCCTTCAACATTATTTATCTAGAATGCTCTCTTTGAGTTATAGTACCAAAGAGGGGGAAATACTCATTTAATGAAGAGAGAGTTTGGTCCAGTTTAAAAGCCATAATTTTGTATGCATGTCAGAAAAACACATAATCTGAACAATAAATTCAGCCAGCCAGACTGAGGGCCCACTTGCAACTGGAATCTGTTTTTCTTTTTAATATAATGAGGCGACATCCCTTTTCTTGGAGAGAGAGTTCAATAGTTTAATTTTTGTTAACTGAGATCCCTTGTACGAAGGTAAATTACATTGCCTTTTCTATTACTAGCTCTGTTAATTGTCAAGCAATCAGAGTTTATGCACTCATCCAAGACAGCGGAGAATTTCCCATAATGTTACAAAATAAAACCTGACAAAGCACAATAATCTTTAGTTTATTGATGTGCTACCAGGCTGTTGAAAGCATCAGATCAGTAATGTGCTTTGGTTAGGAAATTGGGGTCTAGGGAGAAATATTGGGAGTAACAGAGAACATCAGGCCTTGCAGAAAAAAAAAATATATTAGGAGTTAAAAGGGAAAAAAAAATGTTTGTGGTGGGATTTTAGATTTTATGGGGAAGAAAAAAAAAACCACCAAGATCTTGTAGGGATTGTGAAAGAAAACACATCTGGGGTGGACAGGTGAACTTTGGCCCTACTGGCCAGAAGAGATTTATTTATTTATTTATTTATTTTTGGTGGTGGGGGGAATGTGCCACATATCATAATATAAATAACACACACAATTGCCAGACTTCCAGAAAAAGCACACTCTGAAGATATTTATGGTGAATAATGAGAGCTCTTCCATTACGGTGTAATGAATAAGTTCAGTGGGCCAAGATGCAAAGCTGAATCTAGAAAATCTAAATCAAAAAAAAAAAAAAAAAAAAAGGGTTAAAAGTAGGGGCTCAATAAAATACCCCAGCTGCTTTCTTAGGCTTTTTAGAAATCTGAACTTCCAATGCTGAGAAAAAGTATTCAACATTTGCTTTGAGCCTTGAGGACTCATTAAGACATGCAAAATTTATTTTTGGAAGGTGAGTGCCATCTCGTCGTGCTCATTCCGGTGCTGTTCCTTTCTTTCCCCTGTTCTGTGTCTGATAGGGAGCTTGCCTTCAACTTGCCTTGCCAGGCACTCCTCAGGATTTGCAGGTGTGGGGCATGGTGATGCTCTCTGGCTTTAATGAAGGCCCAACAAGGCTATCGTCCTGCAGGCTCTCAGGCTGTGCTTCCTTATATGTACTCATAAGGTTTGAGTTTCCATTTTGAAAGTTTGACTTTTGTTGCCATATTGACCCAAAGAATTAAGATTCCAACCACTGTATCGAATTGTTCCCTCAGTTTGGGATTTTCAGCTCTACAAGCCAAATACTTTGCTTACTGACAGCACATTTGGGAAGCAGTTTTATATTAATATTGTAATCATACTCAAGCTTATTTTAGGAGTCAAAGGAAGATAATGTGAAACATGTTCAAAATTTGAAAGGGAAGTGTTGAGTGAGCAGCTATATCTCCAACCCTAATCCAAACCTACAAAAAGCCAACAAAGATAATAAATCTCTGCAGTTTAATACTAAAAAAAATAAAAATAAGATATAAAAGGTGGGGGTGGTGTTGAGTGAATGTAAAGTTTGTGATTGTGTATGGGAAGTAGGTGTGTGTGTGAGGTGTGTGTGTGTGCGCGCACATGTTCATGAGAGAGAGAGAGAGCAAGAGAATGAGAGATTGAGATTCTCTACCCTGCAATAAAAGATGGCAAGGTGATAAATTAGTGCTCTCAACTGAAATTGATTACTTTGTGTTCCCATCCAGTTCATATGGCAGCCACACAGATGCTCTGAAACACCTTAATGACACATTGGAGAAAACTTCTCAAGTGGGTCTCGTGCAGGGTTCTCTCGCTTCCTCCCCCCATTGGCTCCAAGAGGGAACTGCTGTGTATGCTGCATACATTAGGAGAAGCACCATGCAAACATCCCTCTACTCCCTCCTGTACAGAGATGTCTTCATTTTATATCAGAAATCCTGTAGACAATCTTAGGAGCCTAAATGCTAAAATGACAAATGTAAGTGATTTTGTCTTTTGAATGCTTGGATATATCTATCCCTGGCTCTCTGGAGAGGTGGCATATATAGCAAAAAGATAAAGCAGCATCGAGCCACCTAGAGGCAATCTTATCCAAGCCTGCCTGACAAAGCAAAGCAAAGCAAAGCAAAATTATGGCTTATTGCCATAATTGTGGACTAAATGAAACTGCCTAGTTTACTTGCAGAGATTAAAAGCAGCAAATTCCCAGTATACTTGAATTAAAGGAGTACTACACAAGATGGCCCCATCTCTGTCAGGCCCCTGGTTTTAAACAATTTAAAAAATCTCCCTAGTGAGATTGATAACTGGCTAAAATGTAATCAATCCCAGTCCTTTGCAATTGTGGCAATAGGTGATGATCTGAGAAATGTCAAAGATATTCAGAAATCTAAATATGTACAGATTTCAGACTTCTCATTAATATTAAATTCTCAATTAGTACAACAAATTTTGTAAGTATAAGATTAATTAATTAGTTTAGAGAGCATGAGCAGGGGGAAGGGCAGAGGGAGAGGGAGAGAGAAAATCTCCAGCAGACTCCGAGCTGAGTGCAGAGCCAGGCACAAGGATAGATTTCACGACCCTGAGATCATGACCTGAGCCAAAATCAGGAGTCAGACACTTAATTAACCAACTGAGCTACCCAGGCACTCCCAGAGAAAAAAATTTTTTTTTCCAGAGAAAATTTTTAAATAATGTTTTGCCACTTGAGGATCTTATAGCTTTGAAGGAAGACACAGTTTTCAATGTTTATGTAAATGTGTAACAAACTATTTAGCCCTACAAAGATTGGTCAAATAATCTGTAAGTTGTTTATACAATATTATCCATAGGCTTAACCGTCTATATCTATGTGCTTCATAATTCTATATCCTTAATTACTATGAATCTGAATTAACTACTTCTTACTATTCCATAGAATCTAAACCTTAAACGCTTAGAATTCCCATTTGGTGTTCTTGGACATTGAACAATTGTCACAAGAGTAATAGTGATTTGAAAGACAAAAGTCAATATGGGACACTTTAGTGGCCAATAGATAAAAGCAATGGTACAAGTTTCTCTTTATACAGATACAGATAAAGCATATAACTTACTATGCTTTAGCTTAGGTAACTTACTACCTAAGGAATAAGACATTCCTAAAGGAATACAATAGCCTCTATCAAAGTGCTTTCCTGCCAAGACAGCACCTACAATCCAACAGGATTCTATCATTTTCCTGGAGACACTCAATGCTCTCACTCTCTGAAAGGCCCTTTCCTCTCCTGGCCCCTTCTCCAAATATTCTGAGCCTAGATATGTCCCTTCCTGCTTACCTGCTACAAGACACACTCCTCAGAACATTCTTGAGTGTGAGACTAAGTAAAATAAAGGTCAGTATCCTGATGACACATTCTTCTAGCACAGCTAGACTGCAGGCATGCCTTAGTCTTGTGACTACAAACGTGATATAGTATTTAGCCTAAAGATGCCCACACATGCAAGATAACTAGAAATGTATACATTTTCCAAAGAAAGTCTTAAAGCATATGTTGACAAAACCACAGATTGCTTGCAAAGTAGAGGTAGTGTCTTTTAGGTAAAGTACCTTTGAAATCTTTCCTACCTGTAGTCTCATTAATTAAAGGAATCCCTGCTCAAGTTTGTAACTTCTTAAAACTACATTGTTAATGGCTTCAAATACAGGGTTTGCAGGTTTAAAAGCCCTCCTTGAACATCCCCCAAAAGTCTCCCAAAATGTTAAAGGATAGTTTTGTCTGAGTTTATATACCAAAAAGACATGATTAGCATAATAAAACCACCAATAACATGGTTAGTATTATCTCTTTTGCTTTTCAAATAGTTCCTCAGATATGATCTCAGTTGGTCTCAAGGCAAATATACTAGTACATTTGGCCCGTGGAGATAGTGAAAATGCCAAGGACTGGAAGAATGGGCCCAAACTGACTGGTAAATGAGCTTGGCCAGGTACAGCCAGATTACAGTATAAGGAATGGGGAGAAAGGACATTTGGCTGTGGTGGAACCAGTGTCTCCAAAGGAGCTTTACAACCCTACACATTTTCCCACTGTGGCAGAACAAATACACCTGTGACCTATGGAAAACATTTTACACAGAGCTGTCTACAAGTAACACTGATGATTCTTGGGAACTTTCTAAAGTTCTACGCTTTGCTCCCTATGTTCGGTTGAGTGTCACATGGACCCTTCAAGCCCCTTGGAGTCTTCCTAGAACCAGAATAAGGCCCCAAGCCTCTGGCTCCCAGGATGTCATTTCTGCTAACAAAATACACATCTGAAGATTCTTGAGGGAAAACAACCTCATTTTGTTGACTGGGTCCAGAGCCTCCTGTTTTGCCTAAGAGACCCATCATGTTCTGAAGCAATAGCTATCAGACTTTTTTTTTAGCAATAGAAACTTTTCATAAAAATTTTATGTTGAGCTTTTTTTTTCTTATAAACAGACAAATGCTGAACTTCCCTTAATGAAGACTTTTTGCCTCCTATTTAGCCATGAGATATCTTTGAAAACCCAAGAACTCTGGGGTGCCTGGGTGGCTCAGTTGGCTAGGTATCTGTCTTTGGCTCAGGTCATGATTTCATGGTCCTAGGGTCAAGCCCCACACTGGGCTCCCTGCTCAGTGGGAAGTCTGCTTCTCTCTCTCCCTCTTCTTCCCCTACCTCCACCCCAGCTCATTTTCTTTCGCTCTCTCAAATAAACAAATAAAATATTAGAAAAAAAAAAAAAAACTAGACATCTAGAGAGCCTTGTTTCAAAAACAATTCTCCCAAACAATTGAATAAAATCCCTGCCTTGAGCAGAGGCCTGTTCCTAGTGATTAGGAGCGGATTCAATCTTCCTCAACTTACTTCCCTTAGATAGTTTCTCCCCTTGAGCCCAGCTTAAAGCTCTTTTTCTTGTGATTTGATTAAACATTCCCTCATAACATTGACAGAATTCCCTGGCATGCTTCTTTTACCTTTATTGTAGTTCAACCTTCAAAAAAACTCTTCCCATTCAATGAGTATTTATTGAGTCTCCTCTATAGACCAGCTACTGGGAAATCTGCATGCTTGCGTTTAGAAGTCAGGAGATTCTATTCCACTGTATATAATATGTAACTCTGCTTTACTCTACTTCCTACTTAACAAACCTCAGAACTGTCAGAGATATTTAACCAAAAATAGAAAAATTCAAATGGATAAGAAGAACTGGTATTTCCATGGGAATCTTCAATTTAATAGTAAACGCACAATTAAGGTAAGTGGAAAGTCACATACAATTACATTCAAGGAAGTGTAAGCAGACTTTGTGAAATAGTTGTTGCATTTTGTTGTATTGAATAAAATAATAAATTATTTGAATAGTTCTATTATCTATCCTTAACTGAAACACACAGTGCCTGTCCTATTTCTTCAAAAAGCTTGTTAATATGCAATCACCTAGTACAACTGCTAAGTTTTTAAAGGTCACCCATGTTTTATTCATAAAGGGTGGTTTTCTGGAGGGGAAAAAGGTTACAATGTCATGTAATACCATATTCTGATGGAGGCTTTGCTTTCCACGATATGTTCTAATGGAGCAGATGGGGAAAGGGTGAGATTTGGGGGACGGGGAAGTGGATTGTTTCAGAGATATCAATAAAACTTCATTTAGAGCCAGAAAAACTTTTAAACAAGAGAGAAGGGATTTATTCTACTTTTTAAACTGTCAAGTAAGCATGACAGCTGGTGTTATTTATATTCACAAACTTATTCGGTTTTTCCCTAAGGCCAGGTATATGAAAGTGAATGTTTCACAGCTCTCTTGACGTTAAGTGGCCGTGTGACTACTTCTGTCCAATAAAGTGTGAGTAGAAGTGAGTAGAAATGTGTGTCACTTGAAAACTGCAGCATTTACTTGATACTACTTGAACCACCAGCTCCCTCTTTTCTATCATGGCAACTGGGAAAGATAGTGCATTCAATATACAGATCAGTGTCTGAATCAGAGTTATTGTTTGAAAATCCATTGCCTCAAAGATGTGCTCAAATGCAAATTTTATTGGAATAATGTTACATACCTAAGGAAAAATTTTTGTCATATTGAAGCACTGAAATGTTAAGGTTGTTATCTGTATTAGTTAGAATTTTCCAGAGAAATGGAACCCATAAGAAAAGATTTGTGATATGAATTGGCTCATGCCATTATGAAGGCTGAGAATTCCCATGATCTCCCATTTACAAACTAGAGAACCAGAAAAGCCAGTGGTATAATTGAGTCCAAGTCCAGAAGTACAAATCCCTGTCTGAGATTGAAGACTCAAGCACAGGAGGGTCAGGGGTCAAAGGCAGGAGAAGATGGAGGTCCCTTCCTCCACTGTTGTGTTCCACTCTGTCTCTTAATGGATTGGATGACATACTCATATTAGTGAGAATGATCTGCTTTACTCAGTCTATGGATTCAAATGTTCATCTAGAAACACCCTCATAGACACACCCAGAAATAATATTTTATAAACTATCTGGGCATCCCTTAGCCAAATCAAGTTGACATATAAATCACATTACCACAGTGTGATGTAGCCTTTTCCTGATGGAGACACATCCCAAGATATCATATCTTTTACACATATGAAAAGCTCAGTCTCTTCTTTCATGGTTAATTTAACTACCAAAATTGGCTTTAAAATTTACTTGGTTCATCATCCTTTTATACATGTTACCAGTTTTTCAAGGTCACAAACATTTTCAAGGGATAGAGAATTAAAAAAAAAAAAAGTGATAATTCAGGCATTTGATTCCTGGCCCCAAATTCTTTATATAGAACATAGCCTGTATTTTCAGAGGAAATGACAGTAGGTGGTATATCTGTCCTTAGGTAATGTTATCTTTCCATTACTTTAATCTGCACTTCTATATAGAGGACAACAAAACTGGTACCTCTGAGTAATTTTTTTTTCTTAAGTTTCTCAAAATATCTTAAACTCAAGTACAGAAACACAACATCACTCTCTCCTTCTAGAGGCCATGTCCTATCCATCATCACATCGTCCACAATGTCAAACACATTTATTTGTATTAGAACTCAATAAATGTTTGACTTTAATTGAATGGAAATTTAATTTCTGTTTTTTTTTCACCTTGATTAATTTGCATTTTTATCTTTCTAAGCACTAGAATTAAAAACCTCAAGGTCATCTTTGATTTTCCCCTATTCCTTAACACTAAGAGCCAAATTGCCATTGAAACCTTTCATGGCATCTTTACTCTCTTTCCAAAATCTATACTCTTATCCTGACTGCTAGTTTGGCTCTTCAACTCTCAACGGTGACCTACCTTTCTCACTTTAATCTCTGATTATCCTAAAGTCCAGCCTGGTTCCAGAAACAAATCATATTTCCTGGCTCCCTCTCTATTTTTATTCATGCCTCTCTCTCTTAACATTTTCCTTCTGATTGTAAAGGACACTTTTTCTGGAAAGAAAGAGAGACATGTAGTGTAATATATTTGTTAAGAAGGTACTGGAGCCTGACAGATGAAGGGTTGCAATTGGAAATCTGGCTTGGCAGTGTAATGTCTTTGTGCCTATGGACTAATCAATCGGTTTGGATTTCTGGGTTTTGGTTTAAATATATATATATATATTTGGAGCCTGACTTTAGCATTTACCTTTTTCATGTTCTTAAAGGTCTTCTAATAAAACCTACTTACACACAAACACTCACACACACATACATCCATGACATTGATGAGCAATGCAGAAATTATTAAAGATATCTTAGGAAAGTGAAGGATAGACTGACCCTACATCACCTTACCTCCTGCCTCTTTTGACCCACTGGACACTCATGTCTCTGCTTTCTTATTTATTCTGTTCTGAACTTTTCTCTCTGTGTTTCAAATTCTCTGTCCTCTTTAAAACAGAGCAAACTAGCAACCATAATTTTCTCGAGGTTTTTTTTTTTTTTTTAAATTTTTTATTTATTTATGATAGTCACACAGAGAGAGAGGGGCAGAGACACAGGCAGAGGGAGAAGCAGGCTCCATGCACTGGGAGCCCGACGTGGGATTCGATCCCGGGTCTCCAGGATCGCGCCCTGGGCCGAAGGCAGGTGCTAAACCGCTGCACCACCCAGGGATCCCTTTCTCGAGGTTTTACCCTTAACTTCAAACAGCATATAAAAGTAGATTTTCCAAAAGTATGGGTTTGCTCATCCAGTAGTAATTCTCATGTAAAGCTTTCTCCTCACTTTAATTTGGGATAATATTGCTGAACTACAAAGGTGTATGAATGCTTAGGACAGAAACCATTATATATAAGTACTCAATAAATTTTCAGTATCGGTTATCATTATTATAGAGATCTGGGTGCCTTATTCAGTCTGGTATTTGTGGATGATAATCACTACTGGTGTTTCTGGGGCCTTTTTGAATCAGAGTAAATATCAGTGGCTTACAACAATAAAAATTAATTGCTAGCTCTAGTCATATGTTGATGCACACTGGATAGGCCTCTTGCTCAAAGGAGAGCTGGTTCCATCCAGGGAACCTGGTTCTTTCCATCTTGTGTTATCTGTCATGGGAGGAAAAGAGCAGAGGGGCTTATATGGTCAGGCTGGAAAAGTCAGACATCACTCTGCCCACATTCCATTGGTTGGCAGTCACGTGACAAGGGAAACCGAAAAAGATCATCATTTTGTGCTGGATCAGGAAATGGGATTGAGGATGTAATCTTTGATATAAGGGCTGTGTTATTTCTAAAGTAAAACGATGGCTAAGCAAATCTCAAGGTAATATGTCCAAGTAATTTTTTGATGAACTGTTGGTATTTAATTAAGTTAAAATAAGATTTACAGACATGATTAGAGAGGAGACATAACTTTTTTCTACCATTTTCTTGCCTATCCTTTCCTGGTGGGCTACCACTAAGAAGGTTCCCAACTATTTCCACCTCCTGATATTCACCCCTTTATGTAACTCTCTCCCCTCAAGTGTGCCTGGACTAGTGATTGCTTCAGTTGAATATGTCAAATAAGATGGGATTTCATGTCCGTAATTAGATTACAAAAGATCAGAGTCTATTGCCTTCTCAATTTGTGTGCTTTAGGAAAGTAAGTAGCCATGTTGTAGGGACTGTAGACTTAGTCAAGAAACCAAAACCTAAGTCAAAAGCTCTCCAGATACTGAATTCTGTCAGTAACCTGAATGAGCTAAAAAAAAAAAAAAAAAAAAGGGACCATTCATTCCCCTCAGGTGGGCTCTCAGACAAGATGCCAGCCCCAGCTGACAGTTTGATTGCAGCCTAGTAAGATACCCTGAAAGAGAGGGGCCCCCAGTTCAGCAGTGTCCAAGCACCTGATCCACAGAAACAGTGAGATTAAAAATCTGTGTGACTTATTTATTTTTATGTAAGTTCCTTTCATTGTTGTTGTTATACAAATAACAATGCTTATTTAATGTATACGATTTGATGTGAAATCATCATCATGATCAAGATTGTTTTTTTATAAAGATCTTATTTATTTAAGATTATTAAAATATATATTAATATACATAAAGCATCCATAAAATATATTTTAATAATACAATATGTACTTTAATGTAGCTTAAAAAAACAGGCCAGTTTTGATAAGTTTTTTTAAATCTACATATATTTCCATTCCTTTTTAACCAAAGTCATACCTTCCCTCAATATGTACTGAAAAGGACCAGATGCATTTTCTTGAAAATGACCTCTTCTGCCTCTTTTCCTGTTTTAGTCTTCAAATAGGTTCAGGAAGAGTCCCACTATTATATCCTCTTAGCTCACAAGGTAAACTTGAGTTGTAGGAAAGTTGTAGAAGATAAAGCCTACCAGGTGAAGTAATCCTATAAAACACATTGGTTTAGGAGCTAGGTTTTATTTGTTAATATTGCTGCTGTTATATAAATATTTTTTCAAAGATTTATTTATTCATGAGACACACAGAGACAGACAGACATAGGCAGAGGGAGAAGCAGGCTCCTCATAGAAAGCCTGATGTGAGACTCGATCCCAGATCCTGAGATCGTGCCCTGAGCCAAAAGCAGATGCTCAACCGCTGAGCCACCCTGGTGTCCCACAGCTGTTATATTTTAAGAATATATTATAATGAATGATGTAATTATACTCTCACCCAGATACTCTGCACAGAGGATGCAATTTTAAAATGTGACAAATGATGGAAGAGCTTGTGTGTGTATAATACACACTCATTATATATCTCTTTGTGGAAAGAACAGTGAGATCAGTGATTTGTTGGTTGATACTCAAATGTTCAACTTGACCTCCTTCCATTTTTTTTCTCTTTAGAACCAGAGGACATTGAAACAAAAACAAAAGCAAAAACAAAAACCTTAAGTTGAAGCCTGTATTGCTTTAGAATTTTTCATTTGCCTTATTAATAAGAAGTGGAACTGGCCAATGGATTGTTTTCAAGTTTAACAGTCAAGTTCACCACCCAAACGGCCCATATTTCCTTAACTCTTGCCCCAAGTAGATAACAAAAGGGCCAATTTTACACTAAAGATTTGATTCTGTGGCAAACAGTCACTCTTAAACTACTTTTACATAAACTTTCATGTATAAAAGCCTTTTCCTGTGTAAACTGAGAAGAAGGTCCTCATCCACAAATATTCAAATGACTATATCTAGGATTCTTGATGCACTTAGTCTAAGCTTCAGTTTAAAAAATGCACATGTTCCCAGAAGAAGGTTAGTGGGTCAATACTTTCATAATTTTTTAAAAGATTTTATTTATTCATTCATGAGAAACACACAGAGAGAGGCAGAGAACAAAAGCAGAAGGAGAAGCAGGCTCCCTGCAGAGAACCCAATGCGGAACTCGATCCCAGGACCCGGGATCACGACCTGAGCCAAAGACAGACACTCAACCACTGACCACCCAGGTGCCCCAATACTTTCATACTTTAATGTGAATAAGTTTAATCAAATATGTGTTTCTCCACAGTTTAGATGACATAGGGTGTCTGGGAAGAACGGAGCTTTGGATAGAGTTGGATAAGATGGCCATGACAATTCAGAAGTACAGATTCCCACCTGACATACACTGCAAAAAGTGTGGGTGAAACACTTAGAATAGTTTTAAAACACAAAGATAAAAAAGAAGCACTCAGATCCAGCCCATTGTTGCATGTATTTACATGTCTGAATCTGTAATTGTAGTCTTTCCCACCAAAGAAACGGAAACAAAACAGAAAAGTGCAACCAAATTATATTTCCCCACATTTTCAGTTGAAATTCAAAGTAAAATATCTTATCTGTATGTATAAAATCTCTTAAAATTCAAATAGCTCCTGCCATAATAGATTTTCTGAATGAAAAGTTCTAGATAACTTTTGTAAAGCAGATCTTTCTCCTTTCCCGTCTTGGTTGTTCTCTAAGCATATGCTTTGGCCAGCACTGGCTACAAATGTGTTGTCATTTCTAGTCTTCACAAACAAAACATTAAAACAATTTTTCCTGACCATTTCCTGACAGTTTGTTATGACTTTCACCTACTTTTTTAGGCACGTTCCCTGACATGTTCTTTTTTTTACCCAAAACTTGTCATTTATTTATGCTGCTTTGATCAATTGAAGTAATAATAACTTAAATATGACTTGATCAAGCAAAAAAATGTAACCCTTAGAATCCTATTCCCACTGGAAATTTAATTTCAATTATATATATATGCTTTCTTTGCAGAAAACCTTTTTTTCTTTCTTTCGCTCATTCTTTGCTTCTTTTTTTTTTTTTTAATTGTAATAGAGTTGCTTACAATGTTATATTAGTTTCAGGTGATTCCACAATTCTATACATTACACCATGCTCACTATGGTAAGTGTAGTTACCATCTGTCACCATACGAAGTTATTATAATATTGTTCACTATGTTTTCTATGATGCATTTTCCATCCCCACGACTTATTTATTTGTTTATTTTTTAAAAGATTTTATTTATTTATTCATAGACAGAGAGAGAGAGAGAGAGAGAGAGAGAGAGACAGGCAGAGGGAGAAGCAGGCTCCATGCAGGGAGCCCGATGTGGGACTCGATCCCAGGTCTCCAGGATGGCGCCCTGGGCTGAAGGCGGCGCTAAACCGCTGAGCCACCCAGGCTGCCCCTTATTTATTTTTTTAACTGGAAATTTGTACCTCTTTTCTTTCTTTCTTTCTTTCTTTCTTTCTTTCTTTCTTTCTTTCTTTCTTTCTTTCCTTTCTTTCTTCTTTCTTTCTTTTTACTGAAATAGAGAATTCGCCATTCTCTCTTTTTTTTAAGATTTTACTTATTTATTCATGAGAGACATACAGAGAGAAGCAGAGACATAGGCAGAGGGAGAAGCAGGCTCCCTGTGGGGAGCTCAGTGTGGAACTTGATCCCTGGACCCTGGGATCATGACCTGAGCCATAGACAGATGCTCAAACACTGAGCCACCCAGGTGCCCCTAATTCTCCATTTTCTTTACCTGACATGTTCTTCAAAATGCAACCTATAAAAATGACCCAATTTCTTCACCAAATTGTCAAACAAATTCACTATTTTCAAGCAAATTTCATCCCTGGCCACTCCCTCACCATCTACGATTGCCAGATAAAATACAAGATATCCTGTTAAATTTGAATTCCAGATAAACAACAAATACCTTTTTAGTATAAACATGTACCAAATATTTGCCAAGTTCAGCAACCCTACTGCCTCACACCTGAAAGTGTCTGTTATGAGCCCGGATGACCATCCCATGCAATGACATGACCAGAACAGACCATGAATACAACACAGAACCTGGACTTCTGTTGTCCCACTTAATGACTTTGGAGACATCAAGCATCTTCAATGTGCTCACTCAATGCTTAGCCTTGATTTAGGCTCCGGACAGAGCAAGAAAAGCAAAGCAGTGTTTTTGAACTAAAAAAAAAAAGAAAACAAATTCAATCCTTACTATTTTCAAGCAACAGACATTTAAGTTTCTCAACAGCTTAAAGTGGAGGTCCACCACATACAGTACATAAAAACAGAACAGCTGTCATTGAGAGCAGAGACTTCACTTTCTTGGTTCTTCCTTCACTGAAGATTGTGGCATCTTTGATGACTCCAACCGACACAGCATGAATATCACTGCTTTAATCTACCAGCTTGAATGTAACGCTGTTAACAAGAGAAGACCCTGGAGAGGAAGGAAGGGATAAGAGTTATATTCCTGTTATTTGGGCTTCTTTGCTACTTTCCCTATTAAAGAGCAACAAAGTTCACTTCAACATGAATAGATTCTGAAGAAAGGTAGTTTTTTTTGTTTGTTTGTTTTATTTTTATTTTGGGTTGTTTTTCCTCCTGGTTTGGCAATGTAAAGAATTATTTGGACTGTTCAATAATTTACTATGTAGAAGATTTTCATACCTAAATTTGATAAAACAGTCCATCTGAGAGCATCCTTGGAAATGAAATAATATCTGTTGGCAGATATAATATTAATGTAAAATACCTTCATGTGGTTGACCAGGTGTGTAAATTCCTTGAAGGTATATATGTTAAGGGTATGTTATTTTAAGAAAGACGACAACTAATGGGCCAACGGGAGAGATATTGTGTTTTGGCCAGGCTTCACTGGGAACAGTTTTTCAACATCACATGGCTGAAGGCAAAGCTAAAAGGCACTTACTCAATGATCTGCCTGTGTTTGTTTAGGTGTTTTATTATTACCACTTCATCTGACCCTGAAAAACGAGATTCTGAATTGTAAGTGAATGAAGCAAATTTTTACCTTTTAAAAGTGCCAAGGTCTTCGGAGTTATTAAGCCAGAGAAGAAACAGTTTATTTCAATGTTTGGGCTCCAAGTACACTTACTAAATAAATCTCAGCATCAATAAGATTCTAAATCTATGAATTCATTAGGACTGTTTCCCAGCAGTGACACTTCTTTGGTCTCTTTTGGAGTTTCTGTTTTAGTCTTTGAGCTGAGACCTTGACATCTGGAGAAAATATAGTGGGAGTACCTACACTTGACAGTAGTCCGCTTTTACCAATGGGATTTGGGAAGGTTTGTCAATGTATGGGTCATCACAAAGGGATGGAAGCAAAGGAAACTGAGAATATTTGAGGAAGGAACTATTTTGCTACATTTTATGTTTGTGGCTCTACAGCACTATCGCTTTGCCTATAGATAAACTTTAGACATCTAAGTTGAAGAGCAGATTTCCTCGCCCAGCACCATCCTCTACTCTCATTATCTTAAACCTGTCAAAGGTACATTTATTTTCCTGAAAACTCAGTAAGTCAATGTCAGAAATGCTCTTCCCATTTTTATAAATGGAATCGTACATCAACTTTCAATTACCAGGGATATCTGGTAGAAGAGAGAAACTCACAGATTAATCCCGAAATCTTAATTTGGCAGTTGCTTTAGACTTCCTTCCTCAGAATAATTCTCCATGAGCAGCTAGAAGTTCTGAAAAGTGACTGAGCAGTGTAATCACAGTATTAATATTAATAATATGACTTTACAGTTTTTAAAGTGTTTTTGAATTCATCATCTCATTTGGCTTTCCAGAACTCTCTGAGATGGAAATAGACCATGTGTTTTCATTCCTTGTCTTTTTATTTTTTTTTGAGATTTTATGCATTAATGAGAGAGAGGGAGCGCGAGCGAGCACAAGCAGGGGGAGGGGCAGAGGGAGAAGGAGAAGCAGGCTCCCCGCTGAACAGGGAGCTCAATGTGGGGTTGGGTTCCTGGACCTCAGGATCATGACCTGAGCTAAAGCCAGATGCTTAACCAACTGAGCCACCCAGGTGCATCTATTTTCATCCCTTCTTAAGTTATGAGGAAACAGAGAATGAAATTTAGATCACTTGCTTACATAGTTAGTAAATGCCCCTCATTATCTCTCTACTATATGATATTACAGGTTCCAAGATGTAACCAGCACACTGTCACTTTGTTATCTGTACACTTGTATTGAAGGAGCTGACAATGAACTAGTGAGTTGGAGATACAAAAAGAACAAAACCTAGTCTCTAATGAGATATTTAAAACTCCCCCAGGATTCCTTCACATGGTCTTGGGAACTTGGTTTTGTTGATTTCCTGATCACTATGTGGAATTCTGAAGGCGTTTTTGCTCCCTATCTCTTTGTTTAAAACTGTCTCATTCCAATGAGTAGTCCTAGATCCTAGAGCAGGAAGCCAAGTCTGACAGTGTGAACAGGCTGAACTATAAGTCATCATTGATCATGGAAAAATGGGATAGAAAAACTATTGTTCAAGTGAAAGTCTGCTATTGATCTTGCATATTGTTTAAGCCTGTGCTCTGAGCTCTATAATCTAGATTCAAGACTATGATCCAGGAATTAAAAAGTTCTCCAGAGAATCAGATATCTTGCCTGAGGTCTTTTCACTTCTCCTACCATGTGTAAATAAAAGAAGATATTTTTGAGGCATGAAAGTGTCTAATACTCATTTGCCCTCATATCACCCCCTTTCTTCCTGCTCAAGATTCCACAAAACAGGCTCTCTTCCTAGGTTGGCAGAAGATGAGAAGCAGAGAAAAATGAAATGGAAGTATTGGTCAGGCAGCACTTGAATTATTTTTACTTTTTCCCCTAAAACTAATTATTTGGGCTTGGGAAGGTAAAGAAAATCTGATACCAAACACTGTGAATCTTTACTTGGTGTCAAGTTTTGCTTAGGGCCAAAATATTAGACAGGGCTTAGGTGAAAAACCTATTAGTTTTCTTTATGTTAGCCTCAAGTTCAAACCCTATAATGTAGTCAGTTTTTATTTAGATTATCTCATGGAATATTTACCCCTCCTCTTTTAGTAAAAATTATGATGCAGAGACAGTAAGTCTGATTTTCACTTTTAAAATAGAACTAAATTTTAATTTTGACAGAACATGGAAATTGATATTGTCAAAAAATGCCAGCAGCAGGGATTCCTGAGCCATAAACTGGCTCGGCAGTTTAGCGCTTGCCTTTGGTTGGAGGCGTGGTCCTGGAGTCCCGGATCGAGTCCCATATCTGGCTCCCTGCATGGAGCCTGCTTTTTCCTCTGCCTGTGTCTCTGCCTCTCTCTCTCTTTCTCTGTCTCTCACGAATAAATAAATAAAAT
Organism: Canis lupus baileyi; assembly: GCF_048164855.1. Taxonomy (NCBI): domain Eukaryota; kingdom Metazoa; phylum Chordata; class Mammalia; order Carnivora; family Canidae; genus Canis; species Canis lupus. Next base: position 46,323,141 of record NC_132839.1, on the reverse strand, counting down.
CTTAAAAAAAAAATGCCAGCAGCCAAACCCACCAATTTATACTTCTATCATTGATATAAATGGCCAAGCGACATGTGAAAAGACACTTAACATTGTTAGGCATTAAGTATATGCAAATCAAAACCATGATTAGATACTATTTCATATCCACTAAGATAAGTGTAATCAAAATGTTAGTAACAATTGTTGTCAAGGATGTGGACAAAATGGAATACACACATGTTGCTGATGAGAATGCGAAATGGTGCCCCACTCCCAATTTGGAAATAATCTGGCAATTCTTTGAAAGGTTAAACATAGAGTTACTCTTGACTTGGCAACCTACAGTTAGATATATACACAAAAGAAATGAAAACATCTGTCCACACAAATACTTGTGCATGAATGTTCAAACCAGGATTAATAGCCAAAGGTAGAAACAACCCAGAAGCTCATCAACTGATGAACAGATGAACAAAATGTGATCTATTTAAACAATAGAATGCTATTTGGACATCAAAAAGGACAGTGGGGTGCCTGAGTGGCTCAGTTGGTTGAGCATCCAAATCTTGATTTTGGCTCAGGTCATGATCTCAGGGTCATGAGATAGAGCCCCATGATGGGCATGGAGCCTGTTTGAGATTCTTTCTCTGCTCCACCCACTCCACTCACATGTGTACTCTCTCTCCCTCTGGGAAAAAAAAAAAAAAAAAGAAGTGTATCACTAGTATACATGGCAACATGAATGGACCTCAAAAATATTATGCTAAACTTGGCAATGCCTCCTAGAAAATGTTTTAGTTTAAAACACTTGCTAACCTGTGCTAGGAATCTGCTGTGAAAATTGAGTTCTGAGACATTTTTGTGAAAAGAGGGTCCCGTAGCTGAATTACCATTGGAAAAATCTGACTGCTCTTGAAGATTGGCAGCTTACATGAATCTAGTAAAGGCTTTAAAAGTTCTGCAAAAAGATAACTTGTTGAACCCCTTTATTTCACCCTTGATTTTCAAAGTCATTTGATCATGGAGTTTCCATATCATCCTTTAAAAATACTTGTTTCCTGAAGGACACTGTTCTGCAGAGTAGAACCTGGAGGCACTGAGGACTCATTTTTCCATCTGGAAGATCCTAGGAACAGTTCCTGAAGAATGGCTTTTCTGGGTTGAGGTGGGGAAAACATCTGCCATATGATAGGAGGACTTTTACATTTTTTCTGCTCAGGATTGGTTGTCAGTGCATTAGGATTCTCCTTTAATCAGCTCCATGTAGTAGTACCTGCTCTCCAAATTCTTGCAGAAGACTAAAGTCTCTCTTCTTTCATCCTTACCAGGTATCTAGAAGTGTGAGAGGCAATATTCAGAAGTCTCATGTATAATACAGATCAAATACAATGGTTCTCTGTGTCAGGAGTTGGAGCATAGATACCCCCCTCTGGGATTTCACTGACCACCATCTCCTCTGCCCACCGGTGGACTGATTTATGTAGTTTGGCTTGACCATCAGTTTTCTAAATTCTAGTTTGGATAAGTACAAGATCATAAAAAAGCTAAAATTTTTCCTGGAATATTTTACCTCTTCCTGGACTTACTTTTACTCCATTTTTACATGACTGTTAGGTCATTGCTATACTTCAAGGATTATTAGATTTGTCACATCCAAATGAATATTTAAATTATCATATCAAGCCTTGGCAAGGCACTTATCTACTATATAGTACAATGTTCTCTAAATGAAGAATTCATGGGAAGATTTTCCCTCTCATCTCAATATCTGGAAAATCTCTCTTATTTGGTTTTAGCATATGGTCTATCATCTGGTAAGTCTTTACAACTGATTGTGATTTTGTCTTTGCTTTGATCACTGGGAAGTAAACTTGAAGCTAAAGTTTGATTTACTTCCAGCAACTTTACAACACCTTGTGGGAGGTATGCCTTGTTTGCTAAACTTATCCTACTCTAACTTTCCCTATCCACATTTTTCTTTACCAGGAGTCCCTCCATTATTTATTTGTATCCTATATTCACACACACACACACACACACACACACACACACACACACACACTTATAAGTATACAGACATACACACACAAACGTACATCTTTGTGTAAATACTTATGAACAATCACAAATTTTCTATGGAATGGGATGGGATATAAAGATACTGTGTGTGTGTGTGTGTGTGTGCACTGTCTCAGTGTCTATGCTGCACAATGGCTTACACATAGGCTGTCTGGACAAATATTTCCAGGTAATTGACTGAGGAGCTGAGATTTACTTGAAAAATCTTCCATGTTAAATTATCTGGTAGCTTTATTAGTGATATGCTTTCTATTAGATCCATAATGAATAACCTTTCCAAAGCATATACTTTGTTATCAATTGCCCAAAGAAGTTCAAAAGGATTCCCTCTGGTGTGTAACTATGCTCATCTGTGAATGGCTGCCAGGAGCATGAGGCTGAGAGGGGATCTAAGGCTCATCCCACACTCTCAGGAAAGAGTTTGGCTGGTTAGTACTGTCTGTAGTGGATTTAGGATGTGCAAGTGATGGCACACGGGCCACACTCGCAATTCCTACCTAACAGTGATATCCTCAGCAAAATAATGTACTCCACTTTGCCTATACTGAATCAGTGACATAAAAAAGAAACCAATTGCTCTCACTTTAACAAAGACAAATTTGGCCACCAAAATGATCTCCGAATCTTCATTTGTTTCTACAATTATTCCTGCAATTGGTGTCAAAATCAACGGAGGAAATAGTCTTTAGCTTGGCATAGTTTTAACTCCGTTAGCACATTAATCTTCCATTACCCAAAAGGTTTAGAATATCACTAAAATGCTTTCCCATTGATTCCCACATGAATTTTTCACACAAGGAAGATTGAAATATATGTAAGCATGTTTCAGAACATGCTGGTATAAAAACAGGGATTAAATTTTACTCACCACACTCCTAACTAAATTTCACAGATGTTTTATGTGAATTAAGGATTGTAAAGCACTTAGAACAAAAGAGCAAGTGCAGTGATTACCTTAAACTCAGTTTTAATGCCAGACAAGTTATTGCATCTGTTACCAAATGGAATTTCAAATTAACAAATCTCTACAACCTGTTCATACCATTAAATGGAACTCTGATATTTAAATGTCTAAATTGTAAAAATTTCAAGTGATAGGAGTGAATTAATTTGTTTTGAGATTTAATATTTGTATGAAACTTCTACATTGGGAAAAAAGTCTCTGTGTAAGACAAATCATCTTCCAGAATTCCAGCCTACCATAGTTTTCAACAAAATCATGTAACTCTTCCAACTGATTTTAATATTTTGGTTCAGTACCCATCGAATAATCTGCCCACTTCTGTTTCACATGAAGTTATTCCATTACCATAAGAATTCATATACAAAACTGTCAAAAATCCTGAATCTTAATTTTTTTTTTTTTTAACATAGCTAGGTAGTAATTGCTTTCCATGGAAGGGTTGTATTTCTGGATTGTCACAGCATTACTTTATCCAAACATATCGCCCATTGCTATATTCTCTAAAAGGGATAAAATGAAGTAGATTGAGATGAAGTAGACTAATTAATGGGTATGAACTGACTTTTCACCCTAACAGTTGTAGACAAGCTCAATCTAAGAACTTAAATCAAGGTCTGCTGTTCTATGCCCTAGTAGACATCAATTCACATCATATAATTTGGCAGAATTGGCCCAGAAATGAACTTGCCATGGATTTGACCCCTTCCAGTCATAGATGGGGCATAGGGAAAAGGAGTAAGAATATACATGCATAGATACAGACACACACACACACACACACACACACACATAGAGACACAAACAAACGCACACACACATCCCAGGGCATTACAGCTGTCTGAATTTTGTGAAAACAATCCAAAGTGCCACTTCAAAGGGTTTTCCTTGAATTCATTGGTTGCCAATGAAAACCATAGAAAATAGCATCATTGTTCATCACTCTTTATTGATTTAGAATAATTCCAGTTAAGACTCAAAAATAATCCATTAATTTACATCCTTGTTTAAACCGATTGAAACTTAGTCCTGTAAAACAAGTAGAATTTTAGGCATACAGGGATCACCCACATTTCCATGAGTTCCTCTGCAAGTCAGTAAAATAAAATAAAATAAAATAAAATAAAATAAAATAAAATAATAAATAAATAGACAAACATCAAAATTCCCATTGAGACATTTTCCTAAGCCAGACACCGTTCAAAGAAATACATTTCGCATTGTATTTATAAGCTGCAAATGCTTTGTAAAACAATGTGAATAGATATTTATAGGCATATGAGTGTGTATTATTTACACTAGCATACGGGATTGCCTTTTCTGTGAGCCCCTCACTTTTTGTCCATAAAAATCATGGAGAGCAGTCCCAGTGGTCAGAGCAGCCATCAACCCAGGACAGACAGTCCCCCCGAGAATCCGCTTGCCAACTGAGTTCGGCAGGGTTTGGGGCAGCGGGTCAGCCAAGCCAGCGTGGGCGCCAAGCTGGTTTGAATCAGAAAGCTGTGAATGAAAGAGGAGGATGGATTTCAGAGAAGCCTTCTGTCACTGTGGCCATGCTGGCATGATGAAGCACTATTCCGGGCCTTGGAGAATAAGATTGCTGTTAGTGAATATTTGTACATTTGGCAGTAAGAATATTATTTTACTGTTAATGCAATATTCTCAATGCCTGGTGACTGAAATGTACAGCACAATCTCTTCTTAAAGGTCACATATCCAAAAAAGAAAGAGAGAAGAAAAAAGGTGGGTAGGGGGAAAGTAATACAATTTTCTAAAAATGAAACATTCTTTTGTTAAAAAAAGAAGAAGAAGTAGAAAAGAAAAACAAAACTATGTGAAATTCATGCCAAGTCTGGTGGAGTTTTAGCAAAAACATTTACTTGTCCATAGCCAAATGCAGATCTGAAGTTCTAGATCTTTAAGTTCTAAATGCAGAATTTGCTCGAATAGATGTTAGAGGCTCTCTAACAGAAACAACTACATCTCAAGAGAACAGGTCTCTGATTAGGATACATTACAGTGGCTTCTAGGCTGATTTTGCTCTGTTAAACCCTGCCTACTCTCTCTATTTCTGTTTGTAGGCCATTTGCAAATACGCTCCTTGCAGCTACAAATAAGTGGCTACCGTGATATAGCCTTATCTCATTAATTAAAGTATCATTATTTTATGCAGAGAACAGTGGCTAACCTTCTTTAGCAATAACTTTGGGGATTTTCCTTACATTTCTGGTTGATGGCTGAATGATTTAGAAAGGGAGAAATAGGAATTACTAAGTGATTTTCTAAGCAAACTACGCATTCTGTTTGTGATCAGTAATGGGGCCAAAATAGTCTTAGTTTATTTTTGTTTTCTATTTCTATTTTCTATGATCTCTCTCAGCAACCCCCATCCCATCATTATTTTCTCCCCCCAAGCTTTAGTGGGATTTAAGCCATCTTTGTATTATTATTATTGACAGTGAAAGGGAGAAATCATAAAGATTGTAAAGAATTATAAAGATCAATCATACAGATTCTCTCCCCCCCCCAACACATTGCTGATAAGACTTTCTGCACCAAAGTATATGATAAGTTCATTCTGATGAGAAAATTAGAAAGTTGGACGTATTTATACCAATCATGGGGAATGTGCATATAGTTAAATAGGTCATTTCCAATTTTAACAATTCCACCCCCGATTTCATTCAGCATCTTTGACACAGAAACCCAGTTTAACTCCTCCTGGGACAGTTGAAACCCTGGAGCAAGCAATTCCCTGTGTAGGGCCACTCATCCCTGGGATTTCTCCTTTACTTAAGGACAGCTTCTCCAATGTGTGCACTGCTCCCCACAGACGTGCTGGTGGGACACCAGGGAAGGGAAAATTATTTAAAACATAAAGGCAAATTCACAAAATGTATTAACTGCTGTGGATGAAGGAGACTAAAAAGACACTAGTTGTCTTAAAAAGAAAAAAGTGACACAAGGACCCTGAACTTGATCTCGTATGTGTTCATTCATCTCAAAGAGCATCTAGCATACTGCCCATATTTCTATTCTCTTTATAAATTTTATATTGAGTGGAGAAGCTCCAGGATTTCTTTGTAAAATAATCACTTGGCAATTGGTTAAGGATACCGATGACTACATTTCTTCTCACTGGAGAAAATAAATTTCTTAGCTGTTAGTTTCTGCTTACAGAGGCAGAGATCATACTCAATGCCTGTTTCCCTCTGTTTACCAAAGGCCAGAGACTCCAAAACTCTCTTTCCAAATGTCCCCAAGTTGCAATCTGAAATTACCTTGAACTGCCTGCATAATTTGATAGGACTACAAACCCAGGGAATAATGTATGTAGTAAGAGCCTTGTGAGAAATAACAATAGTTACTGATACAAAGGCGGATGGAAGAATAAATTGGGTCATTGACCTTGAACCTCTAAAGGCCTGAGGTTAGATCTGGATTAAATCACGAGTGAAATGATCACAGAGGTTTTGCTTCAAAAATTAGCACTCAGGTTGATTCACTTTGACAGGAAAAGGCGAAGATGCCAGAGACTAAATTAAATAGAATTAGATTGTTATGCCTAAGTGGGGCATCTGTTGAGGATAAAGCTTTATTCTCATCCATCTTAACCTAATGAATACCCAAGTTGGATTTCTTTTTTTTTTTTTTAATAATACCTGATTTAAAAATAGGTTTGAGATGGCATATAGAATATCAAGATAGCACAAGAGGCTAAAAATGCACAGTGGCTGCACTAATTTGACAAAAATAGTTTTTAAATTAATTACAGTTGAGTTCCAGTCCTTGAAACCGAGTAGACACATATGTGTTCCACTAAAGAATCCTTTTAAGTTTATATTTCAATCTCCTCCTTTATTAAACCTCTCCCAATATTCGAGAAAATAAATACATTAGTCTGACAACACTATGATTACATGAGAGCTGGTATCTCAAAAGAAAGATCTATTAAAAAAAAGTTAACCTATCTAATAATAGGTATCATTCATTTAATGAGTTATTTTTAAAGTTCCAGAAACTATGTAAACTATTTTATATGTATTATTTCAAGTGCTTCCCAAAGTTCAGCAGAAGAAAATTTCAAGCAGCACAAAGACAGAACAATAGGTATCTTAAAACAGGTCCCTGTGCCTTTTTCATGATCTCACCTCAAAAACTTATATTTTATCTATTCTTTGAATAAGTATCATTTTTATTTGAGTCAGAATTCAGAGGTTTATATTGTGAAAAAAAATCTCCGTTTTACTCCTGTGTGCCAGGCATTATGTTTCCATCCTGTGAATTTCTTGTGTGTATTTCACTCAGATTATATGCATATAACACACACATATATATGCAAATATATGATGCACATTGTTTTATTTTTAGCAATATATATTTTAAATAGTTTGACATCAGGAACAGTTTTCTTATGCTTTTATTTAACCACATAATATTAAAAAAAAATAACCACATAATATTCCACCCTGTTTTCTTTCAGTCAAAAAGAAAGACTAGACCCCAGCTACATATTCTTAAGAAAATTAAGGTGGAGCCCTGCCACACTATTAGGAGGGGTCAAGAAATGTAAAAAATGTAAAACGAGGGGATATGTTATGGGGCAGATATTGAAGAGACCTATGCCAAGTGTGCCCAGTGATCTGGCAAGAAATTCTCAGTCTCACTGCAAAGTTCAAATCTGTTCAGATCCTGGGTGCTGTTCAGTGCCTGCTTATAGCAGTTGTCCACTCTGGCTTCACTATCAGTGAGAATGGTTCTCCATCCTAGACCTGGCTGGAGTTTACAGGAAAGTGCCCATGATTCCAGAACTCTCTCACTCATTTGATATACATTTTGTCCACTTGATCCAGAGAGATCAGGTTAGAAGCCTACTTGTGGACACACCAATTACACCTACCTTCTCCAAATCAGATTACCTGCTGTTTTCCAGCCCAGTCTTGCCTTTGGCTTCATATTTCACTGCACTTATTTTCAAGATAAGAACTTTTTAACCTGTGTGGGTCTTACCATTGGGCATCAGCACTCCACAAAAGTGTATTCTCTATACAAATTAATTGGGTATGCTCTGCTGACTTAATATCCCTGTCATAACTGTCTTCTTATATCTTTAATTCTGCCTGTGGAACTGGTTGAATGTGGATTGTATGGCATTGTTTATAGATGTGATGATTCCTAATCCAGTGTCATTGAATCTCCATCCCCATATCCTTCACATTGCTGGGTCAGGAAAGTCTCCCATAGTTACTGATGCATAGTAGGTACTCAATTAACTGTGGTTCACATTTTTACTTTTTTCAACATTTCCTCTTTGTGCTAAGATATTTCCCTTTTTCTTTTTTGCTCTTTCATTATATAAATGATTTATCCAGAAAAAGCCCCAAGGCATTAGTAAAGTCCCCAGTAAGTTAGCATTCAGTATGTAGTAAGCTCAGATATGGACCTAACTAGCAACAGGATAAAGAATCAAGAACCCCAAATTCAGGGAGCACTACATTTTCAATGGTAGTTATGGACCTCATTTATTACCTCACTGCTGCTCAAGGGGTCCCCAAACTTGGCACATTTTGGTTTGTAATGCACAATAACACTGAAACTCGTAAGTATCAGCAAGGGAACATCTGCTTGCTTAGTCCATCTCCCATAAATTAGAATTTTAAAACTATTATGGGAACTCCAATTATAAATAAAGATCTAGGAAAATCAGGGGATAGGAAGCTAATTCCCTAGGTCATGTTGGTAGATTCGGATTTCACTGGTATCCAAAACACACAAAAGTCACACTCCCCCAGTTTTTACTTTGAAAAACATTCAAGCCTATGGAAGTGGTGAATAATGCAATGAACACCCACATACCCCTACAGCTGGATTCACCAATTATTAACAGTTGGCTGAAGCATTTGAAAGTAAGCTATGGAAATCAAGATCTCAACATCTAAACACTGCATTGGGTATCTCCCAGCATGAGGGCATTCTACATCATTGTGGAAGTGCTTATCCTACCAAAGAAAGTTAAAATTGGTTGGAACTGCATTTGAACTTTATTTTTAAACCACATTCCTAAATGTGCTTGACCTGGGGGGTTTCACTCTTGGAGAATTCTGCTCTATAAATTCTGATGATAGTTGCTCAGAATCCCACTCCTTAATGGAAATAGAAGGGCATGAAGCTCAGAGAAAAGGACAGTCTTTCAAGGTACACAGCTTGGATTTGAATCTAAACTCTGCCATTTGCTATCCATGAACTTGACCTCACTTAACCACAACTAATCCCCCTTTCCATGCTATGAAAGTGGATAAGAATACCTAAGCCATCGGGCTGTTATGAGGTTAAATGAGATAAGGTATGAAAAGGTTGAACCATAATTGATCCTCAGTAAATATTGCATTTCCTTCTATGAGGTTCATACCAAAAAAAAAAAAAAATCACCTTGGAATTTTCATAGAAGAGGTATCTCCAAAAAACAAAAACAAAGACAAAAACCAAAAGCAAAAATAAAATAAAACAATCAAGGCAGTAATAATAAAATTGAATTATCCCTTAGGTTCCAAATGCAGCACAACAAAGAATCAGAAAGAGAGTGGACTGCTCCATGGGCTTTGCTCAGTTTATCAGAGCTATACTCACAAGAATCATGCCTGATCTCAGTTGGAGAATGAAAAAGTCAGGATTTTAGAAGTAAATATATGGGTTATTGCTTATTTGACTTAAGCAATTTGTTTAAATATAATAAAACATTAATAATGCGAATAGTGGGGAAAAACCTGAATTTTGCCTATTTGTTTCAATCCAAGTCTCACGCGCCAGTAGCATTGGTCCCAGACTAAGTGAGGGGCTTTATTGGTGGATGCAACTGTGTCTCTGAAAATCCTAGCTTGTCCAGAAGTGTTAGGTTCATATTCTGAGGGGAGGACAAAAAGGGAAGAGGATCAGCTAAGAGATTCACAGTTTCCAGTACATCTGAGAGGCCAGACACAATCTCTGCACTTCATACACATTTTAGATTAATCCTAACGAGGCATCTGGTGCACAAAGTTATCATACCACTTAGCAGATTAGCAAAATGAAGCTCAGAGAACTAAGTATGCTTTTAAACATGGCTTAACAAGACAATGTCTAGAACTCATCTTTAAACTTTTGGAGGAGACCAGGTTATCGATTTATGTTCTATTTAAGCAATTCATTAGAGAACTTATGTGATACCATTTTTCTTAGCATAAGAAGAAACTGAGGCTAGCAGCAATTTCTGGTAGTGTTTCAGTTAAGTCCTCAATTAAGAATTTTTAGAAGTTCCAATTCTATATTTCCCTGTGAAAGTTGTCTGACCTTGGGAAATCTCCTCTTCCTCTATAACTGTGGCCCTGTTCTTTTAGATAAAAAATGTATCCTGATCAAGGAACTGAAGTGATAATACGCTTTTAAGTAGATAATAGATGATAGAGGCATTTTTTTTTTTCTGCCTTCAGGACCACCAGAAAATTAAATATTTTTGAAAGCCAAAAAAGTACAGCTATGACTTTCAATTATTTTCCATCTCCATGCTGCCTCCAAACTTCCTGATTCCAGCTGGGATTGTGATCAAAAATGCAAAAACATATGTAGAGAAGTTATTCTTGTGGAACATCTGACCGGAAGCAGGAAATGCACGATATCTCATGGGACTGCCTATTATCAAAATATGCCCAGACCAGCACTGCAAAGACAAGAGGATTTGTATGTTACCCAGATAAAGAGAACTGTAGAGGATTCTGGTACAGACACATCACTGTGAAATGCTAGTGGGCAGAAATGCCCCCCACCATCCGTTCCAGCTCTGGCCTACTGGTGTATTCACTGTGTGACCTTGCAAAGTCTCACTTAACCTCTGCCAGTCTCATTTAAATACATCTACAAAACAAATCTTAATAATCATAATGTGAAAGCTCATATCTTTTAGAATGCTTTCTATATGGGAAAACTATAGTTATCACCCAATGATACATAAAAGATATGTACTCAGAGTAGTAACTGCAAAAGATGGCCACATTAGTTATGACTCCATCCCTAAGCATAAAAGAAAACCAACTTCACTCTTTTATTTTAAAGTTAAACATTTTATTTTTCCTGTAAGTCTCCAAAATATGTATTTATTTCCAATAAAATTAAATTTCATGAAAACATGTATTCATTTTAGTCATAGGTGATATTCTTCTTCTTTCTTTCTTTCTTTCTTCTCTCTTTTTTTTTTTTATTTTTTTTTTTAATTAGAATAAAGAGAAGAGAAACACTCTTCAAGAATTCGAGCCAGGTATTCTAAATCCATCCATCATAAAATCATTGGCACACAGCAGGCAACTGGAAAAAGGATACCTTTTAACCTCAACTGGCATAAATGTGTATATTTATTTTTAAGAAGTGGAATATAAACAGACATGCTGAGAGCCAAGTGTTTTATGAATAAAAAAAGATTCCACACACACACACACACACACACACACACACACACACATATAAAACTTTCCCCAATGGGCCACCGAGGATTTATGTGGATGTGAACTCTATTTACTGTTAGTATTAAGGAAATAGTGGCTTTTTAACAAGTTACTCATGCCTGGAAAAAATCCCAGCTTTGCAACTTATCCAAGATCTTTTGCCAACTGTCCGTGGGAATCACAGGGATGGGAAAAGTTCAAATTTGTTTTAAAAGGACTTGCTTAATGGAAAATTAAAAAAAAAAAAAAAAAAAAGGTAGAAGAAAACCAGCAACCCACTGTGCTAATCTTTTGGTTAAATAAGAGAATCAAGCATGACTTGGTTGCTTTGTTTTTCTTTAGTATTATTTTAAGAAAAGAGAAAAAAAATTAAAATTTTCCATTTTTATGTTACCCATAAAGTCACATTTAGGGCTTTTATTGAATAAGCCAAGGGCATGATGACTTACTGGCTTTGGGAGCCTAAAATTGTATCAAAAGGGGCAGGAGGGCCATCGGTCAGTGCCATTAAATGAGAGATTTGGCTCCTTATCCTCTGTCATTCTCTTAAAGCTCTTTTATTTTCTATTCCACTCCAACAGCAAAGTCTGGTTACATTGTTGCTGTCAATTTCAAAACTGCAAAAGGGACTAAAAAAGCCAACCTTAAAAGCCATGGAATGCACAGTTAAAAATGGCAACAATTCTATTTTTTCTAGCACCTAAGGGGTGCCAAGCCCTGTTTCAATTGCTCTTATATCTTCAGAACCTTATCAAATAGGCAACTTTCTTTTTTTGTATTCTTCTTTTGCAGATGTGGAAACTGAGTCTCAGGGAGATTAAATAGTTTTCCTGAATCATACAGATTCTAAGGGGCAAAGTTGGGATGGGAACTCAGAAAGCTGGGGTTCTTTTTTTTTTTTTTTAAGATTTTATTTATTTATTTGAGAGAGAGAGAGTGAGAGCACAAGCAGGGGAGAAGGGCAGAGGGAGAGGGAGAAGCACACTCCCCACTGAGCAGGGAGCCCAATGTGGGGCTCAATTCTAAGACCCAGGATTCTGACCTGAGCTGAAGACAGATACTCAACCAACTGAGCCAATCAGATGCCCTAACACTGGGGTTCTTGCTTCTTATTTCTTAAGCTGTGCTGCCTCAGAGAAACTACATTTCATGAATTCTTTTGCCAAGAGATTTTTTTCTAGAATGTGTCACAAATTAATGTGGCTCTCTTCTGATAGGACAGAACCTGCTTCCATACAACAGGGAATGAGAAAATGAAAGCTTTGCTTTTCCATTTGTGATAAAACAGTTGTGAAAGTCAACTTGTAGTCACCCACCCAAGATATATGACAATTCTCATTTTATTCTTTAAAACGACACTGGGCAGGAGCATCAGAGGTAACCAGGCTAGTATCTAGAGACAGTTCTTATCTAAGAAACAAACAAAAGACCAACCCTTGTTTCCACTCAAAATAAACCTAGTTTACTGTCTAGAAAAGTAAGGTGGTAAAAGAAAAACTCTAAGTATTTTATAATTCAACCAAATTATTAATAATTCTTAAGGAAACTGGTTCTTCTGGGTAGACATTTGATTAAAAAGAGTGTTTTACTATCTTAATATTTATGTCTTTAAGTAGGACTAGTTGAGCATGTTCTACAGATTCTGCCCATTATTTATTTTTAATATTCACACTCTTACAGAAAAATAGTACTTCAGGTTCCTCCCCCCCCCCCGCATTTATATTCCTTGATTTTTTCAGAATTTAATATCAAGGTGATTGCTTTTACTTGGCACGATTGGGAAACACTGCCAGGCCAGATCTAAATATTTTCACATACAACAACAACAACAAAATTGTTCTCTGCTAAGCTCTGTTGATTTATTGAGCCTCAAAAAATGGATTTCAGATGCGATTTTGCCAAGTTGTAAACCAAGAAGTCTTAATTTAAATTTTTCCTGACAGGAGTGCTAATTCTTCATCTGAGATAAAGTATTTTAGTATTTTCACACTCATAAAATAAGGTTTATAAATTGCATTCAAGCTGGTATTATTCGTTCTATGGCTTTTTTTAATACCTTGATATGCGACATAAACATACAATATTTTCACTGGGTTGAGTCCCATCGGTATGACTAGGACAAAGTTTATGTCACTGATTCTAGTTATAATATTTATAGTAAAAATACTAGTCAGCATTATTTTATATTAGAGTTGAGGATGTAACTTTAAGTTATCAAAGCAAGTGGAACTTTTTAATTGTTATCAAGGAACATCTCTGTAAGGACTATCCGATTTAGTGAAGTAACAATCATGTACTTACATTTTTAAAATGTGAAATTAACAATAATGTTTCCTATAGTCAAGAAAAATCTCATGTATGACACTTGAATGCTTTGCAGGCTGCTGTTAAAATACACATGATAAAGGTGTCATTTCCAATCAAATGAGAAAGATTGAATTATTTGCTAAATCCTTTTAAACTGAATGTCTGTCATGGGCAAAAAATAAAGTTAGATTTCTCCTTTGCATCATTTACCAAATTACATCCCAGATATATTAAAATTTAAATGAAGAGAAAAGAAAGCAAAGAAGAAATAAATGAATAATTATTTTCATTCCATTAACATGTAAAACCTCAATAAATGGTTTAGTTACAATTATCACATGGATAAGTCCTTTCTAAGCAGGACACCAAAGGAACAATGATTGATAGGGATCATTACATTAGGGAAAAAAATGTCTGTCAATCAAATAATCACTATAAGTACATATAAGGCAAATAAAAATCTGAGTATAATATTCAAAATATTTGACTGGTCAAAAAATAATATGTTTTACAAATGGAATGTTCTTACAATTCAGTAAGAAAATGACCAGCATCTTGACAGAAAATTGGTCTCTACACTTATGAGTAGAGATACAATTTTACAGTTTACAAAAAATGTGAATTAAGGTAATTTGTTACAGTTTTCACTTTTTGAAATTGGCATTAATTAGTTTAGTGAGTGATACATTTTGTGTGGTGGTAAAAAGTGATACAGGGCCTCTGGAGCACAATATCCTTGAATCTAGAAATGTCACTTTTATCCTATGGGGAAAAATTAGGGATATCCACTAAAACGTTGATTAAAGAGTAGCCATCCCAATAACACTTATAGTAACAAAATCCCGAAAATAGCCTAGATTTATAGAAATACTAGATGATTTGAAGAAAATATAGACTCATGTGGTAAAATATGCACACATAAAAAGTAAATGTAAAAAATGTCTACTCAGTAGCATGAAGAGTTATCCATTTTAAAACATTAAGGGAGAGATCTCGTTGCAAAACAATATGAATAATGTGGTTTCTCATTTGCGTGTTTATGTGTGTGTATGAGGAGATAATTCTCACGTGCATACAAACTGGCGAGAAACAAAATTGAATCCTTGCATTTTTTTCCTTCTCTTCCTTTCTTTTACTTTTTTGAATTTTTTATTTTCCCTCATATGATCACATATTGCCTTTACAATTTTGAAAGATTTTAATGTTTGCTATAATCTAGAGACAAGTACCTAAATACTGTGACAGGTCAATAGGCATTTACGTTTTTTATCATATCTATTGATCAATCTTCAGTAGACTCATGGGAACTTCACTGCATTCTACACACTGATATTTTTTATATTTTCAGTGAAATTCTTACAACAATTTTGTATCATATATGTAACAATTTAAGATACAAGCAAATGAATAGCAAGAGTCTACTCTTGTTTCTGAGCTCTGGGAAATTAGAGGCAATGATACTTTTAATGACGGAAGTGACATTTTTATGAAAACCCAGGGCAATCATTAAATTATCAACTACTTCTTTTGGGGGTTTTTCTTTAGAAGGTCACAATATTATTTTAACCAAGGTTAGCTTTTTTCCCCCTAGCTTTATATTGTTGGTGTGGAGAGTAATTTAAACTTTATGGTCCATTTGAAGCAAGATTATTTACATCTGTGTGGCAATGTCTGTGTGTGTGTGCACGGAATTTATACTCTACTGCTTTTACTTCTTAAATTCCTCCTACTTGCTTGAATATTTTTCCATTGTAAACTTGCTACTTTTCACTTCAGTTAGTTAGAAATTTGAAAATGTCTTTTAAATGTTTTCTAAGAAAGGACTAACAGAAGTCTTACATGTGTGCCTGTTCGGTATTGTGCCTTTTTCCTTAGTGTTTCAGTGTTTGAAACATACTGTTTTGTAGATGGGAAAGGAACACCGTGAGTACTATGATGTGAGGTTCTAAATAATTTACTTAAACATTAGTTTAGAAAAATCATACCAAAAATGTCATAATGGAAGATACACTGACAAAACAGTCCTTTGAAAAGGTATCTTTTTATTATTATTTTTATTTTTTTAAAGATTTTTATTTATTTATGTGACAGCACAAACAGGGAAGCAGCAGGCAGAGGGAGAAGTGGACTCCTTGATGAACAGGCAGGCTGACATGGGGCTCAATCCTCGGATCCTGAGATCATGACCTGAGCCAAAGGCAGATGCTTAACCAACTGAGTCACCCATGAGCCCCATGAAAAACTATATTTTTAATTAATAAGACAGCAGAATATTTATGACTCAAATTAGAGCTTCATATTTAATACAAATTAGAAGCCCTTCAGATTAATTTTAATCCCAGAACCTTGACATCTAGAGTTCAGCTGATCATACTATATAGCAAGGGGAAGTTTTCCCTAGGGGGTTAAAATTACACACTTAAACAGAGTCATATTCACAAACCTAACACCATTTAAAGATTCTCTAATACTATTCGAGAAAAGAAATGTCTCTGACAGCATGTTCACTGCACTCATCACATTGTGTCTGAATGTCTCCTGACAAAATTGTGTGTCATTTCCTATGAGCTGGTTTGTGTAACTAGGAAATATTTTTTAAAATGCTTTCTGTCCTTAGTGTCTGGGATTTATGTGAGAACTTTAGGTCTCTAGGGATTCACAGTATGATCTAAAAACCTTCCCACACTTCCATCCCACCACCTCATGGTTTCTACATCTCTACACATGATGACCTCCAGAGAGGAGGTGTGAACATTGATCATAGTAGGTCCTTATTTCTTTAATCGGCACAGTCTTAATTTTTCCAAAAGTTTCAAATGTCTTAATACTCTGCTCCTCCACGTTCTTCTGGCATCATGCCTCAGATTTCAAGTTTACCCACTAGTGAAATTTCCCTTACAAGTGCTCTTTACCTTTTCTAGTTCCTTAAAATAAAGAAATGGGGGAGGGAGGTTAACTATTCAAAAGGGAAGTTGAGGTAAATCCTAATACTCAAAGAAATTAGGAAACAAGAATCACAAAGAATAAAAGGCTTATCGCTCTCCTCCCACCAGAACTCTTAAAGAAAATAGAAATAATCAAAGTTTTAGTGATCCTCATCTGAGGTCATCTTGCTTTCCATTTGGAAGTAGAAGATGAAATGAAGTGGCCTGGACAGAAAAATGACCAAGAGCTGGAGCGCAGGGTGGGGGTCATGGTGAGAAACTCCCTCTGCAGAAATAACAAATGGTCCTGCCCTGCTGTTTGGTTTTTAGACAAAATTCATTCTGGAAGAAATCTCTTTTATTTTTCTAAGTGACACCTGATCCAGGTAAGAGAACACCTTAATCTAAACAAGCTTATGGAGGTGGCACTAATTACTGCCCTTTGTTTTTGTCATAAATGTAGACTTGTGGCCTTATGTGGCTTGTTTTTGACAATGGAATCAGGTGAAATTTTTGCAAAAAAAGGTGAAGAACAAAATTGAATGGAGTCTGTAAAGCAGTGAACATACATTGTTCCATTGCAGAGAAGCCATCTCTTCTAAGCTCTTGTACCACATGTGAGTGTATTTATATAAACACTCATGATTGCCATCCTGGGTTCTGAATCAGAATTTTTCTCTAAGCCTGACTCAAACCCCTCAACTGCATGGGTCATTGTTAATTTTTAAAAAGCCAAACAATTGCTCTTGCTCTTTCTCCCCGTTACCTAGAACCATACAGTCACATTTCCATAGGAGGAATTCATAAATGAAACCATATAACGTTCTGTTTTCTGGCATAAGATCTAACAGCCATTTCATTATTTGGGAGAGAGATATGTTCCCCAAAATAAACTCAGTGGGGTAGGGTGGGGTGGGGGGAGAGGGGAGAAGCTATCACTCTACAAATGCATTTGCAAGTCGTTGCGATTAAAGTTGATATAATGCCTCTATATATCTACTTGGCACCTGTTGAATTGTTGTACTTACCCATTAGCACTCCATTTAATACCAGAAGGCAGTTAATAAATTCTTCCTTCCTGTGCAGGAAATTGACTAAAAGACACAAAATTAGCTTTTAAATTTTAAAGAATTGAGATCTCTATGGCTGACTTTTTCCTTTATTTGGTTACCTTTAAGAAGGAGCTATGGACCTGGCTCTTTACACAGCTAGACCCGGCTAGATCCTCAGACTGCACTTTGCTCCTAAAAGACACAATATCTGTCTTTTCTCAGATCTTCCCTGCAGCAGTTCTCAGGAAAGATCCCAGGCTGGATGATTGTCTAGGCCTTAGGCCCCAGAGGCCGGAGAGGTCAGGCTTTTGTACTGGGATGTTGCCTGGACTTCTTTACATTCTTTGTCTGATAAAAGATAGTTTTGGCATTTTGCACCATCCATACTCCACCCCCAACTGTATGCACAAAGGCATACCATCTCAAAAGGGGATAAACCAAAGAGGGACATCTTTATGGCTTCCATGGAGATTTTATATAGCTATTTTGAATTTAAGAAACAAAAAGACAAATTGTCCAAGCAACATAATGTGAGGGTTTTGATTCTGTGCAACAAAATCCCAATGTGAGAAAACTATGTATATTGAAACATAAAAATAGAACCTCTGCATTGATAAAACTCAAAAAAGAAGAACTTATGAAACTTTTTAATAAGATGCACTTTATGCATCTTAACTAGACTATTGTGGTTTGCGACTATATCAATTATATCTCAATTAAAAAAAGAATCGATTTAATTTTAACTTGATGCTTCAAATGTTGAGTACAGAAAAAAAATGAAATAAAATATATCAAAACATTTTTTTAAATAAAAAAAAATAAGATCCACATAAGTCTCTTTGAATTGATACTACAGACACTAACAAAAGACGGCCAGTATCTTGAAGGACAATGTTAGGGTGGAAGTGAGCTTTCATTGCATGTTTGTTTGTTGTTGTATAACAGTTTAAGCATACATTTATTTATGATGCCTGTTTAGTTCACAAGAATTGAGAAATATTTATTACTCTTGTAGTATTCAAAAGAAGGTCTGAATTCTTTGTCTCTGCTATCACGTCCTTCCCAGAAACTTTGGTAAAGGATGCATCTGATTAGAAAATCCAACACAACAAATCATGGTGATGGTTGCTGTTTCTCCAGCATCAGAGAGAGGGGGGTCTCATCATCTTCTTCCACTCCTTCAGTGGTAGTGGAAATCCACAAATACACCCACGTCTACTTTAGAGCAAGAGGATTTATACCTCCTGAACAAGAATGTCCCATTATTATCAGTGACACCCATAAATTTGGGGAATGCCACAAAAAAGAAGGGCAAGTGTTGACTCTAAGCTCTCCTCAAGGCAGCCTTTGTCCATCTGTTGAGTATTTGTGTATTCAGCTTCTGAAAATTAAAAAAATGTATACATAAATACTACATGTTGGATGGAAATTTAAAAAATGATAACAAACCAAATTAAAGTAAAAACATGCATTTTCATTTTGAATCTATCCATTTCTACAGAATCATTGTTAAGTCTTTTAATGGAAAAACAACTCTCCCCAGAAATTAATGATTTCTACTTCTACCACCCTTAGGATATTTCCTTTGACATCATAGTTATGCATATGTAAGAAAATGAAATTTCTCCTTAGTAGAGAAAACAGATTTTTCAAATGTTAAGAGTAATCCATTACTGTCAATTGTCCCCAAATCCTTGACCTCATTGCATTAAATAGTTCCAGCATGGAGTCATATTTTTGTATCTTGTTCCTCTGGTTGGGTTTTCAATTTCATTTGTTCAAATTGCCTTTTTAATAATGGGAAGTGCTACTTTGCAAAGCTAGAACCACTTATCAAGCTTCCAATAAACACAGAATTCTAAGAATTTTTCAGAAGTTATAGAGAAATTTACCAAGGTGCCCATCCCCTTGGGCCACATGTCTCAGATAATTATTATCTGGGCAGGAAAGATACTGGTAGGGAAAAACCAAATCATTAAGAATGATTCTCTAAAGGATGGTGCAAAGCTTCTTCAACTGCCATAAATACTTTCCATTTGCCATTAACACTGAGCCCTCTGTAGACTTCATAGTTGATGCTTGAAAGTAAACTGAGTGTCCAGGACTGAACCATTGCCTTTAACTGGTACCAATTACAGCCAGGAAGTTATTGCATGCTATATACTGTGTCTTCTAAAGGAAATTCTGGTCTCAGTAACAGAGTGCCTTTTGGGCAAGAACCTAGATGTTTCTGCAGGCATGCTCTAACTGTTCATATGCATCTGTCATCTGGGTTTCCAATGTACCATGATACATCTGCCCTGGCCTGAGGAATATCAGCCATTCATCCATCCAACAAACATATTGAGTGCCTACTTTATTCCAGGTACTATGTTAAATAATGGGACTACAGTGCTTAATAAAATCCATATACTTATTCTACCAATAAATAATTAAAGAGTATTGGCTATATACCTTGTACTACGATAAGGAGATAAAAAGATCCCTCTGCCTTTGTGGATGTTGGCCTGGTTGAGAAAAAAAAATGTTCACCCTTAAAATTATTATACAACAATATAGTACAGTATTCTTCCCCCATTCTCCAAAATGTGTCTCCCTTTCCTTAAGTTAAAAAAAAATCTATTAAATGTCTATGAAATTAAACACTTCTAGGATGATCCAGGGAATGGATGTCTCCCAGACCTAGAGAGCTTTCTAGAACATTCTCTTTTCCAGGAATGTTGTGCTTCCCTGTGCAGCTGAGAGCAGAAAGCTTGCTCTTACTCCGGTTGGTTTGAGCTTCCTTTATGTTAAGCCTAACCTATAAATCAGCATCTCTATAATGAACGATTGCATTTTCATGTCCTTTTATTTTTTAAACATATAGATATATTTTAATCGCTATGAAAAAATCCAATATTAATGTCCTTTTTTTCTAAAGATTTATTTATTTATTTATTTATTTATTTATTTATTTATTTATTTATCATAGACATAGACAGAGAGAGAGAGAAAGAGAGGCAGAGACACAGGAGGAGGGAGAAGCAGGCTCCATGCCAGGAGCCTGAGGTGGGACTGGATCCCGGGACTCCAGGATCGCTCACTGGGCCAAAGGCAGGCGCCAAACCACTGAGCCACCCAGGGATCCCGCAATATTAATGTCCTTTTAAATGTGCTTCTAGAAAGCACAGTTTTGGTGGGTTGAACATGTGTTGGAGAAGTCACGGGCACTCAGATTAGCTTGGTTTCTAGCCCAAACAGTACAGGTTCTGCTCTGTCAGGTGAGTACTAATTTGCCTTTGAAACAGGCAAGATGTGTGTCTTTCTGAAATGTTTGATTTTGTCCGGGGATTTAACGGGTAGACTATTCCTGAGCTTGACCTGTTTTCACCATCTCCTCAGAAACATCTCTTACTTTCATTCATATATCTCACGTGAAAAAGTTCAATACCATGCAATTCTGTCTCATTTGGAAGTTGCCTTTTGGCTCACTTTGCAATGAAAAGCTGGAAGATTTGACTACCATGACTTCTTTTAGTCAAAATTGATAGCACAGGTTATTCTACTCTGTCATCGCTTTCCTGGATACCAGGGACAGGAGAAAGAGAATGTTCTTGTGGCCTCTGAGTACCCAGACAGGGAGCTCTCGCTTGTTTGTTTTTAACCACTGAGGTGCTGTCCACAGTCTGCTCTGAGACTGAAGTTAAATCTGAATCCAGAAAATGTTGGTTTCATCACTGGCATGTTGTTGAAATCATAAAACTACATAACCAGAGTGCAGAAAGCCAAATTTTATAAACACCCTAATGTATGGCACATGACTAAGTGATAAATCTTGACAAGTTTACCAAACAAAGTGAAAATCTTCATTTGTCTTAGGGAAAGAGAAGTGCTCCCATGTGTTTGGACATCTGCACAGTCAACATGTGGCAATTATTGCGTGAAAAATAAGATCACTGTGACTGCTGTTGCAAATTACAGCCTCATTGATTAGTATCTTATTTCCCACCTCCAACTCTCCACCTCATCACCAATAAGAAGACACACAATATCCAAGCCTTTGAAAAGATCTCCCCAAAACCGCTTTAAACTCTCAGTTTGCTCCCAGCAAGCTCCCCTACACCATCACACAGTCTTTGCTTTTTGTTTAAGGATATCTTGAGTTTTTTCTTACACACCATTAGTGTATGTTTACTTAAGCACTAAAATTAAATACACATAATGAAGCCATCTGTGGCAAACAGAATTAATAAGTGGAATACCATATTGCTGTGAAGATGTGTATTCAACAAACATGTAACACACACCGTTCTCTGCGGAACTTGGCATTTCTCATGTGTTACTGAGAATATTTGAATAGGTCCCAAGTTATTTTAGTGTCTGGGGATGCATTCTGAGGCTGGAAAACTCACCATTAGGTTCATCCCATAAAATGTTTCCAATTCCTTGTATGAGGCTTTTCATCATGAAACTGTAATGCAATATGCACACATTATGAAGTTTTTAGAAACTGATTGAATGAGGATTATAAAATGCCAATAGTTACTTACTCCAAAGATGATTTTTCTTAGATTTCCATTCTGTTTTCCCTCCACATTAACCAGACCTGATTTAGGTTTGATTATTTTTCAAGAAATATATGAGGGACATTCCCCCATGATGTCAGACTGCCCCACTACATCTATCAGAGTTTCTTGGAAAAGCAAAGAAATAAAGTATGCAGCAATCATCCATGAGCTGCACCTGGCTTCTATATAAATATACGAAGGATTGATTATTTATGCCATTTCTGTCAAGCCCGTGTTTGTCTTTATTTCACAAGCAAATTTCATATTATGCAGGAGGTACTACAAAGCCTGCCTAAGGTAGAAAAATGGAATTTAGCCTTTGAACTTGCTGCAGAAGAGAGGTAAACTGAAGTTCAGATTCATTTCCTTCATGCCACCTTTAGATAAAAGAGGGCATAAGCTGATATGTGTGCAGCATGGCTCCTTGTCTTAGAATACAAAAGCGGCCCTACAGAAGGGGGGCGTACCATATGGACTGGCTCTGGATAAACAAATTCGAGTGTAACCAGAGCTGACTTTCTTCCTGCTTGCACACTATGGCTGTCCTAGCATGGTGGCTCCACCAGAGGGTTTGTTTGGGAATCACTAGGACTATTTGTCATTTTCACGCAAATTTCATCACCAAGCCATCCTTTGCTACAGCAATGGATTCTGTAAATACCACACAATGGGGAAATCCTGCACCAACCACTAGCCAGTTTGTCCAGAATCTGGCATACTCATTTTTCAGATCTCATAAGCATGTAGCCTGAGTTTCAGCATTTCCTTGGAACAAGGTTTCAGGCTACATTTTTTATGGCTATCCTCCTTTAGACACATGGCTGAAAATTCTGCCCTCTGGCTCCCTTGGTTTTTCCACCCCACAGAAGAATTCCCATGGACACAACAGGTTACACCAATCGAAAGGGAAGACTGCTCTGGAAACCATCCTCATTGCCTCCCACTGTTGAAGTTTTTGCCCAGTTGGGCTAGTCCTGTTCTCATCTCCCAGTTTCTGGTTATTGATGTGTACCTTATTATAGGGAACATTTTAAGTGAATTTTTTCTGACAGTGTTGGCTTACGTGAAGAATTTAATATCTTTATTCTTGTAACATCTTATTAAAAATGGAAAGTGATCACCTGGGTGGTTCAGTAGGTTGCATCTGAATCTTGATTTCAGCTCAGGTCATGATCTCAGAGCCCTGAGATTGAACCCTTCCCTACTCCCCTCCTCCTCACTTCCAACTACCCCCTCCCACCTCCTCCCCATCCCTCTTCCAGTTCTGTGCTGGACATGGAACCTACTTAGGAGTCTCTCTTTCCCTCTTCTACCGGCCTTCTCCCCTCTCTAAAAATAAATAAATAAATAAATAAATAAATAAATAAATAAATAAATAAACAAACATAAAGAGCAGGAAGAGAAAGTAAAAAGCAGACACTTGATGAATACTCAGCACGTGCTACAGTAAGCTACAGTACAGACACCCAAATTTAATCCCTTAGAACTCCTTCAAGGACAATGTTAATTAACAGATGTTGACAAAGAAGCTCTCAGAGACAGCCAGTGGCAGACTCTGAACTTGAATCTTTGTGCACAATTCAAAGCTCTTTTCTTTCCTTCAAACGGCTTCTAATTGTTTCCAGTGATTTTTTTTTAATAGTCATGCCTATAGCTCCTCATTGGAGAGTCTCCCCAGCACAGTTGAAGGCTAATTATGTAGAAAATCTGCTGCACTATGACAGAATGGTCTAATGCCAGAAATGATGTTGGCAATCAGCACACTGGGTGAAAGATCAGACTAGCTGGCAAAGAACTATATAAATTGATCCATAATTGTCCTCCATGGCTTGCTTCTGGTTACATGATCTAAATGTAATAAAATGTATATAGGGCCAAACTCAGTGCTTGGCATCCAGAAAATACTTCTCTGTAGTTAGAATCCCTGAGGTAGCCAATAAGGGTACAAGACACCTAGTTAAATTTGAATTTCAGGTAAGCAAATGAAAAACTTTTTAATATAAGTATGTCCCCTGCAATATTTGAGATATACATCTACTAAAATCCTGTTTTTCTTTAATCCAAAATTCAAATTTAATTGGGTATCCTCTATTTTGCTAGGTGAGATGAGTACTAAAGGCATTAGGCCCAATATGGTAATCATACTCTCTAGAGAAAGGCAGTTTACTATTTTAACGGATTAATTATACCTACTTCATAGGCATCCAAGAAGGTTGTCGGTGATTGTGTGTGTAAAGTACTTATGTATGAGAGGGGGTTAGCACAGAAAACTAAAATGTTTATTTCTCATTTGTTTAATGAGTTTAAGGTCCTTAGATCCCCTAAAATGGTACTTATTTTGAGATCCATGGAGAAGGAAAAGGAGAGCTGGCGGCCAAAGTTGTCTATGGTATATACTGTATATTCCTTAGAACCTATGTAACAGCTAAAGACTACAGATTTTAACAACAACAACAACAAAAAACCACACACATTTTGTAGGGAGCATTTTAAACAAGCAAATGTATTAAAACCTCCAACCCTCTCAACAACACTATAAAGTTACTTTACCTTCAGTCTGACAAACTAAGAGGCTAAGACAGAGAAGGGCAAAGTGATGGCTCTAGAAGTCCTTCACTATACAGGGCAGACTGGGCCCTGGCTCTAGGCTCTGGGGACTTCCTCTCCACTTGACTGCATGGGGTTCCATGGTGCTCTGGCATTTGCTGCTTTCCTTCGCATCTAAGTAAGACTTACAAAAGGTGGGTGGAAAGGTTATAATTTTAGAACTGCCCATGGATGAAAAACATTAAGTCTGCACTGTCAAAGGCTTTTGAGTGATTGGCAGGAGATCTATTTTCTGATGCTACTAGTTGTACCACAAAAAGCTGCTATGACCTGTCAGACCAGGTGTCTTAAGAACTCCTTGTATGCCCCTGGAACATGCATGCTCAAGTTGCTTCTTCCTGCTGCTGGAAATATTATGACATGGCAGCACTGGAGCATTACCAGGTGGGCTTTGGCTCAATAACCAGAGCCATTCAAGAGGCTACACTGTGAAGGAGCAGTGGTAATTCACTGTGCCAACGATCAGCTGATTAACTAAGCATTAGGGGTCTGAAGGGCCTCCTTTGAACCCAATTGAATTTCAATTAGGCCTCTTCTTTACTACTATTAGAAAATAATGTTTATTTGAAAGCACAATTAAACTACCCAAACTGTAAGAATATCAAATCAATTTCCAAAATACCCACAATACACAGAGAATAGTTGATGCAGTTCTGAGGCACTAAACTATGAAGAACATTCTAGATTCACTTTCTAGGTGAAGCTCTGGTTATACTTCAAGGTAAGAGAGTGATTATCTGTGCTTTTCCTGTCATAAGACTAAACGTAAATGAGGACAAAATAGGACTAAGGAGTATGGGGAGGAACTTTGTCAGGAGCCTTTAACATAATAGTCTTTTAATGGAAAGATTCCAAGACTTTGACCTGGAAAATGTGGATTTGGGAAACAAATTTGTGTGAGCTACCAGGTAGGAATGTCTTGAGTCACTTAACACATATGTAGCACCCATGGGGGAATTCTTACAAACAGTGTATCCATCTCTCCTCAAACTCTAAAATGTCATCTGCTCCTGGACCATGCCAAATCAAGGGAGGCTTGCTAATAAAATTGCCCCATCTTTCTCTCCTCCCCAAGAGAATGTCTGTCAACCATCAGCCCATATTAGGGATCTTAGAGGAAATAGCGCAACATTGCTTTTGCTCAATCTTTTGGGAGGTTGCCTTGAACATTACTCACTGCAATGTTCAGTGTCCCATTTACAAGATTTCCAAGAAGAAATGCTTGTCTGAAATTAGTAGTTGTGAGTCTTCAAAGCAACTGGCGGTTATTTGTTTCATGGATACTATTAAATATATATACAGAAATATTTCTCTTTTCACCTTGACTACTAGAAAGCTGAAAGCTAGCTCTTGCTCAAAATATAAATAAGGACATCATGGCCAATTTTGTTATTAGTATCACTTTGTCACTCTGTATTTTTTTCACTTTAATTTTAATTCATTTGCCCTATTATATTGTTTTAATTACCCATTAATCCAGTCAAAATACTATGTAGGCAAAGACGGAAGGAAGGAAGGAAGGAAGGAAGGAAGGAAGGAAGGAAGGAAGGAAGGAAGGAAGGAAGGAAGGAAGAAAAAAGGGAGGGAGAAAGAACAAGCAATGGTAATGTCAGATGATAAGGTGTGTGAGTGTATGGTATAAATTTTAGATTGTTATATAAATATGATTTTTTACAGTAGTAGTAGTGCTATCTAATATTATTATTATTATTATTTATATCAGCATTATTATTCCTTTCTTTATTTAGAAGGTGATAAATGGTAGAGGGGGACAGAAGAGAGCAGTCGTTAAGCCAGACCTCAGGCAAGCTGCAATAGCCAGATGATCTCATTCGATTCTCAAGAAAGACCTGGCCTACTCTCAGGTGTTAAAATTCTGGCTGTATAACTGAGGAAGGAGGGCCAGGGAGAAACCCATTCAGGTCCCACAGCTGATGCCCCAGCATCTGGGGCTGATGTTGCCTCCAGATCTGTCTGCCTCCACATGCATGTTCCTTCCAGCATCCTATGGCAAAGACACCCAACTCCAGGTCTGTTTGTTTTTCATACCTCATTCATTGAAGAAAAAAATTCAAGAGGGTGGCCTCTGTTACTTATTTCACACTTTAAACTCTGGAAATGATGGTCTTCCTTCCAGGAGATTCCCTGATTCACTCAGGCCCCTTCTGTGTTCTTCTGCTACCACTGCTGCATCACACTTGGCTCTTACCCTACCTCCACCAGCTGGGAGTGTCCTAAGGACAGTGACCATGGCTGCCTTCTCCAGCACTGTGTCTGTGGCACCAGCAGAGTCTCTGGCTGATGACCAGAGATATTAACCAAGTGTTAACTAAGTAAATGGATGGTGAATGGAGAAACTGAGGCCTTCCAGGGATGTGCATCTCACAATCTCCTCTCCCCACTGTCTTCTCTTCTACTACAGATGACTAGACCTTCCCACTGACTGAGCATTGTATCCTCAGCCTCCCTAAATGACTTCTTACCTTTTGGCCAGCATTTCAATCCCTTGCCCCTTACACTGGGTCCCTACTGGAACTTCCTACTTTCCTGGTTGACTTGTGTCCAGTGATCCTTTACCCCGGCCAATGATCATCCAAGCTACCCAGAGAACTGCTGGAATCCTGGCCTCATCTCAGATTGCTAAATTGGAATTTCCAGGATTGGGCCAAAGCAGGTATTACTATGCCAAAGCAAAAGCAAAACAAACAAAATCACACACAATCTCCCTTCCTCCCCCAAAATACCTCCTTAGGGACATAGACTCTTACTCTATAGCAATAACCCACTCCAGTTAAATGTATTGATGTTACCCTTCGAATAATAGCTCTTCTATTCCTCTCTGCCACATTGGAAACTTAAAGACACCATTTTTTCCTCCATTGGATTCTTACTTCTGGTGCCCTCCTATTCTTCTGAATGTCCAAAGACAAAGGTATATAAATAAATAGAATGCTCTCCCAACTATAAATCTGGGAGAATGGGAAGATAGTAGAAAGGAAGAAGGGGCAAAGCAGAAGTGCTCACTGTGGATAATCCATTTGCTCCCTCCATTTCCCCAGATTCTCTTCATGCTAAGGAGCTGCTAAATTCTGGCCAATAGTTTGTGAGAAAACATGACCAGTGTAGCTTCTAATTCAAGGTTTCTAAGTGAGGATGTGAATTATTCATGTTTTTTTTCTCCTGTCACAGAGACCCAAAAAGATGTGAATCCCAGAAACTATATGGTCCAGATGGAAAGAGCATGAGTCAAGGACTTTAAGGAAGCAAGAAATCATCTTTTGTGTGACAAGCCACCAAAATTTGGGATTTCTTACCAGAAAGTGGTCTTTCTTATCTGGATCACTATTAGAATTGGTATCCAAAGTGAGGATTTATCATGACAAGAGTGAAGAATACATACCATTGGCTTAGCAGTGGGGCTGTTGAAGGAGAAAACAAGTGCAATAGACTGGAGATACAGAGATGCTCACCATACAAAGATAAACTACATGAGTCAACTGCCACCTGAGTTCATTTGGAAGATAGACTCTCCCTACTGAATGATGAGAAGCAGCCTGAAAATGGAATATATGGTTGCTGTTAATTGAGTTTGATAAGATGTTAAAAGAATGAGGTGAGCTCAAGGAAGAAAGTTGTCACTTTGCAGGCAGAAATGAAAAGAAACAGGTTGATTGCAGATATTCTGGGCCTTGTGAGACTGGACAATAGGAGGGCTTCTAGAAATAGGGTTAACAATTGAGGGATGAATGCCAAGTATACCATTCAGTTGATTAAAAACTGCCAAGTCAAAAATCAAATAAAGGGTATGAGAGGTGCCTTGGTGGCTCTGTTGGGTGAGTGCCCAACTCTTGGTTTTGGCTCAGGTCATGATTTTGGGATCATGGGATCAAACTTGGTGTGGAGTCTGTTTGAAATTCCCTCTCTCTCCCTCTCATTCTGTCCCTTCCCCACTCACTCTGAGTCTCTCTCTCTCTCTCTCTCTCTCAAATAAATAAATAAAACTTAAAAATAAAAAGGGTATGAAATCTTTATGGAACCCTCTCAGGTCATTGAAGTACCCCAGGGAGAAGACTGCATTATAGCTGGAGATTCTCCAGTGAAATTCAAAGTCACAATTTAGCCACCATATAGTTGAAAGGAAGACCTGAGAAAGGCAGATGAGGGAGCAAGAAGTAAAGACTTGAGAACATTTGTGAGGAAACTTATGGTATGGTTTGGACACATAAAACTTTCAGAGAGCAGTGAAGACTCCCCAGATGCCTTGGTAGGCTTGGAACTCAGCAGTGGGGAAATAAGGTCAATGAAAACACAGTCCTGGGACACCTGAGTGGCTCAGTGGTTGAGCATCTGCCTTTAGCTCACCCAGGGCATGATCCCGGGGTCCTGGGATTGAGTCCCACATAGGGCTCCCTGAAGGGAGCCTGTTTATCCCTCTGCCTATGTCTCTGCCTCTCTCTGTATGTCTCTCATGAATAAACAAATAAAATCTTAAAAAAAAAAAAAAGGAAAAAAAACACAGTCCTGACCTTCAGACTTGGGATATCCTAGGACATGGAAAGAGAATATTAATTGGTGCTATCTATTATGGGCTTTCTAAATGCCAGCATCTGTACTAAATGTACTTATCTTTGTGAGGTGAGCATCATTATTCTCATTCTCATTTTATGAATGGACAAAATGAAGGCTTAGGAAAGTTAATTGACTAAGGACCCCTTAACTATTAAGTAGCTACTCCTAAGTAGACCTAGGAGTCTAATCATTGTTGAAAAGAAACCTCCCCAGACACCTGGTAAAGGTGGCAAGACAAATTTTATTTGGACTGCTGCAAGAAGGGAGAGAGACTCTAGTAAACACTGGATTCAAGTTCAAGTTGGACAAAGGTGACTGAATTTTTTTTTTTTTTTTTTTTGTGACTGAATTTTTTAAAGAAGAACAGACAGAGGACTAAAAGGGATTATGGGGAGGTAATAAGAAGAGCATTAAAAAAAAAGAAGTTAGGTGGGCAGTGGGGAAATGGGAAATTACAGAAGGGGGGATAAATGGAGACTTCTTGAAAATGTGTTGGCAGAGTGAGTTGGGACAATGTACAGTCCATGGTTTCGCAGCCTAGGCTTCTTGAGCAAAGATTCAGCATGGGATTTAGGGCCACCCTTAAGGGCATGGCTCAGTGCAGGTGGAAGCCAGGCTGAAATATCATCAAGTTTCTAAATACAATGTTGGGGCAAGTCCTTTGTGCTACCTGGGAGTTAACAGTTCACACTGTAGCCTGGTTGACTCTAAAAACCTTGCATTTAATTCTGTTCGTATACTATGGACAAACCGATAATTGCCACACCGTTTGAAAACTGATCCAGTGCCACCTTAAAGTAATACTGGTTTGTCCAGTAAGCATGGAAGTAGAATTTTAAAAGTACCTAAGGAATGTCAAGTGGTTTATTTTTATTTTATTTTTTTTATTTTTTAAATTTTTATTTATTTATGATAGGCACACAGTGAGAGAGAGGGAGGCAGAGACACAGGCAGAGGGAGAAGCAGGCTCCATGCACCGGGAGCCCGACGTGGGATTTGATCCCGGGTCTTCAGGATCGCGCCCTGGGCCAAAGGCAGGCGCCAAACTGCTGCGCCACCCAGGGATCCCTCAAGTGGTTTAATATGAAGTAAGTTTGGGATGATAGGCAGAAGTCAGGCAAAGTGACTTGAAAGTCAAGCCAAGGCATTTGTGTTTTCTCCTGAAGGTCATAGGAGTCTGTCATTGGATACTAATTGTGGAAATTCAGTGATCAGATTTGCATTTTGAATAATCACTTTGTCATGGAGACTTCTTTGTATCATCCCACTCTTGGTGTAAATTAAAATATTGGCATCAGCATAGACTATATGATCTGGAATGAATCATTCAACCACTACACAATTTGTTTTCCTTTAGAAGGCAGTGATCATTCCTACTGTAAAGGACACTGTTGGGTCCCCCAGCTTCCACTGTACCTCTTCCCAATTGGCAGCAGTCATTAGTCCTGTGGGACTGACTCAAGATTCAGCCCCATTCAAGTCTGAATTACCCCAAGACAATCAGCCTAATCTTGTTTACCTTGCCACCCTGATGGGTTAAGGAATGAGATATGGATCCAGTTACAAGGAAGCCTAGGACATTACATGGGAATAGGGCAAAGATTCTCCTTTTTCTGGATGGTGCTGTGCCTGGATGGGAATTCTGAAACTCTGAAGTCATTTTTCATTAATGGAGCCTAGGGCCTGTTGACCAAGCCAATGGGCAGAGGAGATACAGTACAGAGATTCTTAGAGAAATGGAGGTGACTTGTGATGAAACCTCTCTTCCCCATACATCAGGACTTTCTAATAGCACAAGGCAATAAATCCCACTTACTGTTCAAAGTAGGTTGAACAAAAAAACATCAAGTTATGTTTACCCATAGAGTGATACAGGCATAAGAGGTTACATATTACAGTAGGTAGAAGAAGAGCTCAGTAGATACATTTGCCCTCAAATTGTATTAAGTCTCCATAGTATCCCCCAGAAGTAGATCTCTCTCCTTTCTTCCAATCCAAAATACCATTCTTTATCTCATCAAACCTGACCTGATATATATGCCACACTTTCTGTGTGGTTTTCTCTAAAATCCACAATTAGTTAATTCTTTCAGCTAACGTTATATCTCCACGTCGATCTAAAATTATCTTCTAAAGTGTAAGTGCCATGACCAGGGGCCATGAAGATCCCACTGCTTTCAGAATCTTTGATAACTATAGTGGTAAATGAAGCAGGAAGGATTCTGTTCAAGAGTACTTGAACACTCCTCAAATGACTTGCCCATAAATCCCACCTGTACTCTTCAGGCTGGACAGTAATCACTCCTTTGGCCCCATTCATTAGACCAATTAATCAGTTAAAAAAAAAAAAAAAGAAAAGAGAGATGGATCATTTTTGTTTCTTTGTATCAAATCCAGAGGTTGGCTCTCGTTTTACTCCTCAGGCCACCCATCAAGTGAGAAAGGAAGCTAGAGTCAAAACATTTCGAATCTCCTGATTCTAACCTCTATCCTGAGACCACCAGGCAAGGCTGTTTCTCCCTCCAAGAGCTATTTTAACCAGGAAGGCCAAGTCTCAAAAAGTTGCTGGTTCTGTTTTTTTATGAAGTTCCCAAAATTGTGGATACTTATCTGAATGCTATCTGAACTATTCATGTCTCTGGGGAGAGTGCAATTGAGCTGCAAATTTCCTGAAAACAAACTATCTTGTAAATGTTTCAGGCTGTCCTGCTTTTGGTCAGGGGAGAAATATTCTTTCTGTATCCTTCTGGCTTGATTTCCACACCTCTGCTGATGATGTTGGTTAAAACAATAGGACTAAGTCCCTGGTAAAAAATGACTTGGGTCATCTCAACACACCCCAAAAAGTTTGATGCCGGGTCCCACCAAGATCTGGATGTTTTCCCATCATCTGAAAACAGGAGTTGTGGGTCCTCTGGGCATCCATCCAGGTGGCCTCATTAGTGGAAAATTAAATAAAATCATTCTCTTACATTTCCCCATAGAAAGTAATGATATTTTAATAACGCTATGCCATTACTTTCTCAGAACAACAACCAAAGAATAGGAAGGGACATCATCAAGCCTGGAAACCTGCCCAGAATATAGCATTAGGTGACAGGCAACAGCAGGAGCCAAAGAAGGAAGGCCAAGGCTGAGGAATCCATTGAACGTAAAGGAAGGAGAACATAAACAGCCATGTGTATGCCACCAGGTGACGTCATCATCAATGAATGACTGGTGTTTGACTCTTACAAACACAGGCCTGAGATACATTCACTTTTTTTCTTTTCCTCAAACAAGAAAGCACAGAGAGACAGTAATGGCTTCTCAGGCAAGTCACTCTCCTCTTAAAATGTGGATGTCAATTTTCCTTTTACAGGAGGTTTATTGATCACTTTCCCAACAAATATAATTCAGTGAAAATTGAGTCAGCCTCGTTTTGCTCATAGTTGGTACTTTCTTTTAGGCTGTGGCATAGAATGGAGAAATGCACGGAGGTAGGAATTGTCGCATTATTGTATTTGACTGTTGAGTGAAGTCTGGTGGGATTGTGGGTGATTTGTGACAAGCTGAGGAATTCCTTTCGAAGCCCACCATAAGCGCAAAGCACATTATTTAAAACCTACCAAGATCATTGATATATTGTCATCTTATGCTTTTAGGAGGGCCTTTTTCCCCATAACATATAATTTCCTGTATGGTCTTTAGGTTTTTTGTTTCAGATCTTACTCTTTGAGGTTATGTTGTTTTTATCAAGATAAAGAGCCATTGAAAATAGTTATCTGTTTATTAATTTGATTACAGATTTTTTTTTTGCTTTTCATTATTTCCTAATTTTTCAGTAAACATTTATTTAACTTTCATAATCAAAGTAATAAATATGTAATTATCATAAATGACTCATTTGCCATTTATAGCTGAAGCCTTAGTCTGAAAATGTGGATTACATTGATTCTGCTCTTCTCCAACCCTCTGCAATTTTTTATTTTGTTTCCTTCATCTTGGCCATTTTACATGGTGGCCACCCATCTCTGCTGATCCCCTCAATGGCCCTGCTTCCCATCATTCGTGGCCTTGTAGAGTTTCTCCCCTCACCAGATTGAAGCTGTGCTGTCACTTGTGTCAGCCAGCAGACTGCAGTGCTGCCCGTTCTGAGTCTAAAGTGGACAAGGCCAGACAGAGTCACTTTTGTACCCTGGGCAGACTTGAGCCACCTTGTGGCTACTCCCACTACCCTCTGGGCTGTTTTAAATCCCTATCATTTAAGGATTGTTGGTGATGTGGCCATTGATACATCTATAGATACTGAACTTCCATTTCTTTATGTTTTATCCAGAGGTCAAGGACCTATACAGTCTGTTTCCTTTGTATCTGAGCACATAACTGAGTGCCACCCACACAATGTCAGATGAATGAATGAAAGAACAAATGAATTAATGAATGAGCGCATAGATGATGTGGTACTGCTGAAAGAAAAATTAACCACGGATTGACAAGATGTTTCAGCTGACATATCTGAACACATCCTTCAGTTCTTCATTTTATTCTTTCATTGTGGACCCAATCCAAGAAGAATGATGCATCTTTTACCTAATTAACTTAATTACCTATCAATTTATTACCTATCAGTTCACTTATGGATCTACACTGTCATTACTTGGACCGTGTGGGGGATAGGAAGTCTTAGCATCACCTGGGAACTCATGAAAAGTCCAGGATCTCAGGCCCCATCCAGGTCTCCTGAATCAGAATCTGCATTTTAATAAGATCCCAGGTGGCTGTGCATGCTATAGCCTGAGAAGTGTGGCTCTCAGCCTTTCTTTGTTCTTCGTGAGCATACCAAGTGAACATGCTGCATAAATGCTTAAAAATATATGACAATACCCAGGATTCTTTGAAGACTATATTATTTGCGATTGACTGTGTTTCACAAACAAGTGCATTCTGATGTCAACAACAGCCCCATTCTCTAAAGACTCCCAGACTCAGCCCTAGTGTCACCCAGCTGTGACAGCCTGAGTGATTTCAAACACCACTGATTGACATCTTAAACGTTGCCTGGAAATGCCGCACTCTGCAAAATCCTTCATCACAAGAACACATCTGCCTTAAAGTTGGCCGTCCAAATGGAGGGGCATTTCCTCCAGAAAGCAAAACACCAGGCTTTCATCTCTTCAAAGCAAACCCACGGGCTTCTTGGGGGGAGGCGGAGGTACGGAGAGGAGTTTTCCTGCCTCTTCCCAGCTATTCGAGTGCCTCTCCTGGGTGAGCCTGTGCCCTGGATTTTGGGCCCTGTCCTGAGAACAGCCTAGTGGAAGGATTATGCAGATGATAACCCTTCAGTGCTACCAGGCAGTTGCCATATATCCCAGGATCAAGTTGTGCGAGTGGCTGACAGGAAAAGCCCAGGAGGATTGGGTTACAGGAAAGGGCTGCCATTTATTTATTTATTTTTCCCCTTCTGTAACTAATTCCAAAAACAGACCCTGGCTTGAGAGCTGGAGTACCAGAGAACAAGAGGAACTCTGCGAAATTCTAATTGGGGAACAGTTGACTTAATTGGTGTCCATTTGGCAGACAATGGGAAAGGCTCCCCAGCTGGGCTGAGAAAGGACCCAGGGGGGATATAGGCTTGCAAGAAGCTGGAACACTCCGGAGACCGATTGTTTCCTGAGGTAAAAACCTGGAGACCAGGGCTTAGATTAACTCTACAACTGTCAAGCTCCATTAGGGGCAATCAGAGGAGACAGAGCATGGGTTAAACACAGGAAACAGAGCTGACAATAGAGACATATGTCTCCAAGAGTCTGGGAAGGGAGACAGGCATATATATGTCTAATAACAAACATAAACATTTTTCTTTCAGGTTCAGATATAGCAATGATGGGTCAAAGATAGTCCTCAGTATGAGGTGTTAAATGTCAAATATTAGGAACCTAAGTGGTTTAGTTGCACACACTGGGTTTGTGCAATTTGATGGTGTTGAAGACATTTCCTGAGCGTCTCAAAGCTACAGAGAATAGAGCGCTTGCTGAAAATCAGGAGCTGAGGGCTGCCTGGGCTGGGACCCAGGAGGATCCAGGAGGACCCAGGCTCCTTTCCCTGCTCTGCCATTAACCAGTTGGTTGCCCCTGGACCACCTTTCTGAGATTGCTAGATCGGGGTAAAGTCATTTGTAAAATAGAAGGTTGTTACTGATCATTTCTGAGGGCCCATTTAGCATTAACATTCCACTAGCTTGTCTCTTACTTGAGTTCAAAACACACGGAATATTTTTCTCTTTGTGTGTGGCTATGTGTGTAACAAGCATACGTGGTGTGAAATGTGGCAATCAGTATAGTTGTAATAGAGATCCAAATCTTGTGCATTGTGATTTTGTGATACTTTAAGATATTAAAGATGAGGTACAGAACATGCTACCCCAACATTTGGCACCCTGACCTATTGAATATTTTAAGCTGAAGGAGTTTGAGGAAACAGAAGTCATTCTGATCTTTCCCTTACCCTTCTTCCCTGAAACCAGGTCACAGAGCCCTCCAGTGAGTCAGTGGGAGGTGTCCTTCTTATATAAGAGGAAAGGATCATCCTTATCTTGGAGGACAAAACAATATCAAGAAGAATCTGGACAGGCCTTGTTTACCTTCTGCCAGTTTACTACCTTTACCTCATGCTCTTTGGCCTATCATATTTTTCCATGACTGTCTACTCTTCGTCAAATCTAGCATGAAAATACTCAAGTTTAACCATTTCTCTGAGTCTCTATTTCCAAATAAAGGCTCTTGTGTCACATAAAATTTATATTACATAAATGTGTATGCTGTTGTGTTCATCTATCTCTGTCAGTTTAATTTTTAGACCCGCCCACGGACCTAAGAGGGCTGAGGAAAACTTTTTCCTTCCCTATATTACACATAACTGTAATATATCACAAAAAACCATAAAATATGTCACTATAATATACTATCTTTTTCTATTAATATTTTTAACATCATAACAGTAAAACTTATACTAAGATGCCAGTGTAGGGAGAGCATTTATAGAACAATTAGGCCAAAGTTTAAAACCATCCTCAAGTGGATGTGCTCAGAGTCTGTTCACATGAAAATAGTACTTTTAAGAACCTTTCACACAAACGTTTCCTGTCCCTCAAAGATCGGAGGCCTGGCCTCTTCTTTTTATAGGTGCCCCCTCATTGACTATGAGCTTCTCAATGGCAAGAGGTGCAAGGACTTCTCAGTGTGTGGCCAGGGTCCATGTGAACAAAAAGCCAAAGCAGAAAAATGCACATTCGATAAGGGGTATCTCAGGTCACAGAAGAATACATCACAGTTTCACTGGTCTTTAAAGTTCTCTAAAAAACAAACTCCAGAAGGAGTAAAAGGTCTACCCCATGAAAGCTCCTAAGTGGAATCCTAATCATCTCAGAAGAGGAGGGCATAAACATTCAAAACAATTGATCACAACAGTCTGGAGCAATGTATGCTTCAGGGAAAGGTTATCTCATGTCATTTTTTTTCCAGAATGGTCCGAGATTCATAAATTCATAAATTAAATATCCTTCCTCCAGCTTGAGAAGAATAGCACACATGGCAGGAAGTTATTTTGTGGTCCTAATGCAGGCGTCCTCTGCAGGCATTAAAGTCCCAGGGTGAACGAAGGAAGAATTCAAGAACTCTCTTCCTTTTGTTCCCGGACACTTGCCCAATGCTGGATATGAAGTCAGGAGCTTGAGACTCAAAACACAACACAAGGCTTGACCTTTAAAATGGAAGGTTGGTAAAATCCATTTTGATCTGAGTTCACCTGTCGGCTTTGCCTCCTCTTCTGAAATGTCAATCTTACAGAAGACTTTGGTTTTGAGAGATGTGAAGAATCTTTATAGGCAAAACAGATATTTAAATGCAACCCTTTTTTCTTTCTCCTGTTAGACTGTTTGACCAGCAAGGGAGAGCTGTGTGTTTTGAGCATTTGAGGCTTTTTCTTTTCTTTCTTTCTTTTTTTTTTTTTTCCCTCTTTTACTCTTCAAGTTTAACTTTGAATTAAGAGAAGTACCTTCACATTCCCCGAGAGGAGTAATTAATTCAAAAGGGGCTTTTCTTATTCGGGTCAAGATATTTTTAAAACAGGTGAGCTGTTACTGGTGATGGTAGGAGATTAAGGAAGAAGGAGAAAAGCTTTGTGATTGAAAGTGGATTAAACTGACAAATAAAAAAAGCCATAGTAGTAAGAAGGAAAGTATTCTTTGGCCTAATTAAACCTCAATTATGCAATACATTCATTGTTTTGTTTTGTTTTGTTTTGTTGTTTTGTTTTGTTTTTCCTAAGTAAAGGATGTGATTCTCTCCAGGTCAAGTTGTTTGTGTTGGTGGTGGTTGTTTGTTTGTTTTGCATTCTGAGCATATCATTCTGCCTCTCCCACCTCATCCAATTGTTATTTCTTCTGTTGACATTAATTCTTCCTGTCTCTGCATACCTGTAGTGCACCTTTATCTTTGTTCTTTGCATCTCCTAGACCAGACCCACTCAGCCCCAGGGCTTGTCAATTTTATGATTCATGGGCATATTTTTCCTAGCCTCCTACAAAGAAGGTCTTAGAGTAATTTAAAAATAGTTACTTCCATTGGCAAGCTGAGTGGGAAAAAAAGTCCCTTATTGACTGGTCTCATCTTGTATCATATAATCTAATAAGAAGATCTGTTCTCAGAGGAAATATTCAATAGATATTATAGCTTGAAAGCAGATTTTACATAACATGCTCACACACACATTAAACATAACAGAACTGTCCACTTAGTTTCTATTTGCCATTCAAAAAGGAAGGACGTGATAACATTTTCCCCAAAGTCTGAGGTGATCCCTCCCCATGGTAACATTCCACAAGTCTATGAGCCTATGATTTGCATTCGCTTTAGACATACTTTTAGACAATAATTAAATGGCCACTCATTTGTAGAGTTCTTTGCAGTTTTTATGGAATTAAATGCAGAATAACAACTCAGTTTACTTATAGCAAGTAGATAAGAGCAACTTCCCTCACATGCCAATAAATTCTATCAGCAACTATAATTTTCTGAGCTCTTACATTGGGAAAATTGCTACACATGCATGATTTCCTTCAACCATACCTTGCTTATCTCCATGGTACTGGGAGTCGTTGAAAGGAGACGAGGTAGTTATAGCATTTACATGGTTAAGGAGCAAGGCTCAGATAGGATCCATGCCGTCAAGCTCCGTTACTGTATGCTCTTCTCTTCACTATACTGCTCCAAATCTTAGATCATCAGTCTTCTATTAATTTCCAAATGTGATTATTTTATCTTAGAAATAGTACTTGAAAATACAAGACAGGAGGGCGACAGCATTAGCTCAATATACAACCTATACCTGATTTTGCTCAGCACTCTATGTATCTAAAAAATGCCTTTTTGTTTAATTCATACACAAAATAAATCTTATTTTATGTATTTTACAAACAAGGAAACTGAGGCTTAAAATGTGAAGGAAATTGCTTGAAATCAGTCTTGTTTCTTCAATGTAAGATTTAAAACAAAGTATGTTTGTCTCTAAAGTTCATTTTCTTCCCACTAAATACTCATGTGTCCTCCTGCTTTCCTGGAAACATACCCTCTGATTTTGTTTCATGAAATAAATCCTCTTATTTATGAGGATAACATCTCCAGGCTAGCATTTTCTTGTACTCCTGTGGTCAATTTTCTTAATTGGACCTCCTCATTTCATCCCTTCGGTCATTCATTCAGCAAGTCTTTTGTGATTCACTTACTCTGAACCAAAACACGTTTGTCAAAACATAGATGGCGGCCATTTTCAAAAATCCAAGAAGACCACTCTATGTTGTTTATGTAAAAAGAGACTATTCTGAGTTCATTATCCCCTGTTATACCAGAGGTCAGTTAGTTCATAAGTAATTGTTGAGAGCCAATATTTTGAGATGGTGTGCATAGACCTTGCATTAGTTGTAAGGGGAAATTATTATTTTCCCAGATGTACACATTTTCTAGACCCTATGTGCCTGCCATAATGATTCTAAAGAAGTTTTTATTTATTTTACTTTATTTTATTTTTTAAGGATTGTATTTATTAGAGAGAGAGAGAGAGAGAGAGCGCACAAGCAGGGGTAGGGCCAGAGGCAGAGGGAGAAGCAGACTCCCTGCTGAGTAGGGAGCCTGATGTGGGACTGGATCCCAGGACCCTGGGATCATGACCTGAGCTGAAGATAGATGCTTAACCAGCTGAGCCACCCAGGCTCCCCACTAAAGAAGTTTTTAAAAGCTGATCATGACTTATGTCACAGGGCTTATGATATTCCTCTTCCCAGTCTCATGAAGAGCATAATGCCAGATACCTAGATAAATACTCAAACAATGTAGAAATGAACTTACCTTCCCAGACTCTCAATCTAGAGACCTTCAAGTCCTTAAATCTTGAAATTTGGGATCCCTGGGTGGTGCAGCGGTTTGGCGCCTGCCTTTGGCCCAGGGCGTGATCCTGGAGACCCGGGATCGAATCCCATGTTGGGCTCCCGGTGCATGGAGCCTGCTTCTCCCTCTGCCTGTGTCTCTGCCTCTCTCTCTCTCTCTCTCTTTCTGTGACTATCATAAATAAATAAAAATTAAAAAAAATAAAAGCTCATTTCTTTAAAAAAAAAAAAATCTTGAAATTTTAAGCTACCTTTTCTTATACTTTTATCATTATGTCCTAGCATGTTTTCCTTCTAGAAAGTTTGAGCAAATCCATGCATTCCTTTACTTTCCTTATACCATGACTTAGTCCCTATCATTGCTCAGTTAACACTCTGACTTTCTATCTTCTGATGAAGGAGGCACACTCCATCATCTATTCCTCCAGATAGATCTGGCTGTACCACATGATATTTTATTCAAGAAGTCACAGTTCCACATTGCCAAACTTGTTAAAATGCCTTCATTTTCCCACAATGGGAAATGATATTCATATAATGATGTTCACTGAAGAATCATCTATGATTCTAAAACATTGGAAACAAATCTTAATATGCATCCATAGGAGATTTTCAGATCAATTATGTGCATTCATACAATGAAATGCCACTGCCGCAATTAAAAAGAATGAGGCCATATTATAAATGGAGAATTTTCAGGATTTCTTATCTGAAGAAAGTAAGGAGCCCTAGCATTTGAGTTAAGAAAAACAGAAAAAATAAAAACTTGCATAGATGCTTATATATTTATTTGAGAATCTCTGGGTAGACTCTACCAAAACTGATAATAATGTCTGCCTCCAGTGACTAGGGGAGACAGTTTTACAATGAACCCTGCAGAAAAATTTGCATTATCATTTCCATATATTACTTCTTCAAAGATATAATGATTTTAAAAAATACTTTGCCTTGCTTTGAAAGTTTTCCTTGCTTTGCCCTTTTCTAACTTGTCCCTTCATATATATATATGTGTGTGTTTTAGCAAAATGATTTTAGCAAATCATTTATAAGACCATACATTTCCTAAACTGAAAACCAGTTATTTTATTTTATTTTTTGGTAAACATACATAATGTCATTTACCATTTTAACCCTTTTTTGAGTGTATAGTTCAGAGGCATTTAGTACATTCATGTTATTGTGCAACCATTACCACCATCCATCTCTGGAAATGTTTCATCTCCTTTACTTGTACTCTACCCATTCAGTAATAGCTCTTTATCCCCTTCTTCTTCCATCTCCTGGAAACCACCATTCTACTTTTCATCTCTATGAATTTGACTCTTCTAAGTACCTCATATATGTGGAAGCATACAATGTTTATCTTTTTGTGTCTGGCTCGTTTCCCTTAGCATAGCGTCCTCAAAGTTCATCCAAGTTGTAGCACATATTAGAATTTCCTTCCTTTTTAGGGCTGAATAATATTCCATTGTATGTACATACCATATTTTCTTTATCCATTCTGCACCAGTGGATATGAGGGCTGAAAATCAATTTTGCAATAGAGAATATTTTTGATTAGCCATGTTTCAAGAATTTATGAATTTTTGAAGGTTGTGCTTTCCAGATATCATTAATGTGTTTTACTGCTGAGGCTTCTGCCCAGCTGCATCTAGAACAGCTATTAGTATCTTGTGGGTGAACACTCTGAAAATGATTTTTTTTAATATGCATCCATAGGAGATTTTCAGATCAATTATGTGCATTCATACAATGAAATACACTGATGCAATTAAAAAGAATGATTATGTTGATCATGAATGAAAATGATCATTCATGATCAACATAATCAAATTAAGAAATCCTTCCTCCAAATGAACACTGTCTTTTATACATATGTATGTGTA
Source organism: Canis lupus baileyi (assembly GCF_048164855.1). NCBI lineage: Eukaryota > Metazoa > Chordata > Mammalia > Carnivora > Canidae > Canis > Canis lupus. The sequence continues at coordinate 46,281,336 of NC_132839.1, read as the reverse complement.
CATATATAATATACATATTTAATATTTGGTTAACACTGTTTAACACAAAATATGGAATAGACTTGTAGCAGTTCTTTAACAATACAAGGGGGCTCCTGGGTTGGTTAAGCAGCTACCTTCTCAATTGGTTAAGCAGCTACCTTCTGCTCAGCTCATGATATCAGGGTTCTGGGATTGAGCTCTACATTAGAAGGAGGAGGCTGGCCCCTGCTTAGTGGGGAGCCTGCTTCTCCCTCTTCCTTTGCCACTTCCCCACCCCATTTGTGCTTTCTCTTGCTCTACTGTCTCACTTTCAAATAAATAAATAAAATCTTAAAAAATAAAAATAATAAAAAATAAAAATGAATTAATAATACAAGGATCTTTAAGGACCTTGTAAACAGAAATATCTTTACTACAGAAATATTTAAGTGTTCATCTTAATAACTTAACAGCATTTTTAACATGAAAGAGCAGAGCCTCCAACATAAACATATATTTATTAAATTGTAGTCTCAAATTGCTGAAATTTAGTTACTGCTTTTTATAAATTTACTGTGCATTTAAAAATTAGACCATTATTTCAAATGAAGTCCATTTTAGAAACTTACTTTCTTCATAGTTATTATTATTATTATAATATATATTTTATCTAGAGTAATTCTGACGTGCCTAGCATATTTGGGTCATAACTCTGTAAAGAGACTCTTGAAATTGAAAAACAGTATTTGGAGAAAGAGTAAGTTACAAAATGGTTATACGTCTGAAGGCATCCAAGAGTCCAGGATTGGGGCAGACATTACTTTTGGAAACAATACAAATGAAGAATTCTTTGGCTCCCATAGTTTCTCTACCAAGTTCTTTTACTCATTTCAGGTTTGCATCTATCAGTCCTTGTTTTAACAATCAGTTCTATTACATATACATGTGGTGCCATATATCTAGTTTCCTAAATAGGATATCCATTTAGCTACTTTATATTTTAAATTTTTTCATGTGTTAAAAAATAAAAATCAACCTTAAATGGGATTTTGGTATGGCAGAAAGAGCATGAGCTTTTGAGTCAGAGAAATTGTTGTTTGAAATACAGCTCTAATTCTTATCAGCTTGTCCTTGGGAAAATTACATAAGCTCTGAGTCTGTGTTAAAATGAGTCCATAAGGAATTGTTGTGAAAATCAAATGAGATGAAGCTGTGAATGCCTAGGACAGTGACGTCAAGAGCATAGTAGGCATTCAGCAAATGTTAGTTCTCTTTACTCTTTTAATGTTGTCATTGTGTAATTTTATGGTGGGTTCCCATAAAGAGTTACTTTTATTAAGATATAAGATATTTAAAAACGCACAAGCACTCCTGATGTCACCAAACTCAGTTCTTTGCAGCGAAAGTTCCTAAAATTTTCTACATTGATTTATAACC